>NC_140975.1:19118360-19213360 GCF_056783735.1 Eptatretus burgeri | reverse complement strand
TTAACACTAAACACAAGGAGGGGTTCTATCAACGCATATACTTAACGGCATAACTAACTTTTGGGGCACCTGTATGTTCGTATGCATACGGTTCCTAGAACCGTAACTATATATATATATATATATATATATATATATATATATATATATATATATATATATATATATATATATATATATATATATATATATATAGTTTTTAGGCCATAACATTCAATGATATGCCTGGTGTTGGTTTAATGGTTTGAGTGGTGGGCTTTGATCCAATGGTCTTGAGTTCAAATCCTGCTCAGATATTTAATTAACACCAGGTGAGGTTGACCCAGCCTGTCATCCTTCCAGGGTCGGCAAAATGAGTACCAGCTTGCTGGGATGATTGAGCCATTTGAGTGTCCTGTGTCAGAGTGGTGACCTGTCCAGGGTTGTGCCCAATAGCCCAGGAGACTGCTTTGGCAGCACTAATGCTCTTTGCAGAGTATGGTCCTGATGGATGGATGGATGGATGGATGGATGGATTCAATGGTGAAGAATCACTTTTTAAAATTTGGTATTCCGATCTGGATCTTCACCGAAATTGAATCGATTCATCCTTGTCACACACCCAACTTGTCCACCAAATTTCGTCCGAATCCATCCATCCATCCATCCATAATTTTTGACACGTGCTACTCACAGACAGAAGGGGGGTGAAGGTGGTGGAGGTGATGAGAAAGTTTTGTTGATAAAATGACTCCTTCATGTCATTTCATTGTGAATTGAGGTTGATATCATCACATGCATTGCTAAATACGAATGAGGATGACCCACAGTACTTTTTCTTTCGATTTCATCGGTTTACGAGTCCTAAATACGATTGGCTTTGTGAGAGATACATTGAAGAAGTGGTCTTGCTCGTGAAGGTAAGTTTGAATCTGCATCGGAGGACAGGGAGAACAATAGAGGGAACGTTGATTAAAGCAACTTGGGCTGACCACCATGGTATGCAGGGAGAATCTGGACTTTCAGGTGGTAACCATTCGTGTTTGCTCCAATGAAGGGTTAACGCTTCTCAAATGTCAACTTCTTTATCATGGTGGTTGGCATACTTCGATCAACCTTCTGTTGATGCCATCCCCCACCAACCAACGAAGTTGGCGGGGGATATAGAAATGGGTTCCGTCCGTCCTTCCGTCTGTCTCATTTCGTTTCTGGAGCTTAACTACAAATCCCCTCAAGATATATTTACGAAATTTGGTACACATATCAAGCAAGTGGTGAACTGGTGCCTTTTGATATTTTCGAATTGATAGGTCACATGGTTTGGCAGCCATGTTGGATTCAAGAAAAATATTAAATAATGTTTTCTCTGGAATCACATAACCTAACGAAGCGAAAATTTGCAACTATCTTTCTCCATCATTTATGCATACATAGTAAAAATTATGACGTCACAAGTCACATGGTTTGGCAGCCATCTTGGATAGAAAAACACACATCCGATTAACACGAAACTTCACACATGTATTCCACTTGAGGATTGGAGGCAGAATGTAAATTTATGATGTCATATGTCACATGGTTCGTCAGCCATCTTGGATTGAAAATTAATAAATTTAAAAAATCTTCGATCTCCAGAACAGCTGGACAGATTGAGGCAAAATTTCACATACACTTTCCCCAAGACATCCTTTCAGAAGTTTGTTAATTTCTAATTGATAGGTCACATGGTTTGGCGGCCATATTGAATTTACCCTAAAACCTCTTCGCCAGAACGACTGGTCAGATCAAGGGGAAACTTCAAATACATATTGCACACGCTTAGGGAATATAAGTTTGTTAATCCTCATTTACTATGGCGGGGGATATCGAACACTTTGTCTTCAACAGATGCTAGTTAATCTTGTGTCACCAGAGTTTGTCAGAACATAACAATTGCAGTGATATAAATATACGTGGAAAGATTACAGGCCCAGACCAGGAATCAAACCCAGGTTCTCTGGCAAACAATACCAATGCTCTGCCATCTGAGCCATCTGGGCAACCCACCAGCTGAGCAACGCAATTCTTCCACATATACAAGTGCCACTCTCCTTTTAAATTACAGTTTTGTTGTCAATATTGGTCTTGTACTGTATGCACAAAAATTTATATTCAAGATATTACTGTATATATATATAATATGGCAAGCAGTTTAAGTTGAAAACTTATTGTATCAAATTCAGTAAAATATATACACGCACCTTGAACCTTGAAGTCGCCCATCGTGAAGCGTTGCTAGCGGTGTCCCAGGACAAATGCCCTTGATAAAATAACAGCGATGGCTCGGTTGGAGAAACGACCGTGCCTTGTGAGGTCCTTGGTGGTGGAAAGACCTGCCACCGGAGCAGCGGAAGTTGCCATTTCCACCGACTCGTTGAGCTTTGCACTCATTTTGACGATGATGCTGTTCAACAGTTCCTCTAATTCCATCAGTGCATTATTGAAGTCATTTGACTATTTCCTGTGAAAGATCATACCATCTATCTTTGATCCCTTTGGCCTGTAAATCCTATGTAAATGCCATCTCAACAACTCTTCTTTGTTCGTCTCCTAAGTTTACTTAGAGCCGAATCAAACTCCTCAGAAGTAGGGAGGCCATCGAGGTCCCAGCAGATTGGTTGCGACGGCATCTTGTCAATTACTTATTCTCGGTATTCACTTGGGATGTTTAGGATTTTAAAGAAATGCCTGTGCCAGCGAGATGTTACTTTGTCTGGGCTCCTGGTTAGATCACCATTTTCGTTCAGTACTGTGATTAATCTCATGGGCCTGCACCTCCGGGCATAATCTGTCTGCAGCTTCCTGATTCTATTCCACCTTGTGCATTCATCCTCGACAGCCTTTCCCCCCTCTCACATGCCATCTTACATGTCCACTCTTCTCGTGCCAAGTCTTTACAGTGACCTTCTTCTCGATCTGCGCTGCATCGCTGGTCGACTGTGACTGATGCATTCCTTCTCTTGGGTCATGAATGAAGAGCCTTCACTAGCACTTTGCTTTGTCCCAATCGGTGGTGTGATCAGCATTTTACTCCTCTGTGTAAATCCTCTCCACCTGTGCATCAGTACAGAACATTCACTGACTGACGACATGCATCACAACATAGTCAATCATGTGGTATCTCTTTATCGCTGGGTGCATCCATGTGCCCAGATGGATTTCTTCTTTTTCAAGCCAAGTGTTCATTCCTGTGAGGTGGATCGCAATGCAGAACTCCAGGAACACACCACCAGCAGAATTACTCTCTCCCAGCCCTTGCATTCCCAGTGTTCCATAGGTCATTTGCTGGATCTGTTTTGCCAACTCTTGAATTGAAGTCACCAAGCACAGTAAGAACATCTGACTGTAGCACTCGGTCTAGCGTATCTCGCAAGTCAGCAGCAAACTTATGTTTCACTCCAGAGGCTGCCTTGGCTGTGTGTGCATCCACTGACATCACGGAAGTGTTGGACATCTCCCTACAGCCACCAGGTCATCCCTGCCTCAAACTTATGAGTTTCAGCTGAGCTGTAACAATTCGTGAGTTCACTACTTCCCAGACCTCACCAGCCTCTTTCCATGCTGTTTTAACTTTCTCATCCAATGTGATCTCAACACCCTCATTGTCATTTTGGATGGGTCGTCCCAAGTACAGAAATGTGTGCTCATCTGTTGACCACACATCTCTGCCCAACTATTTTGGCTCCTGAATCCCAGCCATTGACACAGAATAACATCTTGATTCCTTCACCAGGAGGACTAACGTATGATCTCCTGCCTGGGGATTTACTCCAACTCTCGGTGTATGCTTCCTGCAGATATGGCTGTCTCTTGAGCTTTCCACTAATGAGCGTACATTCCAAGTTTCTACCGCTAGAACTTTCCTTGAACAGCGTCTGTACCCAGCTTCGGCTGTGCAATTCTGCTGTGACAGCATCACTGCAGTTTTCCTAATCATTTCCTCATCCAGTTAGTGAGTTAGTAACCGAATTTTGATTTGCAAAATCGAAGTAAGTAGACTAGCATCATAGCCTGGACGACTCCACATGATACATGTCAACGGCTGATCAGCCTGAGCCAAAGTTCCAGGAGATTGATATATTAGGGCAGTGAATATGGAGGAAGTTAATCACAAACCCTTGTGACTGGTCAGCTTTAGCTGCAGTTCCAATAACACGCACACACACATACGCACACACACCACCTCTTAACTGGAATGGTGGGCTGGCAGGATAGCCTCGAAGTATGCATACTCACTTCTGAGCTGCGTACTCTGAGTTTGAGACTCCACCGATCTAAAACTGTCATCCTAGTGTTTCGCAAGCAGAGCTAAGCATTGATGTGTGTGCCGTCCATCGGATGGACGTTGAACTAGGCGTCCCGGTTGCCAGCATTAGTTGTTGGACGTTAAATATCCCATTGTCCTTCATGAAGAGTACGTGAGATAGTGTACGTCAGACAGTGTATGTGAGATAGTGTCAGCACCCTGAACAAATACCCTACAGGGAGCCCTGTATCAGCGGCACAGCTGCTTGCCCAGCAAATTAGGCTAGCCACAGCCGTGCTGCATACGAAAGAAGAACGAAGAAGATTGCTCGAGTTATTGATGGAAGTAACCTTTACTTCGTTAACAGAGTAGTGTTAACCTGAACTTAAAACAATCTCCTCTCAAGTTGTCTCTTCTTTCGGACTATGGTATATGACAACTGAGTTGAGCTCGTACAAATCGTTTATAAACTAGCAATGGAACCAGTCATGTCTTTCCCAAGAGGCCAAATTAATTGAATGACACTATGTCGCCTCTTTCTTGTTATTTTTCTTTAATTGCCGCCGTTATTTTCACTTTCGTGTAGACTACGCTGGAAAAAGTTTTTCGCCAAAGGCTTTCACGAACTGGCTGGCATGATCTGACGTTTGACCAAAAGTGGTACGGATTTGTAATTTGTTCAGCGTACCGGCGATAACTCACTTGGTGTCCTGCAAAACCATTCATCCTCCTCTAAAGTTTTCACAATTTGATGCCACCTGAGCCTATTACATGATGCTTTCAAATCAAACTTAACATATCGAGTCTTCACAAACTACTCCAAAGTGATAAAGATTTTAAAAAATTCAGATAAAATATGAATAAGTTTGATTAACAGAGAAAATCAGATGATTGTCAGTTGTGCAAGTATTCAAACGCTTTGTCTAATTAAACCCTAAATCACTCCAGAAGCAAATTATTTATTTGAAAGGTTAAAAATAAGTGTAATAGGTTTTACTTATATGTAATCAGTGGTTTAACTTTTAAATTAAATTCCCTCACTTATATAAGGAGTTTTAAGGTGAAACTCACTTGGTCAACCAACAAGGCAAACATGAAGACCAAGGATCTTTCCAAAGAAGTCAGATATAAAGTGGTGGAGAAACACCGTTCAGGAGAGGGTTATAAGATTTCAGTCACTCATTAATATCCCTTTGAGTATGGAGAAATCCAACATTAAGAAGTGGAAGATGTATCATACCACCCAGACTCCACCCAGATCAGGTCACCAATCCAAACTCAGCAGCTGAGCAAGCAGAAACTGGTTTGTGATGTCACTGTAAATCCAACAATGACTTTGAAAGATCTGCAAGGCTCTATGTTTGAGATGGGGGTCAGTGTTCATCAATCAACAATATCCTATTCCATTCACAAAGCCGGCATCCATGGACGGGTGGTAAGAAATAAGCCATTACTGAAAAAGACACATCTAAAAGCTCGCATGAAGTTTGCGAAAAAATATCTTAATGATAATGAAGGCATGGGGAGAAATATTTGTGGTCAGTCGAGACAAAAATTTAACGTTTTGGTTAAAATTCAAAACATTACGTCTTGCACAAGCCTAACACTGCACATCACCCAGTAAACACCATCCCTACTGTTGAGCATGGTGGTGGCACCATCATGTTATGTGTCTGCTTTTCTTCAGCATGGACGAGCAAGCTTGTCAGGATAGAAGGGACAATGGGCAGTCTAAATTAGAGGAGAATCCTTGATAAAAACCTGTTTGATTCAGCCATGAATCTGAAACTGGGTAGGAGATTCACATTTCAGCAGGACAATGATCCGAAGCACAAAGCTAAAGCCACGCTGGAGTGGCTGAATAAGAAGAAAATAAATGTTCTTGAGTTGCCCAGTCAAAGTCCTGACTTGAACCTAAATGAACATTTATGGTGAGATTTGAAGATTGCAGTCCATCGACGATCCACATCAAGCTTGGCAGAACTCGAGCAATTTTCACGTGAAGAATGGGCAAAGATTTCACCATCTCTCTGTGTAAAGCTGGTAGAGACCGACCCAAAAAGACTCGTAGCAGTCATTGCTGAAAAATGTTCTTCCACCAAGTACTGACTTTAGGGGCTGAATACTTTTACAACCAGTGCATTTTGATTCGTACTTGTTTTTTGCAGGTATTCCTGACATGGAACCTCCTTCAACTATAACAGTGTTTAGATTGATCTTTTCAGTCATCAATAAAAAAAGGTTCATTTGGAAAAACTGTTTCTCCATAATTCGTAATTCATCTAAAGGTGGCATTATTGGTTGGGGGTGAATACTTTTTCAGGCCACTGTGATCTTCATGAAGGACGCCATGGGATATATAACATGCACCAACCAATGCCAGCAGAGGGAACACCTGGATTGATTTCCATCCGAGAGAGGATGCACTTTCTTTGTGAGCAACTACCTGACCCTGAAGCACTAATCTGGCAATTAAAAGTCATGTTGGGAATCGAACCAAGTCCACTCAGTGAGAGAAAAGCTCATAAATAAAGTCAGTGTCAATTTTCAACATGCTGCGCAGCTTTTGAAATAATGTTTCTTATGAACCCATTAAAATCTATACACCTGACAGAATGGTCCAGAGGGAGTGCACTGACCTTTTCCTTGTCTTGTCTGAGCTTGATTCCTGACCCGGCGATAAACTCTCAGATTGGTGATTGGCTGGTTGAGTGTTGCATCACAAAATGTGCTGTACCTTGGATGGACATTAATCTGTTTGTCCCTTCTTCTGGCATTAGAGGGTGAATGTTGAAGACCCCATGATGTGTTTTGCAAAGAAAAGGCAAGTTATTCAACATCACGTGGAACAAATTACAAATTCCTGCCTGGATTGCTGGTAGCAAGGAGTGTTATTCTTTTTCATTTAGATTTATTGCTTTTATTTTTTTTCACACAGTTTCCTTTCCAAACCTGTCAAACTAAAACACTCAGTCCATCAACCGTCCCTCCGTGCCTACAGCACGACGTTCCTCCATGCATTCATTAACCCCTCATTTCACCCCTCTTGTGATGTCTGTCTTTGTGTATCTGTATTGGGGTTTATGAGAAGTCCAGTCTGCACCGGTTGTCTGCACATCGCCATCAACTCTCCTTCATGTCCATTAAGGGTGCCAAACACCTCCACATCAGTACCCTCTCTCTCGTCATTTCCTACATGCCCGCTTTCTCCCAACTACACCCCTTCTCTGTGTCCCCCAATTCATTGTCCTTCCACCTCATGTATGCCCTTTATACTCCCCCCCACCTCACCCTGCTCCCTCCCAGCTTCCCCTCACCCCATTATCTCCAATATATTCCCCCTCACTCCACTGTCTTCTATCTTCCCCCTCTCTTCAATCTCCCCCTCACCACCCCATCCCAGATTCCCACTCGCCCTGCTTCCTCCCATCCCCTCCCCACCCCATTTTCCTCCTCGCCTCACTCCTTCCAGCCCTTCCCCCCACACCAAGCCTCCTTCAACCTTCTCCCCTGCACTGCCATTTCTCATCTTATGCCTTGCCCCACCACCTCTCCAAGTTCCCCCATCCCTTCAACAAGTCCATCCACCACCTCGCCACATCCTTAACCCTTTGTCCAAGTCTTCCACCCCTTCACCAAGATCCTCCACCTCCTTCCCACATTCCTGCACCCTTCCAAAAGCACCTCCACCACTGTCCCTTACTGTGTAGACCTCCAACTTCTGAGGCCATCGTTCTGCAAACTGACCGATCTCTCAATCCAGGCTGCTGCTGATAAACCAGACATTATCTGTTTAACAGAATCCTTCCTCCCACAAGATGTCTCGGACTCCATGGTGTGTCTTCCTGATTATTGTCTCCTCTGGTTCAACAGGCCTGAACCCCGTCCTGTGGGTGGAGTTGCATTTTACATCAATAACTCAATTTCCCACGGTCAGTATAATGCTCGTACACCTCCAAACCCCCAGGAGTGGCTTTGATTTTCACTCTGCTCCTACCTCTTGTTTGTCTAAGCTGTATTGTCCTTCAAACAGGAATGACTCCAATTACATGTCTGTCCACCAAATTGGACCAATGTTTAACCACCCATTCCAATATGTGGTGATTTCACCTGTCACCACACCAATTGGCTGGATGTTGGTACTTCTCTCACCCGGCCATGGCACTGCAGCAAATAACTGCTGTGGTTTTCTTTGGGCCTGACCCAATCTGCAAACTTTCCGACACAGATCTCTGCCAATGACGCCAATGATGATGGGGCTGATGCCGCGTGTTCTTCCTCTGCTCCAATGGGTTCATGTGATCGCATGCTTGTGAGAGTCAACAACTCTGACTATTTTCAGAGTGCCGGCTCATTGCTGACGAGTCTGGTAGTTCCCTCAGACAGATTGGCAGGGACTGCAAGTGGCCATTTCACTTCAGTATTGGTCTCCGATACCTGCCGCCACTGATATTAATTCAGTCTTGGAATTCTTCCACAGAAACCTGCTCACTCTCTCTTCTGCACACGTTCATCCCATCTCATCTTTTTACAAGGAATTAGAAGGAAACAGTTCACAGGAGGAGGTCATTCGGCCCATCATGCATGCACCACACCAATACCAGATTTAATCAATCCGTCGATACCCCTTCCCTTCATGTGCAGCCTTTTGGCTGCTACACTGGTACTCATTTCGCTGACCTCAGAAGGATGACAGGCTGAGTCAACCCCCTGGAGTTAATTCAGCGGCCAATGGGGCTTGAACTCAGGACCCGAGGATCCCAACCCACCATCCGAACTGCAAAGCCAACACCAGGTTGGTGTTCTCTTGAAACTACTTTCCTTCTCTTCCTGGAAGGCAAATCTGACAAAAGGTAACCTCAGATCACTGCATAAAGCCTGCACCAAGAGTGTGTCAACTCTCAGGAGAGGCAGAAAATTCCGTACATCTGTTCAACCTCAAGACTGTTCTTTCAAACTAGTCTCCTTCCTCAAAAACCTGGTGGTACCTTGTCAGGTCTGTCTCTGGAATATGCTCCACCTCCATCCCTTTATTCACTTCAAATGGCACCCCGACTCTTCTTGTGAGAAAGCCAAATGCCTCACATCTGTGTTTGCTTCCAAATAGTGTACTCCCAACCCCTAGCTCCTTGTACGCACCCTACCCAGTCACACCCAACTGCCCCTGGGCTTGTCTTTTTCAAGTGAGAAGGTGGAGAGGTTTCTGGCAACCTTCTACTTAGGTTCTGCAACTGGCCCAAATGGGCATCAGCTCGCATGTCCAAAAACCTGCGTGTCTGCTACTCTTGTACGACCTCTCTCTGCTCTGTCCACCCTTTCATTTATCCTCGAATCCTAGATCATCTCCCATCTTGTTGGAAATCAGCCAACATCACTGCATTACATAAATAAGGTGCACAAACTGATCTCCTTAATGACAGACCTATCGGCTTACTTTCAACCATCAGCAAGGTTATGGAATCCATAATTGTAATGGACGTCAAATCCTTCCTTTTCTCCAACAGCCTGATCTCGAACCATCAAGTTGGATTCAGATCCGGTCACTCTTCATTAGACATGCTGCTTCTACTCACCGAAGAATGTATGGAGGCCCTCGATGTCTGATATGAGATCAGGACCATCTCTCTCAACATATTTCGAGCTTTTGATACAGTCTGGCACCCCGCCTTGTTCTCCAAACTCTCTGTCTAGGCATCCAAGCCCACCTCCCCACATGACTTACTGACTTCCTGTACTCTTGTAGCCAACACGTGGCTCGCAACGGGATCCTCGATCATCTCCTGTCCCTGTCAAGGCTGCATTGCCCTCAAGGCATTGGTGCAGTCATATTCCCAATCTTCATCAATTATTTTTTGAATCTCTGCAAATTCCTCTCTATCTCTTTTGTTGAGAAGTACACCTTCTGTCGTAACCTGCCTTATCCTTCAGATAGACAGAAGCAGCCTCTTCCCTCACTGCAAATCTTGATAGGATGCTTATGAAACACTTGGAACATGCCTTTCAATCCGGACAAATCTTGCACTCTCACTGTGTCTCTCCAAAAAGACCGTCTGGCAAACCCTCCCATCTACTTCCATAACAGTCCTCTTGAAAAAGTTGTGACTCAAACTTTTGTGCCGTACCATCCGCCGGGATCTTTATTGGGCAAACCACATATCTCAGTTGGCCTCCAAAGCCAGTTGCTGACTGGGCATCTCCATCGTGCAAAGTCTTTCCTTATCACATCTGACCTTTTACCGCCTTCCACCGCTTTTTCGACTGTTCTTTTCATTCCGTGGCATCCTGGTCCATTCTGTGTTTTAGCTCCTCCATGAGCCTCAACACCAAACAAGTTTTTTTTTTCAAAATGCCAGGGTTGATGAAGGGATTCATGTCTCCACATGAAGAAAGCCAGCTCTTCTTGTGGATATCTCCATGACATAGTGAGGAATCAGCACAACATTAAACTGGACACAAAAATCAAGTTCTTCAAACCATTGCCCTGACCACCCTACCTTATGCGGCAGAGACATGGGTATGCTACCAACATCAAGTGCAAGGAGAAGTTCCACGAATGGCATCTCAAATCCATCATGAAGATCCAATGGCAGGACAAAGTCACAAACAATGAGGTACTGTGCCAAGCTGGGGCCTGCAGTATGGAAGCTACTCTCCATAGGACCTAGCTGAGATGGGCTGATCATATTCTTCAAGTGGATGACCGACATTCCCAAGCAAATCTTGTATGGCGAGCTGACCCAAGGTAAACGACATCCTGGTGTTCACTAAAAACATTACAAGGACAACCTCAAAAAGAGTCTCAAAGACCATGACCCCTAAGAACAGCTCGCAGCTGATTGGCCACTATGGAGAAGACAAGTGAGATGTGGGACTCTTCACTTTGAGAGAAATTAATGCCAGCTGCGTGATTTCAAGTAACAACAATGGAAAGACACAGCTACTACCCAGGCCAGTTACTACTGGCACAACCTATGATGCCAGACCTGTGGACGCATGCCAATTCTGAATCAGACTCCATCGCCACCAGATAACTCATAGCGGCCAAAACCAATCTGAAGGCGAATTATAGCTCAGACATTCTCAAAATTGAGAAGTTTAGTACTCCTTTATTCATTTAATATTTGAGACTCATGTAGGTGCTGTTGTTTAAGAGATGATTGGCAAGACGAGGGGCGAAACAAGTGTGTAGTTTTACATGAATACGAAGAACATTAGGAGATGATGGCCAAATCCGAATTTGGAGCCAGTGGTCACAGGATCATGAGGCAGGTTTTCAGGAGATTTTGAAATTATGACTTGCTAGGAGAAGCTCTTTTTTTTTTGTTTTGCTTGATCTTTTTATTCGATTTATAGAAATGCTGACATATTGGTATATAAGAACGCAGCATATTTACAACGACGTTGTATAGAAGATACTATCAATATTGATAGTCAGGGGTATAAACGATTTCATCAGCAGCTGAATTCTGTTTATACAATTGAGAATGTTTGAGTATATCTGCCACAGAAGGATTTAGGTAACTACAGTTGCAGGCACGGAACTGCGCTGTTGACGTCATTTGTCGAGTTCTGATGGAAGGCGCTGCGGACAATGTAGGTACGAGATTCACGTTGCGAAAAGCAGGAGGAATTTATGTTTTGGCTGGAACACCAGTGAACTCGATGGATTTTTTTTTTTTACTTGAGATGTTCCAAGGCAAAACTTCACAAAAATCCTTCATCAGCACTCTATTAAACATCATGGCACAAAGTATCTGCAGAGTCTGGACTGCTCACTCTCCAAATTGTATTAATTATTAGAGTGATCTGGAAACGATCATTCTTCTTTTCCTGCTTGTTCTTCATTGGTATGACATTGTGGTTGCTCTTGTTGTTGCCGTTAGTGTATCACTCAAAGCGATGAAGCAACACTTGCTTCATGCACCGAGCTTCCCCACCCATATTCGCCACATTGTATGAGGCCTCATCCATCATTCCCTGTGCCAGAGCAGGACGCTCGACCCAAGGGGGCATCTGCAGATATCATCACATCTGTAGTGCACAGAAGACTCTTTTATTCCTTGCCCTTAGTTATTTTGTTGCCAGACTATGCGCGCGTCACTTCTGAGACTTAAAAAGCAGCTTTGCATGCACTTGTTGAATATTTTGGTTTAATTCCAACTGTTAACAAACGACTTATTACAATGTTGCAGCAATTTAACAAGATATGTTCAATGCAAAATTTGGTTCATGCAGCAATTGGGAGCAAGAACGTTCATCCGAGCTTCCAGGCAGGGGACGGTACAGAGCAGTGCGTGATCATTTTTGGTCACATACGATAGGCGTGGGGGGGGGGGGGGTTCTTCTTTTCATCTTGCTCTATTATATCCATCAAACATAAAATCACAAACCTTGAAACTATTCATTGCCCCGTCATGGGTTTTTCCATCAGGGCCAAAATTTACATGTATTTCGAATTCTGACGTGCTCCTTTTTGGTGCAACCCCAAATATTTTGCCATAAAAAACTGAACTAATGATGTCATCACACAGTTTGACATCATCATGACATCATCATGCAATGTGCTACTCTTTCCCCCTGAGGCTCACATTTCTTTTGGGGGAAAATATTTATTGCAGTTTTCATTTTGCAAGCAAATCAAACTGTGGGGAGCGGTTGGAGGAGCGAATAAAGATGTTAAGATAAACAAACGAGACTCACGCAGTGGCATAATGACAAGATATGGGGATTTTGACCAACACAAAAAAGGGACACAAGTGGACAGTTGGCATGACTACAAACATGACCTGTAAGTATCGGTGGAGTAAGGCAGGAGGTTGGCAGGAATAATAATTTTTAAAAAAGATCCTCCATGGGAAAGGGAGACAGGATGAGATTGTATAGTAGTGAGCTGCAAACATTAAACGGCGAAAGGAGGAAAGGGATTGAACAGACACAGGAAGGTGATTCCACAGACAGGAAAAGAGGGAGACAAAGGAATGCAGGTGAACAACTAGAAAGCCTGAATGAATGCGTTCACTCTGGTAGAGCCTGGGAAGGATTGATGACTGAAAGGGTAGGGGGGGGGGAGCAACACTAAAAAGATGATAGAATATCAAAAGACCACCAAGCTGTTTATGGTGAGAAAGCAATATGATCTGCCTGACAGTCACTCGATAGTTGATACTGATGATAGTCTGACAACCAACCTGTTTGTAATGTGAGGGCGACAGCCCTTTGTGCTTTGGCCACAGCCTGAGATTTACCAATATTATTGAAACGTTTAGATTGTTCAGATTACAGGAAAGACAGATGTGATGTTGAGGTGCCATCCTATGAGGGAGAGCAATATAAGCTGTACTTTGTTCAGATGTTTCAAGCAATTAATTGGAACGATGGAGGATGGCCAGCCTTTGGAGGACAGCTTTACTCCATGGTTGGCTAAGTGAGATGATGGCTTATAGTTAGGGTTAGAAGTTTAAGGGACTGAACCTCTTCCACTGGCTGGCTATGGAAACAGGTGGGTTAATTTGAGGATCCTTCTGAAGTGACAAGGTGAGATTTAGAAATTTGCAAAAATTGAAGGACAAGTTTCTTTTCTCAGACCAGAGATTAGGGATTGTATGAATAGTAACATAGTTGGAGGATGTTTTTTTTATAGGGATCCTGGCATGAGGGAAGAGCATGGAATAGGGGTTTGTAAAGAATTCAGAAAAGGCCTGTGAAAAGGGAAGGGTATTGATTATGAGGGATTTTAATTCGCCAAGGATAGACTAGGTCCAGGAATTAAGAAAGGGCAGGACAGATGGGGAGTTTCCAGATATTTTTTCAGATTGCTTTTCAATTCAGCTTGTACAAATGCCCATGAGCGAGAGCGCACCATTAGACCTGTTTTAATGTCAGGTCAGGTGAGGTATGGGAGCATGCACCAGAGCAGTGCGTCGCTGCGTCCATTTAACACCGGTACTCCAAGGGGCCTCCATCTGGCCATCCCTCAGGCAGATGCCTGGCCCATCCCCATCTCCTTGAGATGCTGATCAACCTGCTGCAACCACGAGGCACGTGGTCGGCCCATTGGCCTCCTCCACTCACGAGGCTCCTTCGTTGAGAGAATCTGGTGAGCAGGATCAGCATCAGGAAAACGAGCCACATGTTAATACAGCCACAGCTGATGCTCACGGACAATGCAGGTAACAAATCTCATTTGAGTCTTTCTCAGTAACCGCTCTGTAACATAAGCCAGACTCCAGCTTGTAAGCCATGCAGGCCGCACCGGAAGTGCGTTCTTTATTTTTCTAGTTCTGTTGAGATAAACAACAACAACAACAACAACAACAACAACAACACTATAGTTGTTTATGAATTGCAGGCACTTCAAACATATATTATATCTTCCCCTTCAAGATGGGCAAGAGCATATTACATGAGCAAATAGCACAGAACTCAAACCAATGTAGTAAGAGAAATAGAATCAGAGCATAAAATAAAATGGAAGCATCGATCGCTTGCAAAGTCCAACTCAGTTCCAAAACAAAACAACAGATCAAACACCTCAATCGACATTACCTTGCAACAAATCAAATCCAATTCAGTGCTAGGAAACATCCAAACTTAACGAGGGTAACATTTACAGTTCATCACAAGTCAAGTCTGTTTGGTCGATGATTGATACGACCACTTTGAGTACGAGTAACGCACGGGCTAACTGGGCGAGCTGAAGACACTGATGGGGTGACCGCTCTGTCTGGCTCACCCAGATCTACAGTATGTGCAGTGTCACCAACTGGAGACCATGCCTGACGAACAGCTTGAGCCATCACGGGCCTCGCTGGTGGCCTTATCAGTATCAACAAAAGGCCGGTCGAGAGTAACACCCTCATTGGCTACACTGGTGCTCTTACATCAATATCGACGGCTATGGCGATGAGTGTCACCCATTTCTCGAGACTGAACAACGTATGAACATAGCTCAGAATGCTGCTTCACAATCATAGCTAGTATCCACCATTTGGAACCCATATGAGCGTCTATTCGAACCTCATCATTCTGATGTGATGGTGGAAGACCTTTGAGTGAGTGACGATCATGGGAGAACTTCTGTTTTGCTTTTTCCAGGTCAAGGTACTTTTTCACAGCATCACGGTCATAAGCTATATGCACCAGAAGACCTCCAGCAATGCGAAGGTTATTCTTCAGATGTCTTCCCATCAGTAGTTGAGCCAGTGATGGATGAATGCCTTCCAGGGGCGTTTGACAAAAATCTACAGATAATCACCTGGCCTTGCTGGATTATTGCACGAGTCGTTTTTAGCTCGCCTGTTCGAAGAACAGAGAGCTATAGCGATACCCCCCGGCGTGAGCGTCAGCGTCAGTGTGAGCGTGAAAATGGTAAAGTTTTTGGTGCAAGTTATTTTTTCCTTTCTAATGTTTTTATCTACCACACTTTTTTTATACACCATATATATATATATATATATATATATGTATATATATATATATATATCGGGGTGTATTATGTGATACCTGTCGTCCGTCCGTCCGTCCGTCTGTCTATCTGTCTGTCTCTGTCTGTCTGTCCGTCCTTCCGTCCCTCAGGCACACACAAACTTCCTGTCCGCACTCTAACTCTCAAAGTTTTCAACTTTCACGTTTCATATTTGGTACATAGGTACAGACTGTGGAGATGGTGTGTCGCGACATACATTCGTCCTCTAAAGTGATTGCCATGGCAACCAGGATGCTGTTTTCCATCCGTTCCTGTCCGCACTCTAACTCCCAAAGTTTTCAACTTTCACGTTTCATATTTGGTACATAGGTACAGACTGTGGAGACGGTGTGTCGCGACATACATTCATCATCTAAAGTGGTTGCCATGGCAACCAGGATGCTGTTTTCCATGTAGTAGCACAATTCTGTATATACCTTCTTGTACGGGTGTATATTGTGCTCACTTGCGCTCTTGTTACTGATTACAAATACATATATTGCTTTAAAATTATTTGGATCGGACTTCACTGCAATGCTTTATAAAAACAAAGACAAATGTGTCCAAGAGCCGCATCATAAATGTTTTGTCCTCACCAGAAGAAGAAGAAGAACAAGAAGAAGAAGAACAACACGGAGCTCTCTTAGAGCCAGCATTCGCAACGCGACGCGGCTAAATATTAATTATTGGATGAGTCTTTTAAAAACGATAAATGTATAAACAGGCGAGCATCGGGTGGCTTTGACACCAACTCTGGTACCGTTGACTAGTACAGCCCTCTCTACCTCTCCATTTGAACGTGGATATCTGGGGCTAGACGTTCTAAGAATGATTCCATGATCTTTGCAAAATTTCCTCACAAGTGAGTTGTACATCGTCCCATTATCACTTCGTTGAGTCTCCGGTAGACCATGTCGACTAAACTGTGCTTTTAGCTGCTCAAGAGTTGTACCGCAGCGTAAATCCTTCACTTCATCCACCTCAATGAATTTGGAGTAATAGTCAACCGTTATCAGGTGTGTCTTAGCATCAAACTGGAAAAGGTCCGTCCCAATTTCACTCCAAGGTAGATTCGGTGTCGGAGTTGGTTTCAGGGGATCAGCAGGCAGGCGATTTTGATAGTCTGCACACTTGGAACAGTTCTGAATAGTTTGCTTTATGTCCACATTCATTGAGGGCCAGTATAGAACCTCCCTAGCTTGTTGCTTCCATTGACTATTCCAAGATGCGATTTGTGAATCAGGCTCAGCGTGCAATGTCTCAGAGTAGGTGGTACGACAATTTTCATGCCTTTGTGTGTGATGCCATCCATAAACGAAAGTTCACTCCGGGAATCCCAGTATGGTCGAAGACAGAATGATACATCTTGCCTGGCCTCTGGCCATCCGTCAAGAATCATGGACTGTAAATGACCAAGTTCTGACTGAGGAGCTTTTTGAAGATCCGCATACCTCTCTTCAGAGACGGGTAGAAAGTCCAGCATTGAAATATATTCCAAGTTGTCCAGTTCTGAATGAGTATCTGGCAGGTACGCTCTAGAAAGGGGGTCTGGAAGCTACATATCCTCACCTCTTCTGTACTGAATGTTGAGGTCATACCATTGCAATTGTAGGAGCATGCTCTGCAGTCTCATTGGAGCGGGCAGCAATGGCTTCTTGGTGATCATTTCCAGAGGCTTATGGTCATTGTAGATGGTGACTGGTTTCCCAAATATATAACAATGAAACTTCTTGCAGGCATGAAAGATCGACAGTATCTCCTCTATTTGTGCATACCATGTCTCCATCTCTGTAAGGGTCCTGGAACTGTGTGCTACAGGTCGGTTGTCCTGAAAGAGAACTGCACCAAGTCCACTTCGGCTAGCATCACGGTGAATCTCGACTGGTTTGTTAACATCAAAGTACGCAAGAGCAGGAGGAGAACAGCAAAGTTCGTTCAGTCTTTCAAATGCTCTGGCTTGAGCCGGTTGTCATTGATATTCAACGTCTGATTTCAGCAGCTCTCGGAGTGGAACTAACTCATTACTCAACCGAGGGATGAACTTTGACAGATACATAATAAATCCAATGAAGCACCTCACAGCTTCCTTATCGGTTGGAATCGGAATACTAAGAACTGCCTCAACTTTGGCCGGATCAGGCGATAATCCATCAGCAGACAGTATGTGTCCTACGTACTGTACCTGTGACTGGCGGATTTTGCACTTCTGCAGATTCAACTTCAGATTGTAATTTGTTGCTCTCTCAATCACCTTTTTCATAATTCAAGCATGCAACTCCACGTTTGGAAGAGCCACAAGAATGTCATCCATGATCGTGAATGCTCCATCTATGCCTTCAATCACCTGGTCCATAATCCTTTGAAAAATTTCAAGTGCACATTTCAGTCCAAAAGGAAGCTGAAGCTACCTGTACCTTCCGAATGGTGTATTGAAACACATCAGATAGGACGATTCCTCGTCCAGTTTGATTTGAAGGAACCCTGACTGCATCAAGCACTGAGAACACCTTGGCATCAGGTATACTTGCAACAACCTCCTCAACCGTGCGCATGGGATGGTGCTCCCTCTTGATGACTGTTCAGATCAGATGGATCAAGTAAAAATTCTCAGTTTGTCATTTCTGAGAGATACCACCATTGGGCTGACCCATTCAGTTGGTTCATTAACGTTGGCAATGTATTCATCGGATTCTATCTCCCCCAGTCGGGTTTTAATATGTGGCAAGAGGGAAGCTGGTTGTTGCTGCAAAGCGTGTGTTACTCCCTTCACACCAAGTTGCAATTTCATTGTACACATGCCTGGCAGAGTTCCAGTAGTTCTCACTAGGTCTGGATATTCCTTCAACTAAGCAAGAATGTCATCAGGTTCCAATGTTCCAATGGAATCGAGTCTGATGATCAGACCCAGAACTTCAGCTGTAGCTCCGGATATTATGTTTTCCTGTGAGAGAGCGACCACTTCAAAGGTTGTGGTGAATATCTTGCCACGGTACTGAATGGAAAGATCCACGGCTGATGGAGTTCGGCAGTGTGCATGAGACGCTGATATAATCAGATAGTGTCAATGTGTTGCAGCGAGCTCCGGTACCAAGCGGTATCAATCCGGTACCAAGCAAGCAAGCTCCGGTATCAATTCTGAAGGTCATTTGCCTTCCTGATACCAAGAGAGACTCCCTCCCATTTATCACCTCATGATGCAGCCGTTGTCTGCAGTGCACTGATGAATAGAATTTGCCTATTGGTTTCATCCGTGTACTCGGTTGTATCAGCACAAGCACCGTCCAACTGAGTTTTAACTGAATGTATACTGGCACGTCGATGGCAAGCTGCAAGCCAATGGTTCGGTATCTTGCAGCAAGAGCAGGTGGATCCAATTGCCGGACATTCACCATGATTCCATACATGGTTAGGATCCTTATCACAGCGGTGGCAGCTGTCCTTACGCCAGGGTCTATTCGGGGTTGATATCTTGCGTGATGACAGTTGTGGTGCTGGGTTCAATTGTGGTTTCGGTCTCGCTTGTTTGTAGTGTACTGCAGCTACACTCGTGTCATCATGGACAATGCGAACTTGAGTCCGTGAAAGCTCGTATTGCTGACCCACTTGAAGAGCTTTGGCCAGCGTAAGTTCCTCACCTCTGTCTGGCAGGTGCTCCTGGACCTTCTCCTCAAACACACCTTGGATAATCGCATCCATGAGCACATCTTCAGATTGCACATACTGGTCATCCAAGAGAATGAGACACAAATCCTTAACAAAGTTGTCAAACAATTCCTCGGAGCTTTGTTTCCTCTTGAACAGCCGATGCCTCGCGATGCGCTTGTTTTTTTTGGGGACGTATATACAATTCAAATTGATCAAGAACTTTGTTGGGGGTCATCCTTCTCACCTTCAATCCAGTCCAAAGTCTTGTCTTATATATCTCTCGTTTTTGTTCTCCGATCCATGTTCCAAGCCAGCCTGCCTTGTGTTTGTCAGGCAGATCAGCCAATGGACCGTCGAAAACAAATCCAACGTGATTTCGAAATCGAACAAATTCCTGATATAACGAAGCCGAATCCCAGTCAATTGTGGGGTACTCAATGTTAACGGATGCTAGAGTTTATGTATCTCAGATACCAGATTCAGATGGCACGAATGAACGGAGTTATTTGCAGATCACTTCTGACACCATGTAACATAAGCCAGACTCCAGCTTGGAAGCCCCGGAAGTGCATTCTTTATTTTTCTAGTTTCATTGAGATAACGAACAACAACAACACTAAAGTTGTTTCTGAATTGCAGGCACTTCAAACATATATTACACACTCGTTGGACACAAAATCCGACCAGCGATAGCCTAGGATTCTCTGAAGAGATCTGGTACCAAAGGAATTAAGTCTCCATCTCAGATCTCTGGTCAGAGTCCATACCGTTTCCAAAGTCTCACATCTGTAGAGCAAGACTGGAAGCACCAAGGACCTGAAGATTTGGACTTTCATCCTCCTGTACAGGTAGTGGCACTGCCACACCCCATGATTCAGTGAATCCATAATTCCCCAGGCCCGACCCAGACGTCTATTGACCTTTGGCTCACAACCAGCAGAGACATGAATATCACTGCCAAGGAAAGTGAATCTCTCCGTGACCTCAACATCATCACCACAAACCGGTACAGACAAGAAAGCAGCATTCAAGATGTCATTGAAAGCCTGGATCTTAGTTTTGACCCAGGAAACCCGTAATCCCAGCGGTTCTGACTCCTCATTCAGCACCTCGAGGGCCCCCAAAATGATATCGAGAGTCTCCACAAAGATGACTGCATCATCAGCGAAATCAAGTTCAGAGACCTTAACATTCCCAAGTGAAGCACCGCAGCTTGATCTCTCCAAAATGCTCCCCAGAATCCAGTCCATACAAGTGCTGAAAAGTGTGGGGGGGGGGGCAGTACACACCCCTGACGAACTCCAGTAACAATGGGAAATAAGTCAGAGATGGTACCACCACATCTCACAGCACTCTCAGTACCAGGGTATAGTTCAGACATCAGATCGATCAGTTTTGGTGGCACCCCACAAAGACCAAGAATCCTCCAGAGGGCATCCCTATTCACTAAATCGAACGCTTTACAGAGATCAACATAGGCTGCAAGCAGCCCCCGCCGAAACTCTCGTATGCGTTCAGTGAGGACTCGAAAAGCAAGGATACGGTCAATCGTTAACCTCTTTGGTTTAAAGCCTGACTGCTCTATATGCCTGGTGTTGGCATCATGGTTCCTACTCTGCTGTTGAATTAATACCAGGTGGGGTTGACACTGCCTGTCATCCTTCCGAGGTCGGCAAAATGAGTGCCTGCTTGCTGGTATCCTGTGTCAGAGTGGTGACCCATCTAGGATTGTGTCCAATAGCCAAGTAGACTGCTTAAATAGCACCAACGCTCTGCTCATAGTATGGTCCCAATGGATGGATGGAGGGGCCTAATAGCCTCCTCCTGCATTGAAGTTTTTTGTGTGATTGTTAATTTTACATTCTAATGGTACTTATTTTTAATGTAGTTAATCCTCGATCTTTCACCACAATAATGCAGCTGAAGAACCAGAACCACAGTGGTTGATAATTTTCTGGAACAACTAATGTATAATTCGGCTATCTTGTGTGGCGTCTCTGATATGATGTGATTGTTCAATATTTGGAACTAACATACCACTTAATAATTTGCCAGCTCAAAATATTTAGGGATGATATCCGGTGTTATGAAACTAAAAGTCAGGACCAAAGCTTACGTAAATGTAGTGCTAAATATACAGCCAACTCGAAGTGTGGAATGTGGCTTGGGTACTGCGACATCGTTCCGTTGTCCTTTTAGAGGAGACCAGAGGATTTTTTGCATAATAGCCACAATGCAGATGGAACAGATTCCTTGAACAGCATGCTCCAATATGCAGAGCCTCCTGCTGGCCCCTCAATCCAGTTTTTCTTTTTAAATTTTGCAAAATTTGACCTCATCAGGGATCAAACCGACATGAGATAGCTCAGCGGCACGTGAACTATCCCACCTTCTCTAAATGCATTGTCCATCCGTCCATCCATCCGTCCATCAGGACCATAATCTGGACAGTGCGTCGGTGCTGCCAAAACAATCTCCTGGGCGAATTGGGCACAATCCCGGATGGGTCACCGCTCCAACACAGGATACTCAAAAGGCTCAATCATCCCAGCAGATGGTACTCATTTTGCCGACCTCGGAAGGATGACAGGCTGAATCAACCCCACCTGGTATTAATTCAACGGAAGAGTGGGATTTAAACTCAGTACCCCAGGATCCCAAGCCCACCACCCTAACCAACCAACACCAGGAGTACGTGCAGCGTCAAAGTATCTGTATTGGTTCTTGATCAGAGAATGCTTTAGCTGATGTATATCATGGTATTCCATACATTCAGGGAAGTCGACTTCAGCAAAAACTGGAGCACAGAGAGCCCTCTCCCTCCCACCCAGCCGTAATCGGGGCACCACCAAAATCATCATGCTGCGTCAGGTGTTCTGTGATCAAATGACAGCTTCCCGAACTCCATTGAACGACTGTTTGAACCGAATGTGATAAGTCAAACACAATTGGGGGGGGGGGGCGTGGGGTGGGGAGGAGGGGAGGATTGCTTTGGGTGGCAGGGGGTGAGATTTGTATTATTTTGGTGGTAACATCATTTACCAGTCATCCTGTGTTTTACAGCCATCTAATGGTGCACCTGAGCTGGCAGGATGGCTTCGAGCTATGCACACTCACATTTGAGCTGTCTCGCCTGGGTTCGAATCCCGACCCAGCTCTAAACTGTCATCCCGGTGTTTCACGGGCAGGGTGATTCATCGATGTGTGCGCCGTCCCACCGATGGACATTAAACTGGACGTCCCGTCTGCTAGCATTAGTTGGTGGACAATAATGATCCCACGGTGTCCTTGGCGAACAGTATGCAAGCTATCGCCGGCACCATGAACAAATTCCAAATTCCTGCCCGAAGTACTGTTGGGAAGGCGATGGCAAACTACCCACCCAGTATAATCCTTGGCACATACGATCTGTGAAGAGTGTAGTACATGAGAAAGAAAAATATGGAGAGGGAGAGACGGGGGAATGATGCATTTCAGATGGAATCAAAACTTCCGCAAGTTAGGAGCGATCCACCGAGTATTATCCCCCTTTCCCAGCATGCCACTCCCTCAGCAATTTGGAATTTGGCTGGGGGTACAGGCACACAATGGCCTGCCACTTGGATCTTCAACATCCACAAGTAAATGCTGGCAGACAGGATAGGATGACACTGTTTGACGTCCTTTGTAAAAAGAGACAGAGCACTCCATGATCTGATGGCAGAGAAGGTACTGCATGTAGTTGTAGTACTTACAAACACTCCGTTCTTTTGTGGATAGCAAAATGACTCGAGGATAATGACGGCAATTTAATACTATAATTGGATGATGACATTTCGTCTGCTTACCTCTAACAGTTTAAGGGGGGAAGGAATTAAATGGGAAAAGGAATTCAGAGGCTGGGAGATCTAAAAACAGTTTGACTACTTTGTCCAAAAATCCAAATATTTTCCCACAAAACTCAACAGACACAAGTTGGAGTGATCACACTTCCTCGTCGCCGAGGAGGAGCAACGGATCCACGGGTGGTCCATGATAACGTGAGAGCGAGCAACACTTTCCTCCCAAAACACACAAGGGTAAACAAGAGGTCATGGAGCTCTGTAACCTTTAGACCAAGTACAATTGGCAGATTGGCTATTATGTGGTCACTTGTGCGGCTGCTGGTCTTTTTCATGCTGGCTGCCCTCCCCGGACTGTAACCCAGCGAGTGTTTCTGGAAAAGGATGCTGTGGTTGACCAGAAAGGATGAGGTATGACGTCATCGCAATGTATTAAACGAACGGGTTTGCAACTTCAGATTACTCGAGTCTGAATTGTGTTCTCGATGTGTACGTTGATTGATTGAGAACGGTATTAGGAGGAATTTCATTCATTCTGTAATTATTAAAGACTCCACCAGTTCTTCATCCCATTCATATAATATGTCAACCCCCGAAAATCTTGATTTACTGCAATAAATATTTTTCTAGTCTGGATAAATACAAAGCGTGTGTTCGATGTGAAGCTCGAAGGGCACTCGGTGGAGCGCGTGCCTCCACCAGGGTGAACACTTTATGTTTTGGATCCCGTTGATTGGCCGGATCTGCATCCAAACGTCTAAAATCGAATCGGCTTGTTCTTGTCACCGACCCAACTCATCCACAAAGTTTTGTCATATCTCGTTCACAACTTTTTGAAATATCGTGCTATATATCGTTTTTGGCCTCATCTCTCAATGGTGAAGAATCACTTAAAAAATTAAATAATTAAAGTATCCGGATCCAGATTCGGATCTTCATCAAAAATCGAATCAATTCATCCTTGTCACGCATCCAACCTGTCCGCCAAGTTTCGTCCAAATCCGTCCACAACTTGTTGAGATATCGTGTTCAAGGACAGACAGACAGACAGGGGTGAAAACATAACATCTGACCACTTTCGGTGGTGGAGGTAATAATTACTTTTATAGTTTGAGTTTACTCAAAGTTTTTCTTCTTCTGATGTACCATACTATTACAAAGCATCTGCATCGCACAATGGTTACATGTCCCCCCCAAAAAACAAATGCATCTTCCTAAGCAAGGGTTATACAGGGAAGTTTGACATTGCCTTCTCAGCAATAGTTATGACAAGAATTTGGAATTTGTTCATGGTGTCAGCAATAGCTCACATACTCTTCACAAAGGACACCATGGAGTCTTTCAAGTGCACCAATTAATGCTGGCAAATGGGACATCCATCCAAGCAATGGAACACACACTGATGAATCATGTCACATGTGAAACAGCAGGATGACAGTTTATATCTGGAGCAGGATTCAATTCCAGGATAGACAGCTTGAAGGCAAGTGTACACACCTTCATGCCATCCTGTCAGCCCACTGATCAAAGCTTTGAGAATACAGTTTTTTTTTTTTGTATACAGAGTCAACTCTCGTGGAAGAGAGAGACAGAGACTTTTTAGGAAACAAAAGTTGCATATTCAATAACGAGAGAGACACAGAGAGAGAGAGAGAGACAGAGAGAGAGAGAGAGAGAGACAGAGACAGAGACAGAGACAGAGACAGAGACAGAGACAGAGACAGAGACAGAGACAGAGACAGAGACAGAGACAGAGACAGAGACAGAGACAGAGACAGATAGTTTGGTTGTTCATCTGGGAACTTGCTCTCTTATCGTAAAACGCTTTGGATTATGTTGACAGGGCGTCCGAGAGGTGCATATACTCACGTCTGAGTTGTCTCACCGAGGTTCGAATCTCGGTGCAGCTATAAACCGCCATCTTGGTGTTTTGCATTCTGACCGAGGCATCAATGTCTGTGCCATTCCTCGGATGGACGTTAAACTGGTTGTCCCATCTGATGTGTAGAGGTTAAATATCCCAGGGTGTCTTTCACGAATAGTCGGTGAGCTATTTTTGGCACTCTGAACAAATTCCAAATTCCTACATCTTAGGTAGAATGTCAAAGCTGGCTGGCCATTCCTGAAAGTCTTAGGACAAAAATCTTCTCCAAATGACCCCATAAGAATCGGGAGATAATGGGAGCTGTTGTAGTTGTAGTAGTAGTTTGTGAAATGCTTTGAATGGTGATGTGTTGCTAAAGTTACTGACTTTTGGCAACATTCTTACTTTGTGCGACATCTAAAATGGTTGTCCACCTTGTTCAATTCCAACACACGTGACTTTTTGGAAGCATAATTCCACATCATCATTGCAATCCCTGCAAAATCCTAACATTCCAAATCCTAGTAGGGGGTGGCGAAGGGGATGTGCGAAACTTTAAGCATGTTTGTAGTTTCTGGCTTTGTGTTTGGTGATATTAATTCTCAGGGCGTGGAGAACAGATTGAGTTTGACGGCTGGGAATGACATAACAGTGAAATTGAGACGCCTTGCTGCTGACAGTTGCATTACATTATGAGGCCATTTTAATAGTTGAGCAACACACAGTCTGCCTTCCATTAGAAGTTGGATATTGTTCTTACATTTTGCAAAAGGCCGTGCATGTGGATGAAGAGTTTTGGTTATATTAGGAAAATTTGACACTGTGTCATTACAGATGATAAATATAGAACTATGTACTCTAGGACATTTACAGGGACCTCTGAGGTTGATTCTTCATTGCCACTGTTTGAACCGATTATATGTTTTTTTGTTTTTTTAATATATAACCATTTGTAATCGTCCTTCCCTTCTGCTGCCCATTGTGGAGCTTTTGCTCTGCTAGTTATAGAGGGAATTAAGGGTCATCTATGTTTTATGGTTGCAAAACTTTCTGATGTGCAGTCCATATTTGAAATGTGGTTCAGCTGAAGTGGTACCTGTGATACCTCAATATAAGATGATGGGAAGTGCATGGTGCTTAAATGAACTCGTATCATTTACCACCCCTACATGACTATCTGTATAGGTGCAGATATAAATTACAGTCGATTATGTTGAATATAAATTTGGAGAATCTCAAAATTATTTGACCATGGCGATTGTAACTGAAAGGGGGGACTGAAAGACTGGAACATGAAATAATGGAGGTGAGCTATGTGCCAAAGAAGCCTCACAACCTCAATAAGTTAGGGGCCCTGTGAATCTACCGGAATCTTGGAACCACTTTAAAATTACGAGGTTCATAAAATGTGGTTAGCGGTCTTCAGGTCCATTTCTGCATGGCATACAAGTCCTTTTTTCCACCCAGGGCAATGTCCTACTCCTCTGCATTTGGAGCAACTGGCCATCCCGATGGATCTTCATGCATATTTTGCTCCCACTCATTGGAAACATGTGTGATGCTTTTTGAAACTACACAATGAATGTTTAAGCTCAATTTATCCCATCTTTTTTGGCTATTCATGTGATTGCACCACCATCGCCACAACAAACTGCACTAGTCTGTGGTTGGCCAAGGAAATATGCTTTGGACATTTCTCAATGTTCATGCATAAACATCAGACATCAAAAAAGCCATCAGTCGCATCAATTCAAGAATTCCCTCCTCAAGCCTAAACTCACCCTCACCTCCATTCATACTTTCAACCCCTTCATTTTACCTGTGGAAATGTCTTTGAGAGTCCAACATCATGAGGACTTTCTTACAGGATTTTAAGTCTGATTCTCACTGCCACATGCATGATCTCTACCATTTTATCACTGAATTTGAGTGCACCCAGTGAGCGACCCTGTTCTCGTCCTTATATTGCAATTACTCTTCTTGTGCTGTAGTTTTCCCTTTGCACTGTTTTGTCCTTTAATCCATTTGCCCATGTCATATTGTTCCATAAGTCTTTACTTGTGTCCTATTGGACTATTCCATGTCTCCATTTGCCCCACCATACTCTTCCAATAATCTCCATTTGCCCCTGCTGTACTCCTCCATAAATCTCCATTTGCCACTGTCGTACTCCTCCATAAGTCTCCATTTTCCCCGTCATACTCCTCCATAAGTCTCCATTTGCCGCTGTCATACTGCTCCATAAGTCTCCATTTGCCCCTGCCATACTCCTCCATAAATCCCCATTTGCCCCTGTCATACTCCTCCATAAATCCCCATTTGCCCCTGTCATTCTCTTCTATAAATCCCCATTTGCCCCTGCCGTACTCCTCCATAAATCTCCATTTGCCACTGTCATACTCCTCCATAAGTCTCCATTTGCCCCTGTCATACTCCTCCATAAGTCTCCATTTGCCGCTGTCATACTCCTCCATAAGTCTCCATTTGTCCCTGCCATACTACTCCATAAGTCTCCATTTGACCCTGTCATGCTCTTCTATAAGTCTCCATTTGCCCCTGTCATACTCCTCCATAAGTCTCCATTTGCCCCTGTCATACTCCTCCATAAGTCTCCATTTGACCCTGTCATACTCTTCCATAAGTCTCTATTTGCCCCATAGTACTCTTCCATAAGTCTCTATTTGCCCCTGTCATACTCTCCCATAAGTCTCCATTTGCCTCTGTTGTACTCTTCCATAAGTCTCCATTTGCCTCTGTCGTACTCTTCCATAAGTCTCTATTTGCCCCATAGTACTCCCCCATAAGTCTCCATTTGTCCCTATTAAACTCTCCCATAAGTCCCCATTTGCCCTGTCATGCTCTACCAAAAGTCTCCATTTGCCTCTGTCGTACTCTCCCATAAGTCCCCATTTGCCCTGTCATGCTCTTCCAAAAGTCTCCATTTGCCTCTGTCGTACTCTCCCATAAGTCCCCATTTCCCTGTCATACTCTTCCATAAGTCTCCATTTGCCCCTGTCATACTCTTCCACAAGTCTCTATTTGCCCCATAGTACTCTTCCATCCGTCTCCATTTGCCCCTGTCATACTCTTCCACAAGTCTCTATTTGCCCCATAGTACTCTTCCATCCGTCTCCATTTGCCCCTGTCATACTCTTCCATAAGTCTCCATTTGCCCCTGTCATACTCTTCCACAAGTCTCTATTTGCCCCATAGTACTCTTCCATCCGTCTCCATTTGTCCCTGTCGGACTCTTCCATAAGTCTCCATTTGCCTCTGTCGTACTCTTCCATATGTCTCCATTTGCCTCTGTCATACTCTTCCATAAGTCTCTATTTGCCCCATGGTACTCTTCCATAAGTCTCTATTTGCCCCTGTCGTACACTCCCATAAGTCTCCATTTGCCTCTGTCGTACTCTCCCATAAGTCTCCATTTGTCCCTATCATACTCTCCCATAAGTCTCCATTTGTCCCTGTCATACACTTCCATAAGTCTCCATTTGACCCTGTCATACTCTTCCACAAGTCTCTATTTTCCCCATAGTACTCTTCCATCCGTCTCCATTTGCCCCTGTCATACTCTTCCACAAGTCTCTATTTGCCCCATAGTACTCTTCCATCCGTCTCCATTTGCCCCTGTCATACTCTTCCATAAGTCTCCATTTGTCCCTGTCGGACTCTTCCATAAGTCTCCATTTGCCTCTGTCGTACTCTTCCATATGTCTCCATTTGCCTCTGTCATACTCTTCCATAAGTCTCTATTTGCCCCATGGTACTCTTCCATAAGTCTCTATTTGCCCCTGTCGTACTCTCCCATAAGTCTCCATTTGCCTCTGTCGTACTCTCCCATAAGTCTCCATTTGTCCCTATCATACTCTCCCATAAGTCTCCATTTGTCCCTGTCATACACTTCCATATGTCTCAATTTGCCCCTGTCATACTCTTCTATAAGTCTCAATTTGCCCCTGTCATACTCTTCCACAAGTCTCTATTTGCCCCTGTCGTACTCTTCCATAAGTCTCCATTTGTCCCTGTCGTACTCTTCCATAAGTCTCCATTTGCCCCGTCATGCTCTTCCATTAGTCTCCATTCAGGTATGTATGTATCTATACAATGAGATGTTTGTCTGTCTGTGTGCATCACCATTTTTCTCAGAGATGGCCTAACGGATTTTCATAAAACTTTTAGAGGTTCATCAATGAGTACTGGGGAGTGTTTATAGGCAAATCAATGTTTTTGAAAATGTTGAAAGAAAAAGTTGGATTTTTTGTTTAAACCGCTCTTTCGTGCCTAAGCCTTTGTAGCTACGTGAAATAAATATGTGAAAGGTAATAATAAATGATCCTGACCCCGTTCCTTGGGGGTGTAGAGATGTGTTTTAGGTCTCCACAACAAAAATAGCATAAAATCAAGATTTGATTTCTTCAAAATGCCAACAAGGTTAGACAAGCGCCGAGTGACGCCGCATACCCTTACCAGTAATTAAATAAAAACACGTCTCCTCTAATGAAGAGGTGACTACATCTATTGAGTACAATTATTAAAACATGAGCACGTACTTCAACTTGAGTAAGTTTATTAACTGTTTGAGTGCTGAATTTTTCCAGGATGCAATATGAAAATATGGTGTTTTTTCAGGCAAACTGAATAAAACGTAAGATGTTCGTTATAACCCTCGCCAAAGGAGAGTGTATTGCATTTGTGTCCCTTTGTTTGTTTGTTTATTTATTTGTTTTCCCGTTTGTTACTTGTTTGTTTGTTTATTTGTTTTCCCGTTTGTTACTTGTTTGTTTGTTTGTTTATTTGTTTGCCTGTTTGTTACTTGAAAAATCGAAGGATTTTTCAAGTATATTGATCAGTCGATTTTGTTATTCTGTCAGTCTGTTTATCACCAACAGGTCACATTTTTCAACCAATCTTCACGAAACTTCACCATATGGTGGAGTTTGTCATAAGGGAGAAGCCTATTGCTCTTGAAGTCAAAAGGTCAAAAAGTCAACATAGGCCAAAGGTCAACAACTCAGGTGACATTTCTAAAATCCTCAATTTTCACCAATTGACTTGAAATTTGAAGAGGATTTATATTTCAGGTCACTGAATTCAACCAGCCATTATTTTTGAGGTCCACATAGGCCAAAGGTCAACAACTAAGGTGGTATTTCTAAAATCCTCAATTTTCATCCGATTGACTTGAAAGGATTTATATTTCAGGTCAATGAATTCAACCAAGCAATTATTTTTGAGGTCAACTTTGATCAAAAGGTCAACATAGGCCCAAAGTCAACAACTCAGGTGGTATTGCTGAAATCATCAATTTTCATTCCTACCTATTGACTTGAAATTTGAAGAGAATTTGCATATCAGGTCACTGAATTCAACTAGCCAATTATTTTTGAGGTCAACATCGACCAAAAGGTCAACATAGGACACAGGTCAACAACTAAGGTGGTATTTCTAAAATCCTCAATTTTCATCCGATTGACTTGAAAGGATTTATATTTCAGGTCAATGAATTCAACCAAGCAATTATTTTTGAAGTCAACATAAACCAAAAGGTTAACATTCACCCAAGATGAACAACTTAGGTAAGATTTCAGAAATCCTCAATTTTCATCTGATTGACTTGAAATTTGAAGAGGATTTATATTTCAGGTCACTGAATTCAACCAGCAAATTATTTTTGAGGTCAACATTGATCAAAAGGTCAACATAGGCCCAAAGTCAACAACTCAGGTGGTATTGCTAAAATTCTCAATTTTCATCTAATTAAATTGAAATTTGAAGAGGATTTGCATATCAGGTCACTGAATTCAAGGAGCCAATTATTTTTGAGGTCAACATAGGCCGAATTTCTGATATTGTCAATTTTCATGCAATTCACTTGAAATTTGAAGAGGAGTTGCATATTTGGTCATTTAATTCAACCACCAATTATTTTTTTAGGTTAAATGTGTTTTATGGATTTTGCAAGTATCTTCCTCTTGTTTGTTTGCTTTTCTGTATGTTTATTTGTCTGTTTGTTTGTGTGTTTGTCTGTCTGTCTGTTTTTCTCTTTGTCTGTTTGTTTGTTTGTCCGCACAGAACTTTAGTGTTTTTCTCCGCCACCACTTTTTGGATTGAGACGAAATTTTCACCATTGGTGCCACTACTCATGTAGAATGTTATAATGTTTAGTATGACGTGATGCGTTCTGTGGTGTGGCAGCAATGTTGGAAAAACGGGAAAACTTTGGACCTCTGTATCTCTGAAACGGCACAAAGTAAAAAATTGAAACTTAGCACATCGCAAGTACTTCTCATGTGGAATGAGTGTGATTTTTTTAATGATGTCATAGGTGCCTTCGTTATGACGTCATACTTATATATGTAGAACGGTACATCCGATCAGTATGAACATTTTTGAGGGTCATCTCGGGATAAAATGGTCCACACATTTTTTTTGATGATGTCATCAGTCACATGATTTGGCAGCCATATTGTTTTTTTTCAACAAAAAAAACCTTCAAAAACCTACTCTGAAATGGCTGAAGCGGTCATTACTGCCAGCAGTTATAAAGTGGCAGTTCTAATTATGTCTCTTATTAATTACATAACGCACCAGTACACAAATGCCACACAAAATACACCACACTAAACAACGCAAACACCACACGATGCATCACACAAAACAAGTTCTCTGTCTTTTATTCCACAAATTATATATTGGATGAAAGCTCAGATCATAGGCTATTATTTTTAACTTATCTGGAATAATTCCAGATAAGGTATTGTCATCGTGCACCATCCGTCCATCCGTCTGTCTGTTTCTTATTTTGACTTCTCCGGCCAAACCGCTAGGCCGATCTGGCTGAAAGTTGGCAGCAACATTCTTCTCCTTGACTGCTAACAGGAATTGTGAAGCTCTTTCCGATCACATGACTTTAAGTAGGTCAAAATGGCGGACTTAGTAAATTCCTTTAAAAAGCTTCTTCTCCAGAGCCACCACTCAGAATGCTACCAAATTTGGGTTTCAACATTAGACCAGGGTCCTGATGTTAAATTGGGGAGGTGATGTTGATCACGTGATCAGAAGTGTGTTAAAATGGCCAACATCATCAATTTTAGAGAAAATCATGTAAATTCCTTCAAAAGTCTTCTACTCCAGAGCCACCAGTCAGAATGGTACCAAATTTTGGTTGCAACATTAGGCCAGCGTTCGGATAATCTACAGGTCCAGTGGTCCTATTTTTCATCCACAAAATCAAAATTACTCCACTCAGTTTTATCATTGATTGGTAAAAACAGGTAGTTATATATGTTTTAGTCATATAATGACTAAAAGACAATCGTATAATGCAAAATACAAAACAAAACCTATAATGTTTGGGAGTCAGTCAAATTGAACATCTTTTGTGCACAACAGGTGTGGCAATCTTCCCAACACTGTCCAATGCATAATGCAACGTTGCAAGAGGTGCACAGGTAACTTGTTCGCACACGCTTGCCAGAGTTCATATCGGTGCAAACACAATCCCTTCTCTTTCCTTTTTGGGAGTTTCTCAGGCTTCAAAAGGTCGACAGGGTTGATGAGTCTTGCTTCGATGGTGTCTATACTGGGTCTACCTAAACATACACGTTGTTCACGGGGAGTACTTATAAGTTGCTCAACAATGTGCACCAGAAAGGTACGACCATCGAGTTTCGGTTGATAAATGGTGTGTTTCTGGTGCAGGATGAAGGAATTCATAAGTGCACATATAGGAAGTGCAAAGAAAACTATTTAGGTCCACTTGACAGTTCTTCTTTCATCGAGGTACATATATAGGTACCTCTCAGAGAGATCCACTCCACTCATTCCCTTGTTGTAAACATCAGACACCTGAGGTACTGAGTGAGCATGGCCACGCTTTGATGTATCCTTGAAGGTCTTGACTGTTCTGTCAGTTGTGAGAAATATAACATGTTTTTTGTTCTCAAATCCAACACGCAACAAAGGACCCCTACTGACTGCAAGAACCTCAACTTTTTCAGCTTTTTTTCACCATTTTAAGAATCTCCTTATGGTTGGCAAGTACAGTACCTGTAAAGTAGGTATCCTGGTCCAGAAGGGCCAGAGGAAAACCTGTGTATAAATTGTCTCTCCGCAGGTGGTAGCCTTTGTTGAGCACGAGCTGCATAAGTGTCACGCAAACATCATATACTGGAACATAATTTGATTTCCTCTCACTTTTGCCACCATACATGTACACACTAAAGGTATAACCTGTGTCACTTTCAAGCAAGTACCAAAACTTGATTCCGTACTGGTGATGTTTGTTTGGCAAGCTTGAGTGTGCCCCATGAACCCATCCAGACTTTCATGCATTGACTGACACATTCTTCTTTGGCACATAGTGAGCCTGGAATTGTCTTTGCATGTGATGGATAACAAATGAAACATTGTACCATTTACCTGGTAATTCATTTTCATCCTCTCACCAGTGAAAAGTAAACAACAGCAGTAAAAATATGTCCTTGTAAACATTGGGGTAGACTGGGAATAATTATTGTCAGAGTCTCCGCAAAGATGACTGCATCATCGGCGACATCAAGATCATAGATCTTGACATTCCCATATGATGTACCACAGCTGGATCTCTCTGACATCCTCCCTAGAATCCAGTCCATAAAAGCATTGAAAAGTGTGGAGGTCAGTACACACCCCTGACGAACTCCAGTGGCAACTGGAAATAAGTCAGTGATGGAACCACCACACCTTACCATACTCTCAGTACCAGAGCATAGTCCAGATATAAGATCGATCAGCTTTGGTGGCACCCCATGAAGACCGAGGATCCCCCAGAGGGCATCCCAATTCACTGAGTCAAATGCTTTGTGGAGATCAACATAGCCTGCTGAAACTCTCACCTGCATTCGGTGAGTACCCAAAGAGCAAGTATCCGGTCAATCGTTACCTCAATTACCATATGAGTCAGGTTATTGGACACAGCTACAGCAACTCCCTGGAATGGTAATCATCAGTGACCAGACAGGTAGTAGGTGTCGCCACCTACCATGATCTCACCACTATCCAGTCTGCGAACCTCAGAAAGTGCTGCAGCACTGATGCCCAGATGCTGGAGCTCAGATAGCGGAGACAGGTGATCATCCTTTCTTAGAGTGATGACATTCCAGGCAGCCACCCAAAGGGACCACCTCAGGTTAACCTGAGGAAACTGCCATCTTGTGGATGACATGTGAGCACCACCCTGACACACACCACCACAACATGAACCACCAGGGTTGCCCCATGGTTTCCCTCCTATCAGAGACTGGGGGTCCTGAAGGCTTTGCCCTTGTCCTTTCATCCAGTGAGCTGCCCTACAACAAAGAGATACTCTCATAGAGCAGGTTCTTCTGGATTTGATTCGTTTTTCTTTTATATATAGTCAAGGCTCATGGAAGAGCGAGTACAATGAACAGATCAGGACTTAACAGACAAACACAGGATGTATGTACACAGACAAACACAAACACATGCATGCATGGAGAAGGAAACTCCAAGGAGGAAAAAAAATGGAAAATTAGGAGGGATTTGAGTGGGGGTTAACCATGGTAAAAAAATGTCATGGATATGGATTGAAGATGATGTGAGATGGTGGTGAACAACTGTCTTGAAGACCTGGAGGGAAGAATGATATTGAAGAGAATGTGGAAGTTGGTTCCATAGGTGGGAAAAATATATACAAACGAGTGGAGGTGATCAGTGATCTTGGATTTGGGTAGTTTTACCAGAAGAAGGTTGATGGTGGACCGTGTGAGTCCTGCAGAAACATGGGGGGGGGGGACAAAGTATGGAAAGAGCAGAGGGTGCAAGACCAGAAAGGAGATGGTAGAAGACAGAGAGACCACTAACCTCACTGCGATGCCAGAGTGATAAGCCCATAGACTCAGCTTCAGCGCGGGAGTTTCCAATAATCTTAAAGGCTTTGGTTTCCATGACATGAAGCTGAGCAAGATGTGAGGCAGGGGAGCCAGTCCTGATGGGAGGAGCAGTACTCTATCAAGCTGTGGAAGAAGGCTTTGAAGGTGGATCGGAGTTCAGGTGTGCCAAGGAAAGACTTTGTACAATGGAGGATGCCCACTCAGCAGCTGGCTCTGGAGGCTAAAGTGGGAATGTGATTCTTCTAATATGTTGTGGAATGAAGTGTTGTGCAGTGGCCAGAGTGCAAATCCTGCCACCAACCTAGATGCGGACCCCATGTATTCGTGAGTCATAAAGTTTTCGTCCACAGCCTGATGGAGTACTGCTCTTCCCTCTGGGCTCATGCTCCTGCCTCCCACCTTTCTTGGCTTCACGCTGTGGAAACCAAGGAATTTCAGATCATTGGTATCTTCCGCGATGAGGCTGAGTCTTTGGGCATCTCACTCTCTCACCTCAGGCAGGTCGGTGGTCTTTCTGTCTTCTACCGTCTCCTCTCCAGTCTCGCAGTTATATTTGGTACCATTTCCCTGCTGTGTCTGCAATTTGTCCTCATCATATTACTGCAGGGCACTCAAGGTCCGCCAACAACCCCCTTCTGGTAAAACTACCAAAATCACGAATCACTGCTCACCTTCACTCTTTCATTCCTCTTTTTTCCCACCTTTGGAATAAACTCCCTCACTCTGTTCAATCCCATTCTTCCCTCCAGGCCTTCAAAACAGCTGTTCACCATCACCTCTTATCATCCCCCATCCAAATCCTCGATCTTTTCTACCCCCGTTAATCCACCCCAAACTCACCTCCTCCAAATTCCCTGCTTTCCTTTCTGAAAGTCCCTGTAATGTCCATCTTGTATACTCCGTGTTCCCCGCCCCATCCCTCTCCCTTCCGTGGACCAGAATTTAAAACAGGAATCTCCTAATGTCTCTGTTCCCCACTGTTTTGTCCTTCCCACTCCCACCCCTTTTGTCTCATGCTCCCCCTTGCCGTTTGTTGTGTGTTAGCTCTCATACGAGCTTTGGCAAGGTATACCAAAGAAAAGTGTGACCAGCTTCAACATTCGTGCTTCTTGTAATCACAGGGTTTTTTGTAATTTTTTTTCTTTAACACTTCAGCACTGACCTCCTTTATCCACCTGGGAAATTGGAAATGAGCCAACATCACAGCATGACATTAAAAAGGTGAAAAAACGGACCCCCTTAACTACAGCCCAATTAGCTTCCTTTCAATCATCAGCAAGGTCATGGAATCCATCATTACAGTTGATATGAAATCATTCCTTTTCTCCAACAGCTTCATCTCAGGTCATCAATTCAGATTCACACCTGGACAATCTACCTGGAGGTCCTCAATATCAGACTTGAGATCAGGGCCATCTCTCTGGACATATCGTGAGCTTTTGATACAGTCTGGCATCCTGCCTTGCTCTCCAAATTCTCTGCTTATGGAATCCAAGACCAACTCCACTCTTGGATTACTGACTTCCTCGACTCTCGTAGTCAACGTGTGGCTCTCAACAGAACCCTTTCATCTCGTCTGCCTGTCAAGGCTGAAGTACCCCAAGGCAGTGTTCTTGGCTCCATCTTATTCCTAATCTTTACCTTCGCAAACTTTGTTGCAAAGGTTATGTTTTGATCGCTGTGCATTTATTTATTTATTTATTTATTTATTTATTTGTGAATATGTGTGTTTGTTTGTTTGTTTGTTATTCGCATAACTCCAAAAGTATTGAACTGAATCGCAGCAAATTTGGTGGGATGATTGGTTATTATCCGAGGACCATTTGATTAGATTTTGGGAGCGATCGGGTCAAAGATCAAGGTGAAGATCATGAAAAGGTCAAAATCGTCTTTTTACCATAGCGCGGTGAATTTGTATCCAATTTGCATGCAACTAATGCCAAAATGTTCAGAATTCAATGCCCCATCTTGTGATATGTGACATGACACAATGACGTAATAACCCTTATTAGCGGTTGGGAGTCAAAGGTCGGGGGGGGGGGGGTTACGACATTGCAAAATGTGCGGTTTTAGTCATAACACGGTCGATTCATATCTGATTTGCATGAAACCAACACCAAAATGTTGACTGTTCTTTTCCCCACACTGTAATACCAATTACAAAATTAAGAGTACAAAGGTCAATGTCGAGGTCATGAAAAGGTCAAAATCGTCATTTTTGTTCAATGAATGTTTGTTTGTTCACAATAAATAACTTATTTAGAAAAACAGAAACTCGTGTGTGCTAAATGCCCCTAAAATGCCAGAAAATAATTTCTTATAATGTGACCAGTTGTCATCAGATTGACTTGACACCGACACCCAAAAAGGTCAGGGAGTTCATACAGAAATTGTACAATGTACGTGAATCAGTGTCAAACAGCAGGAAATGTAATGTTTTTAAGCCACCATAACACATATGAGATGGCAGATGTGGTATGGGATTAAATACCCTCACAATTAACGGTTTCTGGTGGGGGGGGGGGGAATGTAGCGTTGGCGAAGGTATGCGCTCTACTAGTCTTTTGTCGAATTGTCCATTTTTACTTGTAAAATGGACAATTTTACAAGTACTTGTCCTTGTCAAGTACAAAAAATACTTGTCCATTGTAAAATGGACAATCCATCGAATTGTCCATTTTACCGAGTGCCCGGTCTAGTCATCAATGGTCTCACTGACTCTCTGGAAAATCCTTTTTCTCTCTTTACTGATGACCTCACTCTCTGCCGTGACATCTCTCCTCCTTCTGACATACAGGCAGCAGCTTCTTCCCTCTCCCCAGACCTTGACAAAAACACAAACTGGTCAAGCACAATTTTGACTATGTATCCAGATTGTCTACCCTTTGCTTTCTCCCTTACCCCTCATCGTTGACCTGCATCCCTTGTTTGTCCGTCTCCGACTACTTTCTCCCCCTGTCCTGCTGTTGTTGTTTCCCCTTTCTCCTGCTGTTCCCTTTGTTATGTTGTGTCCTGATGTGTTCTGTGTAATCGCTCTTCCACTAGACCAGTCATGAAGTGTGGAAAACAAACAAACAAACAAACAAAAAAATATATATGTATATATATATATATATATCCATACACACACATTTATGGTGTGTATATATAATTTTAACCAGAAACCATGCACATCTATTAGGCTTTGTGGGCTGCTTTTACCTTTTAAAACAAAGCTGGTTCATTCTTGTATTTCATTACAAAATACAACACAGCAGCTCTGATTCATTTGCATCCCACGTTGCAATTAAAAACAGGAACCGGCAATTATTTAGAGGTTATAAAGCCATAGATTCGATGTTGTTGTGCAAATACCTTTCATTTTTGACATGGTTGCTACCAAACATCTATGATGTCACTCTCCCAGTTCCTGGACTATTAACATCCACGTGGACAGTCAACGTCATGCCATGAGTGAGCAAGGTAAAAATGGACAATTCGATGCAATCCGATGGACCCTTTGACTGGCATTTCTCTCTGGTGTTCTGCAACATTTTAATTGTATATGGAAGGGTTTGAAAATCAAAGTGAAGGCTTCCTCCTGAAGCATGATCAGTTCTATCACTCTGTGTGCTGCGATTGGAAACTTCTGTGCCTCAGCGTTTGTACATTTTAATAGCGTCCAGGTTCAACACATTGTGTTCACTTTTCCTGCAGCCACACCTGAAATTACTCCAAATATCCCCAGAAAATGGCTTTGGTGTAATTGTGTCTAATGAGACAATCCACTCCCATTACAAGCCCTTGTGTACAACTGCAGGCCTCGTGTCTGACAACGACGCAGGGAATCCAAGGCTCTAAAAAGGCAAACTTTGTTCACAATACGAAACCATCATGTGAAGTGACAACAGCATGTCTTGGCTATGTTTGTGTGTTCATGATGATGCCATGTTTGTCGTGTTGGAAAGCATCCTCCCTGTCCTCCCCGCACAGGGGTGAAATATCACGTGGACCAGACTTTGCGTTTGGAAGCACATCTCCACTTTTGTGTCGTCTGCCTCCGCAGACAAGGCTTTCTCAGCATTCTGAAATAACGTTTATCTAAATTGTCTTTCAATTATACATCATAAATGTTGGCTTTGCTAAAATATATGATTGTCTGTTTACTAAGTGCACAGGGCCATTGTGCATAGAGTCACAGCCTGCTCTACCTTTGTCCTTATTCTTTCTGAATGTTGACACAACAGTCTGTGATTTTTCAATTTGAAGTCAATATTGGCAGGTAACTTCAGGTAACCCATTTGATGTCGTGAACACAGTGATTGTCTCATGATGTTGTGATCCCTGCTCACAACAAAACTCACATTTCATATATTAATCAGACTTGCTGGTGTAATGTTTAGAGCATCTCCTCTGAGCATGGGATGTTTTGGTGGTTCGAACCCTGGTTGAAGTCATACCAAAGATTTTTTTAATGGTATGTGCTGCTTTCTTGCTTGATGCTCAGCATTTAAAAAGCAGAGAGCATGGACAACCATTGCAGGGGCTTGATGGACCGAATGGCTTCCTACTGTGTTAGTTGATGTTCCTTGTAATGGAACCCATATTGTTATAAAGGATTTTATCAACTGTGAGTTTAGTCTCTCTTTAGTTCTGAAGAAAGACAAATGGTTGAAACCGCTGCACCTCCTTTCCCTCTGTGGTTAACACTAATTTAATCGACCGACTTACTTTTCTGTTGACACTAATTGCATATGGCCTTCAATGTTTTGTATGTGTATTGGTTTGCCCTTTGCATCTAAGGAAGCCCATCCACATGGAACATGATATCCACCTGATCACTTTATATATGGTGCAAAAGGTGCTGCCCAAACAACGACCATACTCTGAGATAGCAAGTGATGTAAGCTCATTAAGCTCTTGTTGATGAACCACCAAAAGACCAAACCACTTGCTACCCGCAGTCCAGGAAAGAATTTGTAATTTGTTAAGGGTGCCGGTGATAACTCATAAACACTGTGGTATGTTTAACGTGCACCAAATAATGCTACTCGACAGGACGCCCAGTTTAACGTTCATCCGAGGGACGGCACACACCTTGATGCCTCGTTCTGCCTTTGAAACACCAGGATGACAGTTTATAGCGAGGTCAAGATTCAAACCCAGGCTAGACAGCTCAGAGGTGAAAACCTTCACTGATACTAGTCATTAATTATGTACCGTAGCAATTTCTCGAATTGCTATGCATGGTAACGGAGGTTTACGTGTTCAAAATTACTTGTCTTTCAAAAAATAGGTGGTGTGATTAAAAATGTTCTCGGAATAGGATCCACACAATGGTCCAAGAAAGGCCAACTTTATATTTTTCAATACATACACTACCGGTCAAAAGTTTTAGAACACCTCCATTTTTTTCAGTTTTTACTGAAATTTAAGCAGTTTAAGTCCAGTGAATAACCTGAAATGGTGCAAAGCTAAGTGGTAAACTGCCAGAGGTTAAAAAAAGTTTAAGTTTCTAAAAACTGAAAAATAATGTAAATTTCAGAGTTGTTAAAAAAGTCCCTTTCCAGTGAACAAGTAATGGGTTAACAACTGCAGCTGTTCTGCAGCAATGGAAGTAAATTAAGACTTGAAAGTTGATGCAAACAATTCCTACAGGTGTCCCAACTTTTGTTGATTTGTTACAAACCCTCTGTCCGTATAAAAGCAGTGTTGGAACAGACCATGTTGCTACACCCTCTGTAGCATTATTTGGACAATATTGCACTGCAGGAAGTAGTATATTACTATAATAATAATAATAATAATAATAATAATAATGATGAGAAAAAGACAATTAACAAAGGAAGACAGACCATTATAACCCTGAAAAGTGTAGGTCTTTTCTTTCGAGAAATTGAAAGAAGCCAAGGTGTCAATGGGTACAGTTTCCGACACCATCAAAATGCACTTGGAAACTGGAGGGAAACTCTGACAGGAAGATGTCTGGCAGACCCAAAGCCACAACACAATCAGAAGACAAGTTTCTGAGAGTCAACAGCTTGCGTGATAGGCGACTCACAGGATAGCAACTTCAAGCACAGCTAAACACTGGTCGAAGTAAGGAAGTCTCAGTTTCAACTGTGAAGAGAAGACTTCGAGCTGCAGGTTTGACAGGTCGAGTAGCAGTAAAAAAGCCATTGCTAAGATGGTAAAATAAGAAAAAGAGGCTTGCCTGGGCCATGAAGCACCGCCAGTGGACTTCTGAAAACTGGAAGAAGGTCTTATGGACCGATGAATCAATTTGAAATCTTCGGTTCATCACGCAGGATTTTGTACGCCGTCGAATTGGTGAAAGGATGGTTCCTCAGTGTGACACCAACTGTCAAACACGGAGGAGGAAGTGTGATGATCTGGGGCTCTTTTGCTGGATCCAGAGTCGACGACTTGCACAGAGTGACTGGCACCCTGAACCAAAAGGGCTACCACAGCATTTTGCAGCGCCATACAATACACTCTGGTCTGCACCTAGTTGGTCAGGGGTTCATCCTACAGCAAGATAACGATCCAAAACATACCTCCAGGCTATGTCAGAACTACTTCAGAAGAAAAGAACAGGACGGTAGGCTTCAAATCATGGAATGGTCAGCACAGTCTCCAGACTTAAACCCCATCGAGCTGATTTGGGATGAACTGGACAGAAGGGTGAAAGTAAAGCAACCTCCAAGTGCAACACATTTGTGGGAACTTCTGCAACAGTGTTGGGAAGAACTTTCCGAACAATATTTGATTTCCATTGTGGAAAGAATGCCATGAGTATGTTCGGCTGTTATATCTGCAAAAGGTGGCTACTTTGATGAGTCAAAAACTTAGATTAAATTTTGTTCAACAAAATTATTCCATGATTTATTTATTTTATCTCCAATTGTTTATTTGTTCTATGCTTTAATTTCAGAGTATGTTGAAACATTAAACTGCTTAAATTTCAGTAAAAACTGGAAAATTGGGGGTGTTCTAAAACTTTTGACCAGTTGTGTACAGTAAGCTTATGTCATCAGGAGGATTAAATGCTTCCCTCGGATTATCTATACTTACCAGTGGGGCATGCTTGCACACTGCAAGCAACGACTCAGGTGTATCCTACGTGCAGACATAAGAAATATTATCTTTATATATTTGATGGTGTGGATTGTGAGAGAAATTTATATTCAAGAGCACTCAGTGATAATGATATGCAAGGCAAAAAGACAAACTAAAAATGTTGCATTTTCATAGTTAATGTAATTAAACAATCATCAAAAACAAAGTCAAGTGACCCAAAATGCAATATCATTAAATATGCAACATTTCAAGTGTACTGTCATTACTCTGATTACTTAGTTGCAAATTGCTAATTATTCTGATTTGTTATTAATTAGCAATATTTAAAGATCAGAGACGCAGACAGAAGAATCACTTGTAATTGCTTCCTTTCTAATGTATGAAGTCCGATCTCCTTCGATTGTTATCAATAGCCCATTGTGGTTCCATTCCACAAATAGCTAAATATTTCAAGTAAATCAACGATTATAGTGATTATAATGAGCTCTTTATTGAAAAGTTTACAGCTATCGGAATTTGTAAAGTTATATAATAAGAGGCACAAGCGTTACCATTGCCTAGCAACCAGTTCAGGTGTCAGATACATTATCTACTCGCCATGGGCAGGGTGAGTCTGCACCGGCCGACTCTTTTTAGTGGATATTTTCGTTTAAGGAAATTTTCCGACGGTCTTGCGATTTTTCCTGGGATATTGGCTTTGAGTTACATCAATATGCAAAATTTCAGCTTTATGCACCACCTAGAAGGTACTAAACATTTTAACTATATCAGTGAGTCAGTGAGTGAGACAGTGGTGAGAAAGAGCTTTATATACTGTATTAGGTTTGTTTTAAAAAAAAAACAACAAAAGTTGAAATGTCATGAACTATTGTATGTCGTTCTGAGAACTTTTTTTTTTAAAAACATCTCACATATATATATATATATATATATATATATATATATATATATATATATATATATATATATATATATATATATATATATATATATATATATATATATATATATATATATATATATATATATATATATATATATATATATATATATATATATATATATATATATAGCAGCTTCAAATATTGCACAAACTCTGCAGATTCGAAGTATCTTGAAAAATCGAATTGGTGTTGTATTCCAAAAAAAAAAAAAATCCTGAAAAGTTCTGAAAAATCTCCATTTGTGTTTGTCATTATAAAATTATTATTAATTTTTTTTTTAATGAAATACCATTGCGACTTGTACAGCCCGAAATTTTATTTTGTGGTAAACTATCACATTCCATACATTAAAAATATACCTTAATATATGATTGAGATCCGAGTTATTTATTAATTTCCACATTATTACCTCTGCCACCGAAGGTGGATGGAGGTTATGTTTTCACCCCTGTCTGTTTGTTTTTTCTGTGAACAGGATATCTCAAAACGTTATGGACGGGATTCAGATGAAATTTGGTGGACAAGTTGGGTGTGATGAGACAAGGACGAAATGATTCGATTTTGGTGAAGGTCCGGATCCAGATATGAGAATCTTTTACGTGATTCTTCGCCATTGAGAGATCGGGTCAAAAACGATGTACAGCATGATATCTTAAAAAGTTATGAACGGATTTGGACGAAACTTGGTGGATAGGTTGGAAGTGTGACAAGGAAGAGTTGATTCCATTTTGGTGAAGATCCTGATCAGAATCTGAGAATTTTAAAAGTGATTCTTCACCATTGTGAGATAGGGCCAAAAACGATACAAAGCACAATATCTCAAAAAGTTATGGACGGATTTGTACGAAACTCGTTAGATGAGTTGGTTCGGTGACAAGAAGAAGCGGATTCGATTTTGGACGTCTGGATGCAGATCTGGCCTATCAGTGGAATACAAAACGTAAACTGTTCAGCCTTGCGGAGGTATGCATTGCACCGAGTGTTGGTCCAGTTGTTGTTTTTTTAATTCTCTTTCTAAATCTGTGATCTCTGAACTCTTATATTCACAAAAGCTTTCATGTGATATTATCTACATGAGGTTCGGATTACATTATATGTATTTCTTTAAGGATACAAGGCTCATCATCAGGTAAGAGCTGAACACTCGTGGATGGAAGGTTAACAGCATGACGATCGGGTGGTGGCAAACACATGTACTTTAGATGAACATTGTGCCTTTGCTACATGAGGGGTTAACTTGGTGATGAAGAGGCAGACTTAATGTTGAAGAATAGATGGAAAACTTTTGTGAGAAGAAAAAATAATTACAACCAGGAAGGGAAAACGACATGATAGAGAGCAGTGAGTTGTCACCTTTAATAATTTGATGGAAAAGCAGGGGCAGATGGACATACAGGGAAAATATTGGAGAGGTGAAAACAGGAGGGACAAATGAGTGGAGGTGATTTCATGTGTAAGATACTCAAAACATCTATTCCCTTTATTTTTACACGGTCTTATAAGGCTCATGGAGGAGCTGTTACACAAGTCATGCAGATGGAGACAAGAGGCAACACCGAACTTGACTTCAGCCACATGCAGTGGGTGACTGCAAAGTAAGGTAACTTCCAGAGCGCAAATTGGACGTTGATTTCTATCTTCGCGACAATTAAGGAGAAATCCCACCCATCCAATGGGGTGCAGACTCACGGGATTTGTCCGTGCTCTATCCTCTAAATGCTGAGCATCAAGGGAGGAAACAGCACGTACCACTTGTAGTCTTTGGCATCACCCGACGAAGGTCTGAATTTAACTGCCCGTCCACCAGGATCTGACCACCTGTGATCAATAGCTGTTCAAGACAAATGTGTGCCAATGCTTTCTCATGAATACAGGAAATATTGTTACGTTTGAGGGGGGGGGGGTATGCATTCAAAGGGTAATTAGGATGTTTAATTAGGTATGCCATGCTGTTCGAGTGTACCAGGATCTCGATGTAATAAGTAGCAATTCAGTGGTGATAAGTTGTCTAGTAAATGTCCATTTCTTCAAGAGGGAAATTATAATTGTCACGTAATTAGATAGGAACACGGGATAGGGTAAGTGTGTCTGCGTAAACCCCTTTTAGTATTCTCTGGAGGCTTGCCGTGACGTCACAGGACAGTGCTGCGGATGGCTCCACCCCGTGATCATGATTGGCGGAAGGCGACGGCGGTGGGCCAATAAAACGGCTCGATTGGAAGTGACGAGGACGGGAGGATAAAAAGGTTCTGTTCGGGGTCGAAAAGGAAAAGGAAAAGGAAAAGGAAGAGGAAGAGGAAGAGGAAGAGGAAGAGGATCGGTACCGAAAGACTGTTTTTGTGGAGGCTGTTGTGCTGGGAGCGTGTTTGTTGTTGCGCTGATTCGGCCCTGGTTTCATCGTGTCTTGTAGCCTTGCTGAGCCTCGTGCCTCACCTTGGTTGGCTCTGGGGTTCTGCTGGCTCGGAGTACAGGGTCGAACGGCGGGCGGACCTGCCTCCCTCTCCTGCTCGCAATTTGGCGCCAGAACTGGTTCCCTGGCGGCTGTGAGCGGACTTGGGCCAGGACCAGGAGGTCGACAGCACCACGGTGTCTCCTGCCCCTGATGAGCGCAACGCCAGCTCGTCCGACGCCAATCCAGGGACTGTTGCGTTTACACCACGGTCCAGCCTGACCACCAGAACCAGCTACGTTGTGTGTGTGTGTGTGTGTGTGTGTGTGTGTGTGTGTGTGTGTGTGTGTGTGTGTGTGTGTGTGTGTGTGTGTACCTGGCGCCTTAGAGGGTTTGAGATTGGTATATCCATTGGAATTGTTTGTGTTTTCCCCACGCCCGAACCCACACCACCATCCCGTCGAATCGCCCCGGATCCCTCTTCTTGCCGAGTCTTGTTATTTCTGGTTAGAGAAATAAACGTTATCAACTCAGTGAAAAGCGACTCGTGCCACCTTCCTCGTCCCGTTTGCGGTAGAGCGATTAGAACCGCCATCTTTGGATTATAAATAAATAAACCGCCTCCATCGTTTCGGCTCATTCTACGTTGGCGGGACTGTTCAAGTCTCGTGAACGTCACAATATTTTGTGTGACGAGTTCTCTGAAAGCACATTACGAATTGACAATTTTTTGCCACAATTTAACCACTTCGATCGACGGAAGGCACCTTGCTCTGTCTGTGCAAAAACTGCTGCCTTAACACACTTATTAAACACCCATTAAAAGCTGACACAGCAAGATGCTAAAGAGGAAATCCCCAACAGAAGCAAAGACGTATGTGTTTGATGAAGTACAGAGTCGCTTACAAAAAGCTCCAGTTTTGTGCGTGATTGATTTCGGAGGGAAAGCACGGATTAGTTCAAAGTTCTTTCACTTTAAACTTACCTTCCAATGAGTAACTTACACGTATTTGAATTGTTGAAAATAAATAGAAATGTGACATGTATAGGGAGGGATTGAAAGTAACCGATGACTAATTGGACAGGAAAAGCAGCACTTTTGAGGTTTAATCTCTCCATTTGTCGTTTGTATTGAGCCAGGGATCAGGTTTGTGAGTTGAAATGGATCTTCCTCACCCCTCCTATTTTGCCTGAACTGCTAGATTGTCCATAGGGAGAATAGAATACCATAAAGTTAAAACCTACAGTGAAAAGTCCTACATAGGTAATGGCCGTTCAGCACAATCCTGGCAAAAGGTCGGAATGAATTCTCTCGACTTTCCATCCAACTCCCAAGGTTATTTTCACAAGCGGACGATACCTGTGTCATCTAGCTTGGACCGATTTACATACCGCACATTATATGCCCATGTACCTGCACATTGCAAATAAATGACGAAGCAAACATGAAGGCAGGAGATGTCCCCAAGAGAGGGATTTTCCAATCAAAATTCGAGCACTTATCGAGTATAGCTGTATACTCTTAGAAAGTTCATTGTACTCATCGCTCATACTTATTACCCAATTGTCTGAAATTTATAAGGGGTCTTAATTGGGGGCAATTATAGCGATTCGGGTAAAAAAAAAAAAACGCCCAACAGACCTTTCACTTACAGCCCATGTTCGTCATATAGCAGTGTGACTCATCCACAGCATCACACGAGCAATGAATCATCACGCTATTCTACGAGCACGTTCCTAGTTGAAAAGTATATGATGTGTATCCTCGAACTCACATTTTCAATCTTATCATCATCATGGTTGCCATTTGTGGACAAAGACCGCCGGTCACCTGTGAACGTGAATATATGCAGCGGAGGAATTGCTGAACCGGACGACACGAGCACTCTTCGGGATTGCAAGCGGTGTAATCTGGTGTCGACGAAGACCAGACTACTTGCTTCCCATAGCTTTAGGCAGGGATTTGTCATTTGTTTTCAGGGTGCGGGAGATCACTCGCCTGATTGAAGCAAAGGGCACCGGAGGATCTTTAACGTCCACCAAATAACAGTGCTGGCAGATAGGTCCTCAGGCTTAATGTCCTTGCAATGGCTTCGGCATGGATTGATGCCTCGACCAGCATTGCTAGTTTCAATTTTTTTCCCAGATATAAACTACCACACAAGGGTGACAGTTTCTAGCTGAATCGAGATTCAAACCTAAGCTAGACAGCTCATTCAGAAACGAGTGCGCATACCTCTCTGCTATCCTGCCAGCCGAAGCACCTTCGCTTCGGTAAGGGATCACAGTTCATGGACCAAGCTGTTCAACCTTGTTGTTCTCAGAGTTTTGTTCCAAGAGCTCTTTTCAGGATAGTCACTGAACCCCGGACTGCCCTGCACTTGTCGTTCGTTTGTGGTAATATTCCTGGGGATGGTTTTTTAAAATATCAGTGAGATTCTTCGTCATCATTCCTGTTGCTCCAACAGTGCCGGATTTGGACTCGGCGGGACCCTAAGTTGTATAAAGCTTGGAAGCCCCTTGTTAAACAAATTTACATCAGAAGGTGTCACAAAAATTGAAAACATATATTATGCCTTTTAATTATTTCTCAAATCATCCAAAATTGATTCTCTTACTCTATTAGTCATAAGCTGAATAAGTTCATCACATATTGTCTTAGACAAATAATATGAAGGAGACCCAGATCCTCTGTTTCCATATTGTTTTATGTGGTTGGAAAGAAATGGATCAAACTTAGCAATTCATTCTACCAGGCCAAGGTAGTTGCCATGATTTGGCGATTTGGTGGCTTCATGGAGATTTTTCGTCATGATGGTTTCCCGCACCAAGGTAGCAGTTTCTTTCGGCCTCATTCACACATTTTTACACGTCTTATCACATTTTTTGAGGCCCCTGCGGATTGTGAGGCCCTAAGCTGTAGCTTGTTTAGCTTATGCCTAAATCCGGCACTGTGCTCCAATTATCACTGGTGGTGCAATTTTGACGCTCCTCGGCTTCCAAGATCTCGTGATCTCATTTTTGAGATCCTGGTATTTGGTCATTTTCTTGATTTCTGCATTAGTGTGTGTGTATGTGTTTGTGAGTGCACTGTTTGAAATAATTCTGCAAAACACAAGCAATACATATCACACAAGCCATAAAAACGAGCAATTCCTCGAGAGGTGAGTGCACTACAAGATCAGTGTAATGCATTTATAAGGTAAAATCCAATGGAAAGTGAATGTGATGTAGAATGTAGTTACCCCATGCACACGCAAAGCTCGGTTAAGTAATTGGTTCACTTCTGGCTGGCTGTCTGTCTGTCCTTCTGTCTAGAGACGTCGATTTATGATCAATGAACCACTTCATTTCAATTGAACGTTATATTTTGAACACGAATCGGAACATGAATCAGAAAACGAACCTGTAGTTTTGCAGTACTTTGGCATTGAATTCGTCCCGTGCGCAGAGAGGAGCGAGATATATTGTTTTTACTCTGTCTGCCTGGCAGTCAAACAATTATTGAAAATAATTCCAAACAGGAAACTTACTGTTTTTTTTTAATGACGTTATAAGGACACAAACAACAGGCACGAAGAACTCGTGTAGCGTGTTAGATAGGGTGATGTAATAGATGCTGCGTCAATGATGGTAAAACCCAGAATTAATTTTTTTTTCTATAGCCTTTAAAATCTTTATTTTATTTCAATTGAATTATATAATTGAACACAGAAGAACACAAATCGCCTTCTTGGCACTTTCAAACCACTTCCGTTTGGCAGTACTTGGACAAAATATCACATCATTTTGCCCAATCAAATTTGCAGCTCATAGACCCCACCCATGTCCTTGTTTTATATATATATATATATATATATATATATATATATATATATATATATATATATATATATATATATATATATATATATATATATATATATATATATATATTTTTTTTTTTTATTTCAGCCCTTAGCTTCACACAAAGCAGTACATGCTATTTTCATGCCGCTATTCAATGGATCAAAGCACAGTTATGGAATACCTTTCTTTGCACATCCTGTACGAGAACATTAGGGACAATATTCTCAGCCATTCGGCTGAACTCTATTGAATAATATGGGTACATGTTTTCACGCTTATATTACAACCCTGCAATTCGGCTAATTTGTTTGATTGCCTTTTGAGATTCTCATTTTCCATGTGAAGCCCATGCAGTGTTAATCACGTTCTTATCTGGAATCTATGCAGGCCAATTAATGGTTGAGTGTTCCTTTGGTCACTTTACCATGAATATATTGTTTTAGTGAATTTGCTATATATGCTTGGGATCAATGTCTATCTGGAGGATGAATGCCTGCCTGGTGAGTCGTGTTCCTGAGGGAATGACGTGATTAATCAGAATGTCCCTGTACTTGTCAGAAGTCATGATGCCATAATTTTTGTTTAGAGCACTGACCTCATTGGCTCAAATGCATCCCAAAAACTTGTACTGATCCCTCACCATGTATGCTTCAGTGCAGGTGTACATTGGCCATGATATTGATCTCGAACAAAGTGTTGTTGATTCGGACTTGAATCCATCTGTAATGAGCACACGTCTGCAGGTTTTTTCATCCAACGACGTGATCTATTTATCATCTTAATCTTTTGCTTTCATTACATATTTTCAGCAGCAGTTTGGCATATCTATGTATCAGTTGAGACCACTTTAGGTTATTGTGTGTCATACAGCCATACTGTCCTCGAGGTAACGTTCACACCTGTATTTATAGCAAGGGCTTGCTTGGATATTCACTTAACCATCATTGCATTGGGTGGAGAACACACCCTGAGATGCTCAACATCCGTTTTGGGAGAATTATGGATTTCTATAATTCACAGTAGTAGTTTCACTTGCCCTCTTCAGAGATTCACATCCAACTCCCACTGGACCATTAATTGAGTCTTTCTCCAAAATTTCACCCAAAATATCAACCAATGAAAACTTTGAGTTCTATCACTTATCATGTGACATTTCAGTCGAGAAAGCACCGAGTATATTCAAATGATGGGACACAGTGTGACTATAGGCCTTGTAATGATGTGGATGGGTGACAATGAATCGTACTGAAAACTATCAAACATGTGTTCTGTAATGAAAAATATGTCGAGATATTGCAATATCAAATTAGATATCCTTTTATCATTTTAAACACCATTCCAGGTTGCCAATTAATCCTTTGACCATTTGTTTTGACTTGGCATTGTGCTTGCGTGACAGGCAACACGTTCTCATTAAATATCGGGCAGTGGTGGGCGTGATGGAACATGGATTAGAGTCACGACAACAGCGAAAGGGTGATTTTTATACATGTGTATGTATAGTATGCATGCACACACTAGTTTGGATCCATTATTCAAAGAACAAAATAAAACAGCACACCTAACCAAAAAATTAACGAGGTAGTACTTTAACGATATTGTCACCAACATGATAGAGCAAACAGAATCTCAGTCTGAGACTTTTATATGCTCTATATTGTTTGTAATAATTTGTGAAACCCTTGGTCGACTGTGATATACTGTACATACAGTATATATATACTGTACATACAGTATATATATATATATATATATCATAAACAGCAATAAATTCCTGCATGGAGCTTGTGTGAAAAAATTCTGACTCAACCCAAGGATCTCATCACTTACATGGTAACAGCCCAATGGGCTATTGAGTCGTCAGAATATCCTTAGAAATTTCTCACACAAACACTGCAAGCTTTATAATGGCCGACATCTTACATGCCTGCTAGGCATACACTGTGTCGATGCATATATATGGAAACATGTGGAGGGTGATGAGCACTTCCCCGATCTCCATTGGACATAGCCCGACACCAAAGCGTCACCTCCAACCCGGAGGCCTCGGCTCGGTGACTCTATCAAACAGACAAAGATTAAATGGTCAACATCAGTTAACCATCAAATGGAGCCACCTATCCAGATTTCAGGATTCTTTTCTCTCATCAGGATGGCATACCGATAAATATCTAACCAGCGATAGTCTAGGATTATGTTCAATGGGGATTATTGGGGGAGTGCTCGTCACACTCCACAAGTTTCGATTTACCAGCCGATCACATCAAGTGCCTCCTGGGTGAATGGTTTGCATTAGTAGGAAGAATCGTCTGTGTGGCAGACGGATGGTTGTTCTTTGCGGATTACGCGGTTTTACAGTGTGAGACATAATCCATGGCGATGCCCACCATAACAGTCAGCAAGTGCATCTGATGTATATATTTATAATTGCCCAGAAAGCAATAAGCTATTGCTGAGGTGAGGGATATTTTTGTCAGTTGCTATATTTACTGTGGTAATAGGTTGCTTGTTTCTGTGATGAGTTTCTAAATAATTTGTTTTTAAATGTAGCACTTCTATACATCTTTATAATATTTGTTTCTAATATACGTTATTTCTCCTTGTTGCAGGTTATTTTAAAAAAGCCATGAAACACCTGCCATAGCTTACTTTTTTTTCTGGGCAACCCTGTATATACACACATATAGAGAGGTGACTTTACAGGTAATGGAATTGTTGAACATATAAAGAAATCACTAAATTTGCAATCTCTGCAAGTTCCTAATGTGCACCGCGTGATTCCATCTCGCGACCAAATCCTGTGAGAAAAGCTGCCCAAAGTTAAAGCCCTGCTTCAAAGTAAAGAAAGAAATAACTCTCGAAATCGAACCCTCCGTGGGTTCCACATGTGGCGTGGGGCCACCCAGGGATAGTACACGCCGAGCCTGCCAAGACATCTGTGAGTCTCTGGATCTTCGCAGTGCGAGTGACAAGTCCTGGAAAAATGATGCACGTGCTGAAAATGAATGTACCGGAGGATCGAACTCTAAATGCAGAACTTTATGTTTCGAGTGTTTCATCGGCTCAAGGGATGAAGATATTTAAATACTGCAAGTGAAATGAGGTTCTTCAATTGAAACACCCCCCTCTTCTCCTCCATGACCATATGCTTGTCCCCATTTTTAGGCTTTCATTTTTGTGACAGTTATACTCTGTAATTGATATTTATGACACGTTTTTAACAGTTACACTTGATGCATAAGATGAATGAAATTAGGCCTTTTTCTCAGAGATCACCCTTGTACATGCCTTTGGAGGCGATGCATGAGATCTTTGATTTTCCCATCCCTAATTACTTCATACCCCAAACTTGCTTTATCCCCCCCCCAAACTATTGTTTTCCTTTTCTTTGTTCCACCTCCTATTACCTTCTTTCCTCCTTCACCCCTCCCCCCACGTTTTCTTCTATTCCCTCTCCTGTCTTTTCCACTTCCTCTCCCCCTCTCTCCTGGCACCCAGTACGTCTCAGCAGAGGCCCAAAAACTTCAACTTTTGGCTACTATTCTCTCCATCTCCCTCTGTCATTTTGGCAAGTGACTTGTTCTCAAAAGCAGTAAACACCACAAGAGTTCCGACATAGAAGGAAGCAAAACATACGGCTAAAATAACATCCTACTTATATAGAACGTGTACATATCGAGAGGGTTGTTTGAAATAATATTCAACGTTCAAGTACAATCCCTGCGTGCCCATGCCAAGAGGTGGTACTATTTCAACAGGTTTTCGATGGATTCATGGGACAGCTCAAAGGTATCTGAGGTGTCATTCACCGGCTAGTTTGGGTTTGATTGCCTACCTGATTATTATCGAACCCATCACTCAGGTGCGTTGCAGGCAGGCTATTGCCTCAACCAATCTGCCGTCCTTTAGCACTTAAAACCAGCCGTCCCCTCTGCTAGCATTTGCTGGTAGACATGAAAGACCTGAAGGCACTTTTCGAAAAAGTAGGCTATTGTGTGCCAGTGCTCTGGCAAAACAGTGTCACGCAGCTGCGAGCGCAGAAATAATACACCCAGCCAAGCAGGTGGTATACGTATGCATAGATGAACATGATTTAGAGTTTGTATAATTACTGTACAATGTAAACCACGGAGCTTTATAAATATATTTCAAATACATACGTCAATAAATTGTTCAGATGTAGGTATGTTCATAAATTAAACCCTTGATACAAATTTGCAACTCAACTTGTAAGATAATCCATGCTTCATTGCAAGATAAAGAACACTTTTGGTGAATTTACTTATTAAAAAAATACATTGTTCATATTTATCTGCTTTTACGGCACTTCCAACAGCACGTTTTGCTTCACGTCAAAAATATCAAAACATGTACAATATTAGATCTTCAGGCAAATATATTATCATTGACATCCCAAAAGAGGGTCCTTCGATTTTTCTATCGACAACCACAACCTTCTACCACCATATCTTGATAGTTTTTGAGAACCACCTTATCGTCTTCATCCAGATACAACAGTGAGATGGGACTCAGGGTGGTTGGGACACAGCAAGCACGTGGAATGCTCGCAATCACCGAGTTCACAAGTGTCTGCACAATTGCATGGTTTGTGGAGTTAAGGTGTTCAGCCAGTGGAAAAGGACATTGGCCCTGGCAATAATAAGCTTGATAGCCGGGTGGCGCAACTATCCAATCATTCCAGTTGACCTCAGTGAAGTTCACATAAAGCATATGTCGCTGACAGTTCGCTCGTAGTCGCCTCAAATGTTTCTTACCGCGCCTTGCACGCCTTTTACGCCTCGACCCTCTCAGAGCCTGACCTTTACCATCGTGGCTGTAGGTGACCAGGAGCGGACGCAGCAGTGGCCAGTGAGTGTCTAGGTTATGTTGTGGTGCTCCCACAGAGCGGCTGATGCGAACGTGGTGCCACGTCCTTTGCAGGATACCATCAGAAGTGCCGTTGAGGGATGTGACCTCCAACGTAAGTCCCAGGTTGGAGTCAGGGACACGGGTCCACCTCAGCAAGGCCAGACTCACGTCAAAACTTTCCCACCTGGTGGAGCCAACATGGAGGACACGTGTGTCCAATAGACGAGTGGTTAGATCGCGCCCCATCTGCCGGTTTTCGTATACGTTGATGCGGAGGTGTCCATTATAGTCTGGAGCTGCCACACGATGTCCTTCGCGGAATATTCGCAGCTCACCTGCCAGCACAGCCTCCCCAGGAGGTATGCTGCTTAGATTGAACGTGGCACGAAATACTGCATTTGCAGGCGAGACATCTAGTTCTTCAATCGATTCTGCAAGCAAAACGCAAAGTTATGATATTTGGAAATAATTATTGATCAATCTGTAAACACCTGGTGTTGAACAAATATGTTAAGTCTTCATGCAGACACTTTATTGGTGTGTTCCTGTAAGCCTCCTCGTTTTGGGATCGTGTATCGCTATTGGAAAAGATTAGGCTGTTAACATTAAACATGAACTGCTTCTGGGAAAATATAGCTATACAGTAAAATCATTCATTATATTTGCCGAAGTGCCCGTCTCCGATGGGTCGTAAAAACAAGAAGTCCCCATAAATACCATAAACTATTCTCTTTCAGCTCATATAACCATGTACTGTGATAATCGCATGATTTAATTAGCTTCAAATTAAATTATTTTGTAAATATATATATGTATATAGAATTTTTACAATTGCATTGTAGCTTATGTTTCCCTAAAGTCATGTACTCATTTTAATTTATGAAAAATGGAGTTTTGGCTCCACACATACATACATCACTCCATTATAGTATGATGATATCAGTGCGTATGATTAATAACATGATCCATATGCACACATCTCTGGCTGTTCTCACAGAAACAGATCCTGCCTCTGACATCTGGGTTCTGACCTCAGCCCTTCTGACGAATCACATAAAAAAATGCAACAAAATTGGCTACATTATATATGGGCGACGAGCTTTTAATTGCAATGACATGAAGTGGACAACAACACAGCGACAGCGCGGTATATATTTCGAACAAAACTCAAAATGTGCATTTGGGGCAAATTTATTATCCACTTTAGTCATATGATGCAGGTCAAGAGGAAAAGCTACCTTCACTCATGCTTTTACTGGTTTGTTCTAGATATTTGGTGTTCCTGTACTTGCTGTTGAACTCACACTTCCTGATGTGGCTATCCCAGGTTCAAATCACATATAGTATGTTGATTATGTCCATTTTTCTCAAGTACTCTCAAAAAATTCCCAATGCTTTGTTGTATGTACATGTGATAGTTAAGTTACACACCATGAGCCAAGATTGCTGTTCAAAAAAAAAAAATTTATAATAAAAAAAAAAAAAAATTTATATATATATATATATATATATATATATATATATATATATATATATATATATATATATATATATATACATCAGTATATAAAAATAAGAAAAAGCATTTATAAAAATGGTCATACTTTCACCAGCAACTCTTTCATGAAAATGTTATTGAAACGCTTCAGTCCCGAAGCATGTTAAATAAATATTGAAGTTACTTTGGTTATTATTTCTGCACCAAAAACTGCCATTCTCAATAGCAGGTGCTGCATCGTGAAACCTTGAAAAATTAGCACGAGTACAAGTGAAAACCCATCGTTTGCAGATTCATTGGGTTAAACCGGTAAGTTACCGGATAATTTCCAAGTGGCTAACAGTTCAGAACGTGCTGTTGCACTGTTGGCAGCCTTAATGACCGTAGTTTTTAGCATGAGCTCAATAACACGACGCGTTGGGCTTGCACACATGAACATAAACCAAAATCCTGTGATTGCACATCCTTGGATACAACATTACAATCAGACACCTTGTCTAAGATTGGGTATATAATTGACTTTCAAACATGCTGAGGTATAAAGGCTAACCTTCATGATAGAAAGCGCGAACTGTGTTGGCAATAGAGGCCGCGCGTTCCGAGAAGGCGAAGTCCTTCAAGGTTCCTGCGGAAGGTTGCTCCCCAGAGTGCAATCGATACATCTCAAGCAGGTAGGGAGGGATCACAGCGTCTCTTCGCGGCCGAGGCCGCCGCCTGAGACCGAATACCCCCAGAAGTTGAGCTTCCAGGTGCGGCAGTAAACTACCAGTGTCCAGGTGCGAGCTCGGCATGGTTCCGTGGACGAGATCGTAGATCAGAGTGCTGCAGAGCGCGAACACCATGAGAGTGGTTCGAGTAGGCGGCATGGTCATGATGGAGCCGAGCCGGGGCGAGGTGGCAATCGAGGTGATGCGCTGCTGGGCGGCCGCTGCATGATGTTCAAGACGACGTGATCAAAGACAGTGGGGGTCAATCAGCATTCACCGAGGCCAGGCGGCATCGAGAATCGACGTTCGTCCGTTTTGAGAAGTATATTCTATGGATGTGTGGTCTGTTCACCCGGAGCGTTCTCCTGAAGTCGACTTCGATTCTGGTTTCTCCAACTAGCACCAAGTGCATCCACTCTTTGCCGAATGTCCTTTCAACGGTTACACTCCGTGGAAGACCACGTTTTTTTGCTTCCAGTCCTGTGAAGAAAGGGTCATGTTGAAGTCAAGAAACTTTGGAGCACATGGAGCCCCCCATTATCCACCATAAATTGCACCACCCCTTTCTTTAGCAACAACTGAATTTCTATCAAAGACAAGGCAGAACCTCAGATTAATTTGCTCTTTCAATACTTATTTTGAGCCAAGCTATGTAGAAAGACCAGGTCACCAATCATGCATCAGATATTACCTATTCAGCAGGTTTGTTCCACTCAAAACTACCCATATCAAACGATAATTTGGAAGGGCACCGGGGGTTGGGAGAATCGAAAAATCGTCGTTTTGGAAAAACATCCGAAACAAAACAATTAGCTTCATTGCGGCACAAACACGACCCAAAGCGTGCCTGGTGCCTAACCTGGATCCTTATCAGTACCTTACCGGGAGGATGCAAATGCACTGGGAAGTCATGAGCAAAGCTGCCAGAAGAGAAACACTCATGAAACGGCCGCTGGGAAGTTCTCCTCGATGGCAGGGGAGGGGAGAACAGGAGGAGAAAAGGAGGTGGGAGGGCTGAGTAAAGAGCGAAGGCCACCGTGTAGCTTCCACACTCTGGAGCTCCGGCTGCAACACTACGGCTCTATTTATCACTCGTGTGACGTCAGGCGCATCCCCAAACGATGCGTGGCGCAGCGGGACCACGTTGTTTAAATTACTAACTTCAAACGGATGAACGTTTCGCCTAATTGCTCAAGGAAGCAGAGCACTCGGTGCTCTTTCATTTAAGAGGCTGGGGTAGAATATCTGGCTTTCCATGCATCTCCGCTTGCTTTCCATATGCGAGGATAATGTCTTTTCAACAACCTTGTCAGGGTGGAAATCTGCCTCCAAGTTGGTGAACACGCAACATACTAACTTTGTGAGATTGTTTCTTTCTCGACATTAACTCATTGTCCTCACATATAGTACATAACATTCATTCAAAACATGTAACCACCCCACACCCTCTCACACTACCCCGACAGATAAACATAACCGTGAATTATATTCTTATTCATTTATTCAGTCCACTGGTCCACCATCTGCTCTATCGAGTGTGTGTGTGTGTGTGTGTGTGTGTGTGTGTGTGTGTGTGTGTGTGTGTGTGTGTGTGTGTGTGTGTGTGTGTGTGTGTGTGTGTGTGTGTGTGTGTGTGTGTATATATATATATATACAGGGAAGCCTGAAAATTACTTTACCCCTGATACATTTCTCACACTTCCCTCTGCCCTTGCCCGCGATGGTATGCGGAAACACTGACTCAGAAGAATGATGGAGCATATACAGATACAATGACAAATTAATTATTGTAAGTACTGTACAAGAAAACCTGTATATTAAAAGAGTTCAAGAACAATGCTTCACTGGGAAGGGGTAAAGTGACTTTCAGGCCACCACATATATATATATATATATATATATATATATATATATATATATATATATATATATATATATATATATATATATATATATATATATATATATATATATATATATATATATATATATATATATATATATAATTAGCGAGGTATGCCGATATATTGTGTTGCATACGAATGTTTCCCCATTGTCTCAGGTCGTTCACCTGCATTTTTTTTCATTTATTTTTCCCCTCTTTTTTCATTTATGGATGTTGTCCAACAATTCTGTGATTTTTACCCTCACCAGAGCAGGGAGTATTGCATTTAGGTCTGTTTGTTTGGCCACACAGAACTTTCATGTTTTTTTCCGCAAACGCTTGTCAGATTGACACGAAATTTTCACCATTGGCGCGAATACACATGGAGAATGATTTAATGATAATTATGACGTCATAGATCATGTGGTGTGACAGGCATATTGGAAAAACGGAAAAAAATTTGGAACTTTGTATCTCTGATACTGCACCAAGCAAAAAATTGAAACTTGGCACGTGTTGCAAGTCCTCCTCATGAGAAATGAGTTTGATTTTTATGATATCATAGGTGCCCTCGTTATGACGTCATAATTGCATATGTAGAACGCCACATGCGATCAGAACGAAAATTTTTGAGGGTCTTCTAGGGATAATATGGTCCACAGAAAATTTGCTAATGACGTCATCGGTCACGTGATTCGGCAGCCATATTAAAAAAAAAACTTTACAGGTATGTCCGTGAGGAACAAAAGGTTCACACATATGATATCATAGGTCACATGGTTTGGCAGCCATATTCGATTTACCCTAAAACCTCCATAAAATACACTACTCAAAAGAAGTCCTGGTGAGAGTCTGCAATCTCTGATTGCTCTTTTTCCTGTTTTTTTTTTTTCGGTGTACTGGCTTTGATGTCCATCGGCATGCAAAATTTCAGCTTTCTAGTCAACTGGAAGGTACGGATCTTTAATATCAGTCAGTGAGCGTGTCAGTGGTAAGAAAGTGCTTTATATATTATAATTATATATAATATCAGGTGATCTATAACATTTTTTCCTGAGGGCTGTTATTCATTTAGGGAGGAAGAGCTGAAAGTTACGTGGACTTAGATGGAGTTAGTAGGTTGTGTGAGGCAAAAACTTTCCACTCACCAAATTCCAACAGTTCACAAAAAGCTGTCTCTTTCCCAACAAAAACGTCAAAGAAGTTGTTTACACAGCAATCTCGTTAAGTTCCTGAGGACGTGTGTTCCTCGGCTTTTCTTTTCCAAAATCCTCAGTCACAGTCACAATGTTGACTCGGGTGTTTGTCGACGTTTTTGTACTATAATCTTAAGTATATGTCAATTATTTGTTTTTCTATAATGTTAAAGCTTGAACACAAGAAGCTTTTCTGTTGAAGGCACCATCCAAAAATAAGTTCACACATTTTTTAGCCAAATATATTTTTTCAACCATGTTATATAGTATAATTGAGGTGGTGGGTGGTGAATAACAGATTTGAAATGCTGTAACGTAGAGCTTGAGACAACAGACTCAGAAAAACATTTCCACAGCAAAGAGAAAAGGGCCAATTATCCAAAAGAACGCCAATTATCCAACAATAGATGAATAAATTGTTGGATAATTCATGCTGAGCTGATTTTTTTCTTCCGTTCAGGGCCAAGATGATGATCCACCTTATTAATTGATAAATTAAGACGTTAAAATCCATTCCAGACAGACAGTCGGTGCTGCCAAAGAAGTCTGATGGCAAAATCTATACAATGAGTGGTTTGTCATTGTCTTCCCAGTGTTGACATCAAAAAATATATATTTATAAATAAATAAATTATATATATTTTTTTGTTGTATATTTTTCTGGTTGTATTTTATGTCTGTCTGTCTGTCTGTCCATCCTGTCCCTCGATGGAATCGGCCCCACCAGCAGTAACCCCCAACATATTGCATACCATTGGAATCATCTTGGCCAATGCAGATGCAAGAAAACATTTTCAAACCTACAGGGTAGGGGGTTCATGGTTGGGGGGAGGGGGGGGAAAGAGTGAAGAGTGACCAGTAAATGTGTATCGTCTAGCGCCACCCAGTGGTAGACAGTATTACAAATATCGCCAAGCTCACAATTCTGGAACGCAACAACCATACTCAAAATGTTGTCAATCCAGAGGCACTGCAGTTGTCATTATTGTGTGGTATTGCTTTCTTGGATCATATTATAGCATGTTATTTTGTATTAATTATTGTATATATTGTATTAATCGTTACATTATTATTATCATAGTATTGCCTTCTACATGATATGTGATGAATAAATTGGAATTATACATAGTACCTGGCTCTCTTTTTCTAAACTCTAAATTCCTTCTGCCCAAGGTGCAGGTACCTCTGCTTGCAATATATATATATATATATATATATATATATATATATATATATATATATATATATATATATATATATATATATATATATATATATATATATATATATATATATATATATATATATATATATATATATATATATATATATATATATATACCTGGTGTTGGCGCAGTGGTTAGGGCAGTGACTTGGGATCCAAAAGGTCCTGAGTTCAAGCCCCGTTGGGCCACTGAATTAATACACCAGAGGGTTGACTCAGCCTGTTATCCTTCCGAGGTCGGCGAAATGAGTACCAGTGTACTGGGCCGGTGTATACCCCGGTTAAAATAGGTGTACCATATCCATGTGTCGTAAGAGGCGACCAGGGTTGCGTCAGGAAGGGCATCCGGCATAAAACCTGTACCAAATGACTATGCGGATCATACGGATGATCTGCTGTGGCGACCCCTAACAGGAGCAGCCGAAAGAAGAAGAAGAAGAAGAAGAAGAAGAAGAAGAAGATATATATATATATATATATATATATATATATATATATATATATATATATATATATATATATATTAGCGGGGTGTACTTACACATTGTGCAAGTGTACGAACCGTGTTTCTCTTATCTCGGGTCTTTTACCTGCATTTGATTTTTCTTCTATTTATGTTTTTATTTATGGATGCTTTCTGACATTTCTGTGATTTTTCCTGATGTATCGACTTCGATATCCGTTGGCACACAAAATTAGGGTTCTTCCCCATTGTCTCTGGTCATTCACCTGGATTTTGTTTTCTTTTTCTTTTTTCATTTATTTATATTTTTATTTATGAATGTTGTCCGGAGATCCTGTGATTTTTGTTCCAGTGCATTAATTGGCTTTGATGTCCATTGGCACGCAAAATTTCAGCTTTCTCCATCACCCGGAAGGCACCGATCTTTAATATCAGTCACTCAGTCAGTGGTTAGAATGAGCTTTATGCACAATATATATATATATATATATATATATATATATATATATGTATAATATATATATATATATATATATATATATATATATATATATATCTTGTATCTTACTAGCAAATATCACCCGTTGCTTTGCTGATGGGAATACTCAAGGGGGGGGGGGATCCCTGCCCTATCGAGGGGGATCTATAAAAATGACGGGTGGGGTTGCGAGGGTGTCGTGTTTTTTGGGGTTGCGCTGGAGTTCTTGAGTGGTTACGAGGGGCTGTTATGAGTTCTTCGTTGGTTTTTCCTGTCACGATGGTTGAGCAGAGGGTCATCGAGGCAGCAAACGCGTCTCTGCTAGGCCTCCACAAGGAAGGGCAGAGCGACCCCGACCTCCTCCATGGACCCCGACTATTCACCACCCGAGCTCCGCCACGAACCACGAGCTCCCCACGTGCGACTGGACCAGGCCGACGACCATTGGCAGGTGCCGCAGCACGGAGTACCCCCTTTCTCCGACGGCCAGGTACCCATCTGGACTCTGACCCCGAGCTCGTCTGTCTCTCTCTCTCTCTCTCTCTCTCTCTCTCTCTCTCTCTCTCTCTCTCTCTCTCTCTCTCTCTCTCTCTCTCTCTCTCTCTCTCTCTCTCTCTCTCTCTCTCTCTCTCTCTCCCATCGGCGGAGGGTCCAATAAAGAACTCCGGGGTTTCTTTTCTTTTTGTGTGTGTGTCTGTGTGTGGGCCCATCTTTTAAGTGGAACTGAGTAAGTGTTTTTGCTGATTGTAAATATTACCCTGATTGCATATTCGCGGCAAGTCTTGCCTTTGTCTTTATTTTACTGTAAATAAAACAATTGTAGAAATGTTCCCAGTCCGTTTCTGTCCCTTCCTGTCCCTTCCTGCATTGGTTTAGCATGGTCTGGGTCTGAGTATAAACGGGGTTTCACCCTCGGTAATCGGTCTATCATAGCCGGCATGGCTTTGGCAGTTTCCGCTCGGCTGCACCCGAACTGGAGTTGGTAGTCGGCAGTTGGAACTGTATCGCAGTCTGTAGAGTGACCCGGTTCGAGCAAGACGTGCCGAGGGCGTGATTTCCCCAGTAGTCGAAATCGTGTAGTTAATTAGGTAAATTGGTTTTGGACAAACAGACCCCACGCTACGCGGTTGAGATATTGGCGTCCACGGTCGGTTCAGCGACCCACCGGCTCACGGAGTTATCCGGAGCGACGGCCCACAATTCCGGGGAGTCTGGTGGAGACGGCATAACCTCCCCCACCTCGTGGTCGTTCTCGCCACCGACCCCCCGGCCCACAGCAATATATATATATATATATATATATATATATATATATATATATATATATAGTTATGTTTGTGTAGGTATGTCAAATGACTTTAGCTGAGATAGGAATGGGTAGCTTAGTATGGGCCGTGTGACACAGTTAGGAGCGATAATGACTTCACTTTGTCAGGGAACCTGAAGTGAGAAGGTGTATTTTTGTTCCCCTCATACAGGGGGTGTGGGGTCATGATAATTAGTGGAGGGATTATGGCTAAGATCCTCCTATTCTTAACAACCCCTTGGAGCCATCCCTGTGTTTGGGAAATGAGTACAGGGCTTTTGCGGTGTTGTTACAGGCCATGATGGAAATGGAGGCTCTAGTGAGTGCTGGATATAACACAAGGAAAATGCACCAGGGGAGGAGGAAAGTAGTTTTGGTGCTGAGAGTATCAGGCTGGGAGAACAATATTGGAGAATGTAGGGCCCATGGAGATCACGGTGACGAACTGAAAAGAAGGTTGGAGAAGGTCACATGATCTGTGGATGTAAAAGAGGAGAGCCTGGGCTGTTCATGTCTGTATCTCTCTGTATCTCTCTGTATCTCTCTCTCTCTCTCTCTCTCTCTCTCTCTCTCTCTCTCTCTCTCTCTCTCTCTCTCTCTCTCTCTCTCTCTGTATCTCTCTGTATCTCTCTGTATCTCTCTGTATGTGTCTGTATCTCTGTGTATCTCTCTGTATTTCTCTGTATCTCTCTCTCTCTCTCTCTCTCTCTCTGTCTCTCTCTCTTTCTCTCTCTCTCTCTCTCTCTCTCTCTCTCTCTCTCTCTCTCTCTCTCTCTCTCTCTCTGTATATCTCTCTCTGTATCTGTCTCTCTCTCTCTCTCTCTCTCTGTCTCTCTCTCTCTCTCTCTCTCTCTCTCTCTCTCTCTCTCTCTCTCTCTCTCTCTCTCTCTCTCTCTCCCTCCCCTGTCCTCACTGACTTTGCCTGATGTCTATCTACTGGTCATGTCCCCTAGTTTCATCACCTCACGTTTGCTATCTTTGGTGCAGAAGGCAGGTCGGTATTGGATGTGAAGAGGAGCATCTGAGGAGATTTGGTCAGCACCGAGTGTTTCGCGCCAAAGGGCCGGTGGAAATTTTCCTGCCTTCCGCTCGCAAGGGACCTTTGCCTGCTCACCAGACAGATAGGCCTGGCCTCGAGGGGATTTTCTGGGGGTCTTGTATCTACCCCTTTGTTTGTCGAGTTCATCTGTGTGTGGGACCGCTACATTTAGGCCTTTATTTATTTGTTTGATGGTGCCTTCGATTTGCTTTTGCTTGACTCCTTTCCTTGTACATAATTGTTGAACATTTGATTATTTTATTTATTGTTGCATTTCCTGCATTATTGTACTTTTTTTTTTGGTTTCTCCCATTGTTTTGCATTTATCACGCGCACGAAATGTTCCCCCCAAAAACTCGAACGCCTCGGCTGTAACCATTTGGCCATCCATGCATGGTCGGTTTTAACTGGCCGTATGCGGGACTATATGTATAGATCTATAGATGTGGATGCATGTGATCCTGGTTATACTGGGTGTTTATAAAGTCCTTGTCCAACATTAACAACTATTGTTATATACATGATAGAAGTAAACTGGAAATGAAATATAAAGCATAATTCATAGTCTTATTGATGTTCATTTTGTTATTCTTGTTGAATACACAATTCCCCTTGGTTTCATGATAAGTTGACATTTTCTGATGAGGCGAAGTCAACCGCTCTAATTGCCTCAACTGGGGGACAGAAAAACATCAGGAAGTCTGGAAATATGAAAGTGACCCATCAAAAATCAGTCTGGTATGCTCTCAGGAAATCCTGTGTCATTGGCCCTTCCTTTTTTGAAGAAGCAATAATCATTGGTCAATGTTGAAGAAAATATTTGTCCCTGAACAGTGATGATGAAATCTTTCACATATCACCTTGGAACCGGCAAGACTAGGCTCCCTGCCATGATGCTTCAAATGTGGCAGGGTGGTTCTTAAATTACATCTTCCCAGACAAGTGGATCAGTTGACGTGGACAAATTGCACGGCCACATTGCTCATCTGACCTGTCCCCATTGGACTACTTTTATGGAGATACGTTAAAGCTGTTGTTTGAACTTTGAAAAAATGAACTTGGGGCTAAGATCACAAATGCAAATTCATGAAATTATTCAGCAGCAACTGGAGAATGTTTTCAATGAGGCTAAAAATTGGATTGAAAGATGGCAGTTGTGTTGAAGCATGGACATTTGAACTGGTTTTGAGGAAAAACAAAACTTTGAGAATTATGCTTTTGTTTTCTTCTGTCATGTGTACATCCAAAGTTAAAGTTCCACAAGGACTTCATCGACACCCTGTATATGTAAAAGTGCTCGTTGTGTGTGTATATTAACCCCCATCGTCTTCTCGGCAAAGAAAGCTGCATAAAGTAACCAAGAAAAGCTACATAAGGTGGCCACTTGCTGTTTCAAAACCTACCTGGGTTCTTCTACAACTGCAGACATTCACAAGTATCACAAAGATGAGAATCTCAATGCTACGTATCCCCTTAGCCACCACACCGGTTTCATTAATTGTTGGTGAATCATCAGATCACTGACAGCGTAGACAGAAATGGGCACCACCGAAGCTCCCAAGCATGTAGCACCTGCAATGCCAACAGAAGATAACATGTAAATAACAAGACTGAATCACGTCTCTCACTCGTAATCGGAGAGAACAACCACCCAGGTCGCAAGGATTTCAATAAATTAACCTGCAAGCTCTTTGAGCCAAATGAAGTTCCATAAAGCCACATATATATTGTTTTTGGTTCTATCTCTCAATGGTGAAGTATCCCTTTAAAAATTCTCATTTCCAGATCTACACCAAAATCGAATCATTTCATCCTTGTTATACACCCAACCTGTTCCGACAAGTTTCATTGTAATTTGTACATAACCTTTTGAAATATTCTGCTCACAGACAGACAGACAGACAGACAGACAGACAGACAGACAAACAGGGGTGAAAACCTAACCTGTCTACTTTTGATACTATGGCTGGTGAGACAAAAAAATCACAATTTTTACCTCCGCCACCACAGGTGGATGGGGGTTGTGTTTTTGCCTGTTTCTTAAAAAAAACAATAAATTCAGTGATTCTTCACCATTGAGAGATGGGGCCAATAATGATATACATAGCACAATTTTCAAAACGTTGTTGATGGCTTATGATGAATATTGATGGATGAGTTGGGTCGGTGACAACAAGCCGATTCGATTTTGGCAGTTGCTGTTAGATGCAGATCCGGCCTATCAATGGGGTACAAAACATAAACTGTTCAGCCTGGCGGAGGTACGTGCACTACTGAGTTCCATTCCAGTATAAACTGCTTTTATCATTCCAGATATTTTTAAATGGAGCCATTTTGTTGTAACTTACAGATTCACTCATTCTAATGAATCCGTGCTGAATCTATCTATTCGTGTATCTCGTGATATGTTCAGGATATGCTTATCTCAGAGGTGGTGGTGTACTATAGTTTGACTTGTTCAGTTTCGGTTTGATTCCAAATAATATTGTACACCTAACAACACCTTGTACCATCTAGTACGCCAACCTTCGTAGAGGGATTGAGTGATTAAAGACAAGTTTTTCCCCCCACCCCCTCCTCCACTGACTCATGTGCGTTCGATTCCTATCGTGGGCAACCACTCTCACCATGCTGCACTTGGGAAGTGTGGTTGTGATAGCGAATGTATATTGGACTGGGATTTAATTCTGAACTGAGCCCACTTGTTGCATCATTTCCAAGGCGCGTCTGCAATGCTTATGCAGTGCCCCCTTTAGGTTTGGCAGGAACCTGTAATTTGCTCCTCACGAGAGACACAGTGGGATCTTTACGTCAACCAAGAACCTGTGCTGGCAGATCGGATCCTGTGGCTTCATCGTCTATTTGAGCAACAATGTACGCATTGATGCCTCGCCTGCATGCGAAGCACCAGGGTGACCGTTTATAGCTGGGTCAAGATTCCAACCAAGGATAGACAGCTCACAGGTGACGAGCTGGGCTATCCTGCCAGCTGGGCAAGTGTTGGATATATCTGCGAAACCCTTCTACTTGGGTCGAAGAAGGCCTTCATCATGCGGTGGACTGAAACGGGCTGGGGTTGAGGTGCTTGTTTCAGGTAGCGAACTTATTATGACGTATTCCAAGAAGAACAGGCCGCTGCGCGCCACCATCATGTTGTGGATACCTGCCCTTGGGAGGCGCAACATCAACACATTTTGGCTAAAACTATTCATCAGGTTCAACAACTGCAGGTTATTGTGCCATACACGGCAGTGGAGTTAATTCATCAACAATGAAGCGTGCATGGTCATCACATTCCCAAATCCCAGAGTTTACTCCCACCAAGATGGCATTTCCCAGGATGGCACACGTGTGCTTTCAAACAGTCACGTCTCCATAGTATTTTCAAGGAAGTGGAAGCTAATTTGTTTACGTTCGAGCAAATGAGTTTATAGAAAAGCTTATTTGCGTTGTTAGCGGTTTTCACGGGTAGTGCAAGGACAGGTGGGTGCGGTCGTGAGAGCGGCGGGATCTTCAGAGCGCGAAGATCGTCTATTTTTAGGCAGGTATAATAACGGTGATTACGATGCGAATAATATTTATTTCCACCTTGACTGTGACGATAATGTCTGACATATTTAACAACAGCTTTTACTCATCGTTATTATACATGTCGCCGAGTTCAACAGAGTTCACCACCAACCGTGGGTTCTTTGCTAATGTAAGGAATTCAAACATGAAAGTGTCTTCCTTCCTCCTTTGCTCTTCCCCTTTTCCAGGAGAGAATGGTGGAACGCAACAGTCAGGAGTATTTTGCTCTGTAAATCCGAAGACTATTTGGACTTTGTGCTTCACACCTTTCAGGCAACAACATTGTATCACCTGATGTCGTAAGAAATGCGCTTTTCGACGCTTTCAATCCCAAACCTACGACTATGATTTCACCCCGCACGCAAAGCGCAAAGTGGGGTTAAGCAATTGGTTCACTCTGTCTGTTTGTCTGACTTCAGACGTCGGTCTATTACTTAATTACCTGAACTACTTTATTACCTGGCCACCGAATGTGGGTGGAGGTTATGTTTTCACTCCAGTCTGTCTGTCTGTCCGTGAACAGGATATCTCAAAAGGTTGTCGATAAATTCCGATGAAATTTGGTGGACAGGTTGGGTTTGTGATGAGGACCAATTGATTAGATTTTAGTGAAGATCCGGATCTGGATATGATAATCTTCAACTGATTCGTCACCATTGAGGGATGAGGCTAAAAACGACATCCAGCACGATGACTCAAAAGGTTATGGACGGATTCGGACGACACTTGGTGGACGGGTTGTGTGTGTGACAAGGAAGAATCGATTCCATTTTGGTGAAGATCCGGATCCGGATACGAGAATTTTATTTTTGAATTTTTTTTTTTGGGGGATGTGGAGGTTTGAATAGCGGCTGGTAAACCGGCCACTCGGAGATGTGGAGGTTTGAATAGCGGCTGGTAAACCGGCCACTCAGAATGTGGAGGTTTGAATAGCGACTGGTAAACCGGCCACTCGGAGATGTGGAGGTTTGAATAGCGGCTGGTAAACCGGCCACTCGGGGATGTGGAGGTTTGAATAGCGGCTGGTAAACCGGCCACTCAGAATGTGGAGGTTTGAATAGCGACTGGTAAACCGGCCACTTGGAGATGTGGAGGTTTGAATAGCGGCTGGTAAACCGGCCACTCGGAGATGTGGAGGTTTGAATAGTGGCTGGTAAACCGTCCACTCGGGGATGTGGAGGTTTGAATAGCGGCTGGTAAACCGGCCACTCGGAGATGTGGAGGTTTGAATAGCGACTGGTAAACCGGCCACTCAGAATGTGGAGGTTTGAATAGCGACTGGTAAACCGGCCACTCGGGGATGTGGAGGTTTGAATAGCGGCTGGTAAACCGGCCACTCGGAGATGTGGAGGTTTGAATAGCGACTGGTAAACCGGCCACTCAGAATGTGGAGGTTTCAATAGCGACTGGTAAACCGGCCACTCGGGGATGTGGAGGTTTGAATAGCGGCTGGTAAACTGGCCACTCGGAGATGTGGAGATTTGAATAGCGGCTGGTAAACCGGCCACTCGGGGATGTGGAGGTTTGAATAGCGGCTGGTAAACCGTCCACTCGGGGATGTGGAGGTTTGAATAGCGGCTGGTAAACCGGCCACTCGGGGAGGTGGAGGTTTGAATAGCGGCTGGTAAACCGGCCACTCGGGGATGTGGAGGTTTGAATAGCGGCTGGTAAACCGGCCACTCGGGGATGTGGAGGTTTGAATAGCGGCTGGTAAACCAACCACTCGGGGATGTGGAGGTTTGAATAGCGGCTGGTAAACTGGCCACTCAGAATGTGGAGGTTTTTGAATAGCGGCTGGTAAACCGTCCACTCGGGGATGTGGAGGTTTGAATAGCGGCTGGTAAACCGGCCACTCGAGGATGTGGAGGTTTGAATAGCGGCTGGTAAACCGGCCACTCGGGGATGTGGAGGTTTGAATAGCGGCTGGTAAATCAGCCACTCGGAGATGTGGAGGTTTGAATAGCGACTGGTAAACCGGCCACTCAGAATGTGGAGGTTTGAATAGCGACTGGTAAACCGGCCACTCGGGGATGTGGAGGTTTGAATAGCGGCTGGTAAACTGGCCACTCGGAGATGTGGAGGTTTGAATAGCGGCTGGTAAACCGGCCACTCGGGGATGTGGAGGTTTGAATAGCGGCTGGTAAACCAGCCACTCAGAATGTGGAGGTTTTTGAATAGCGGCTGGTAAACCGGCCACTCGGGGATGTGGAGGTTTGAATAGCGGCTGGTAAACCGGCCACTCGGGGATGTGAAGGTTTGAATAGCGGCTCGTAAACTGGCCACTCGGGGATGTGGAGGTTTGAATAGCGGCTGGTAAACCGTCCACTCGGGGATGTGGAGGTTTGAATAGCGGCTGGTAAACCGGCCACTCGGGGATGTGGAGGTTTGAATAGCGGCTGGTAAACCGGCCACTCGGGGATGTGGAGGTTTGAATAGCGGCTGGTAAACCGGCCACTCGGGGATGTGGAGGTTTGAATAGCGGCTGGTAAACCGGCCACTCGGGGATGTGAAGGTTTGAATAGCGGCTCGTAAACCGGCCACTCGGGGATGTGGAGGTTTGAATAGCGGCTCGTAAAACGGCTGCCAGGGTTCAAAGGGTTAAGTGATTCTTCACCGTTGAGTGATCGGACTAAAAACGAAATATACAAGGTGTTTCAAAAAAGTGGGTTGGTTGAGCAGCCTGATATGCTGTCGCTTCTAATGCTAAATCCTTCACTCTTGCAGGTTATGGTTGTGTTGATATGTCATTTCTAACAAGTAGTCATTATAACCCCATGTCAACGATGGTGTTCACAGTGGAACAAAAAGTGAAAATCGTGACTTTGTGGTTCGAGACAAAATCGGACGTGCAGGTGCACCGACGATGTTCACACCTGTAATGGACCTTTCAATGGGGACATTCAGTGGTTGTGGAGCACTTCCAAGCACATGGAAGCATGAAAAATCAAAATAAAGGCAACAGTGGCCACTCACCAAGTGTTGCCAAGAGAATATTGATCTTGTGAGAGATTCTGCTCATCGAAAGTCAGACAAAATCCCACTTTTTAATTGTTTTTTTTTCTACACCTTGTCAAGGCTCGTATGAGAGCTAACACACAATGCACAGCAAGGGGGGCATGGGACAAGAGGGGCAGGAGTGGGAAGGACAAAACAGTGAGGAACAGAGACATTAGGAGATCTGTGGAAGGGAGAGGGATGGGGCGGGGAACATGGGCTGTACAAGATGGACATTACAGGGACTTTCAGGAAGGAAAGAAGGAAATTTGAAGGAGGTGGGTTTGGAGTGGATTAACGGGGGTAGAAAAGATCGAGGATTTGGATGGGGGATGATAAGAGGTGGTGGTGAACAGCTGTTTTGAAGGCCTGGAGGGAAGAATGGGATTGAACAGAGTGAGGGAGTTTATTCCAAAGGTGGGAAAAAAGAGGAATGAAAGAGTGAAGGTGAGCAGTTATTCGTGATTTTGGTAGTTTTACCAGAAGGGGGTTGTTGGCAGACCTTGAGCGACCTGCAGAAATATGGTGGGGACATATCGCAGACAGAGCAGGGGGAGCGAGACCAGAGAGGAGATGGTAGAAGACAAAAAGACCACCGACTTACCTGCGGTGAGAGAGTGAGAGGCCCAAAGACTCAGCCTCATCTTCGGAGATACCAATGATCCTAAATGCCTTGGTTTCCACAGCGTGAAGCCAAGAAAGGTGAGAGGCAGTACTCCATCAGGCTGTGGACGAAAGCTTTGTATGTGGTCAGGAGCTCAGGTGGGCTTTGCACGACGGAGGATTCCCAGTTGGCGACTGGCCCTGGAGGCGAGGTTTGAAATGTGGCTTTCCCAAGAAAAATCATGGCAGATAGTGAGATCTGGAATCTTGAAAGAAAGGACTTCTTCCAGAGGATTGTTGAGAAAGTAGATGGGGGAGGGGGCGGGGGGCGGTCCAAACGGTCATTTCGGCGAGACATTGTGAGAGTGTGAGATTTGTCCAGATTGAAAGACAGGTTCCACGTGATGGACCAGTTTGTGATTTTACCCAGATCTGCAGAGAGCGAAGGAGCTGCTGCTTGCCGGTCTGAGGGATGACAGATGGTATTGCAGAGGGTGGACTCATCAGGAAGGAGACAAAGAGGATTTTCCAGAGAGTTCGAGAGATCATTGATGAAAACCAGAAAAAGAACAGGGCCCAGAACGCTACCTTGAGGAACTCCAGCCTGGACAGGAAGAGGGGGATGAAAGAACTCCATTTCCGGACACACGGTGACGGCGACAGGAGAGGAAGTCTGCGAGCCATGAGTGGAGATGGCCTTGGATACCATGGGAAGAGAGTTTGGTGAGCAGGGCAGGGTGCCAGACTGTGTCAAAAGCACGTGATATGTCTGGGGATATGGCTTGGAATTCATATCTGGCATTGAGGACCTCCATCCATTGATGGGAGAGCAGAAGAAGCATATCCAGGGTAGAGTGACCTGGTCTGAAACCAAATTGATGATCGGAAATCAAGCCATTGAAGAAGAGGAAGGATTTAATGTCTGAAGGGATGATTGATTCCATGACCTTGCTGATGATTGGGAGAAGGCTGATTGGTCTGGAGTTGCAGGGATCTGTTTTTGCACTTTTTTGTGCAGGGCAGTGATGTTTGCTGATTTCCAAGCAGATGGCAGATGACCTTGAGAAAATGAGAGGGTGAATAAAACAGAGAGAGGGTGAGCAAGAGCAGAGGAGCAGCTTTTTTAGGACACGTGGGCTGATGCCATCTGGACTGCTTGCAGAATCTGAGTCGAGGTTTGATGGCAAGCTCTCCACCTTGTCGGGAGAAAAGGACACAGAAAACAGGGAAAGTTGGATGTGACTGGGTAAGGTGGGTACAGAAAGCGATGGGTTTTGGACACAAGACTTTGATGGAAATACAGAGTTTAGGCATTCAACCTTTTCACGTGCAGTATCAGCAGTGCAGCCATTTGAGGTAAGGGAGGGGATGGAGGGGGAACATACACCAGAAACAGATTTGATTAGACGCCACCAGGACTTGTTGGAGGTAGAGAGGTTTGAGAGTTCAGACTTGAGCTTAGAAAGATGTTGTTTTCTGGCTCTCCTGAGGGTAGATACACACTTGTTCCAAGCTTTATGGAAGGAACTGAGATTACCCTCAGTTGGTTTGCTTTCCATGAGGCAAAGGCAAGTTGTTTCAGGACAACTGCCTCGCCACAAGCTTCAGTAAACCAAGGGCGGAAGGAAGGGTAAGACAACTGAACACGAGAGGGGATAAATCTGTGCATGAGGGAGAGCAAGTTTCTTTGAAAGAATTCCCAGGATGAGTTGATGTTGGAGAAAGCAGCGATGGGAGACCAGTCTAGAAGTTTGATGGCTGCTTGGAGACCCTGCCAGTCGGCCTGAGTGAAATGCCAAACTCGACGGCGCTAGATGGATCTCTGATAACAGCCAGAGAGATGTTTCCTTTGACAAGGACATGGTCAGAAGAACCGAATGGAGCCGAGGAAGAGCAGCAGATATTTTCAGGGAAATTGGTCAAAATCAGATCCGGAAGAGATGGAGTACCATTGGTTGAGATCCGGGTAGGGAAGTTGACTGATTTCATTAGTCCCAATGAGTTGCAGAAGTCTTTTTCTGAAATGCCATGTCAGGTGAGAGAGGTACCCACACCTAGCGAACTGGCATGATGACAATTGAAGTCACCACATATGAGGAAGAGAGAGTTTGGATGAGAGGATAGAAGTTGGTCCATGTTTTCGGATAGTGAGGTGTAGATGGAGTCATCACTGTTAGATGGACGGTACAGTACACATATAAACATGAGATGGGAGTGGAGGGAAGCCATAGCCAGAGGTATTCCTGGGGGTGTGGGGGAGTGATGGCAGTGCATGGAGAGTGAGGAATAGAGTGTTTGATGAAGAGAGCAACTCCTCCACCAGGACGAGGCTCAGGTCTGTCATACCGGAAGAGGGAGTACCAGGGAGAGATACTCGGGAGTCAGGGATGTCTTGAGGGATGAACGTTTCTATTAGGCAGATTATGTCTGGTTTGTCAGTTGCATCCTGTATGGAAAGATCTGTAAGGTTTGAGCGAAGGCCCTGTATATTTGAGGTTCACACTGTTAAGGAAGAGGGAGGGGAGGAGGCTTTGGGTGCAGGGGATGGGAGGGGAGGGGAGGGTAGGACAAGGGAGGACGGGGGGGAGGTAAGGAGAGTTGTTGAAAGAGTGTGGAGGATTGCAGAATAGCTTGGGGAGGAGGCTGGATGAGGAGGAGTAAAGGCTGTTTGGTGCTTGGGGAGCGGGGGGCAGGCAAGGGGGCAGAAGGCATTTGAGGATTTGAGGAGGTGGAGAGATGATATGGAGTTGAGAGGGCAAGGGAAGGAAGCAGCTTTGTGGTTGGGAGGCAGTGCAACTTTGAGAAGGGGGAGTGAGGGGGGTGAATGGTGGGAGAAGTGTGAGTGGGGAGAGTTGAGGGACAAAGGTGAGGGGGGAGTTTTTGAGAGAGGTGGGAGGGAGGCTTGGAGGGAGAAGATTGTGATGGTTGCTTTGAGAGTAAGGGGTGAGAGGGGTGAGTTGGCACTGAAGTTGGAAAAAGAAGAATGGTTGATGGAAAGCGAACAAGCATAGCAAACCGGGGTTTTATTTTTTTTTAGGGAAGGTATGAAGGAAAGGTCGAATTGGGAGCAGTCTGTTTAAATAGAAGAGTCATGCATTGTGATACCATAATGAGTTCCACACGTGTGAAAGATGAAGATGAAGCATTATAAGAGATAGTTTATATTATCATTATTTTTTGAGAGTTTTCATCAGATTAGGTAATGGATAGAAAAAAATCGTGAGGTGAATGGTAAATTTGGATCGGTAAACGCAAAGGGTGGAGACAGATCGCGTGGTTACAGGAGAAGCACTTGGCTATGGGAGGTGTTTCATCAAAAGTGGATTTATTTATTTATTTTAAAGAAGGATTGAGTAACATTCGGAAAAGGGAAGGTTGAAGTAAAATCGTGGAGGTGTATGGTGAATTTGGAACTGTAAATGCAGAATGAAGCTGCTGGGTCGATGAAAAATATCAGGAAGAGGGAAGAGACACACGTGGTTACAGGAGGTGTATAGATCGAAAGGATACAAGGAAATTATTAATTTTTGATGGATTTTTGAGGATTAGGTAAGATTCGGGAATGGAAGGTTGAAGGAAGAAATTGTGTAGGTAATGGAGAGAGTGTGTCAACTCAAATAGAACAAAGATGGTGTACCGGCAGAAGGAGGAAGGAGAAGATGGATCAGGACTTGTGGATCTGCAGGGAGGAAGGTAGTTTTTTTGTTGTTTTTTTTTTTCCTTTAAATTTAAGACAAGAAACAGAGTGTTTAGTTGGGAGGGATGGAGGCATTGGGAAAGTGGGGAAAATCGGAATTGAAGGTAATAGGGAGAGAATACAAATAAAAACGATCGTACACCGAGAGGGAAATGATGGATAGGCCTCAAGGGACCCGGGAAGACAAGTTTGATGAAAACTTACAAAATGGCACGATTTTTGAAACAAAACCGAACTAGGAACACACAGTAACATGTAGGTGAGAAAATAAACGGTTTAAAAGGACAAAAATCGACCGGAGACTTAACTTTGAGAAAGTCAGCAGAGACCCCTGAGAGAACCTGCCGACGCTCCAAACCCAGAACTGGAAGTGACTGTCAGCGTTCCCGAGAACTAGAGATCTCAGCCTCATCTGTGTGATACATTCTCACTTCTGAACTCAAGCTCTACCCCTACATCATATCTGTAAGGCATAAAATAACTCGCGCAGTGCCATGAGGTCATACACCGATTCCATGCTGATCTCACTCAACTACTGTCTCCAAACCAACTCAGACTTGCATAGTTCATGCAGGATGGTGCCCCACTGCACACTGCAGGTGAAACCATCGACTTGCTCCACCAGCTGTTTGGAAATTGTGTCATCAGGCTGGGCACAGCACATGAGTGGGTGCCCCACAGCCCGGATTTGAATCCATTGGATTTTTTTTATTTTGGGGTGCGGCTAAAGGTCAAGTTTACACCAACAAATCTCCAACTCTAGCTCTCCTGAAGCAGGAGGTGGATGGAGGACTACCATCAGGCTGCCACTCCAGCCACTTACAGATGAGTTGTGGAGAATTTTGGAGTCAGAATGAAAGCCTACTTGAACAGAGGTGGAGCATACATTGAAAATGTCAATTACAAGCAGTATAATGAGTGATTTGAAAATGGGATGGTGTGTGCTTACCACAAATGTATCACTGAACTTACTACCTTTTGTAATTTTTCTACAATAAAATGTTCAAATAGTCCACTTCTTTTGAAACACCCTGTATATTTAGTATGAAACCTCAAAAGTTATGGACAGATTCGGACGAAACTTGCTCGACAGGTTGAGTGTAGGACATTGACTAATTCTCTAGATTTTAATGAAGATCCGGAATCGACAATGTTTTAATTTTTTAAGTGATTTGTTACCATAGTGTGATAGGATGAGAGGAGATTGGGACCATACTCTGTGCAGAGCATTGGTGCTGCTTAACCAGTCTCCTTGGCTATTGGGCACAATCCTGGATGGGTCACCACTCCGACACAGTATACCACCCTCCTCGGGAGGATGACAGGTTGAGTTAACCCCAGCTGGTATTAATTCAACAGCTGAGCGGGATTTGAACTCAGGACCCTAGGATCCAAAGCCCACCACCCTAGCCATTAAGCCAACACCAGGCATAGTGTGGTGATAGGACGAAAACGATATATATAGCACAATATCTCCAAAAAGTTATGGATGGATTCAGACAAACTTGGTGGACAGGTTTGGTGTGTGGCAAGGATGAATTGATTCGATTTTGGTGAAGATCCGAATCCTGATCCAGATATGAGAATTTAATTTTTTTTTAAAGTGATTCTTCACCATTGAGAGATAGGACCAAAAACGATATATAACATGATATTTCAAAAAGTTGTGGACAAGTGATGACAAAACTCGGTATATGACCTGGTTCGGTGACAAGAACAAGCCAATTAGGTTTTGGTTCAGGTCTGGATCCAGATCCACCATATAAATTGGAAACAAAACGTAAACAGTTCAGCCTGGCGGAGGTATGCGCCCCACCGAGTGCCGTTCTAGTTTCTTTTGAATTTTATATTTTAAACACTGTAGAACACAAATTGGAACACGAATTTCAATTGAATTCAAATTGTATGGAATCTCGTCCCGAGTGCATGCACAGAGAGGAGTTACTCTGTCTGCCTGTCTGGCAGTGAACCGTAATTGAAAATCATTCCTAACAGGAAACTTACTGTTTTTAGGGATTTTATGAAGGACACAAACATCAAGCACGAAGAACTGATGTAATGTGTTAAATACGGTGGTGTAAAAGAGGGTGCATCAACGGCGGCAAACTTTTGAAAAGAATTAATTTTTTTGACAACCTTTAAACTTTTATTTTGTTTCAATTTAATTATGTACTTGACACTGCAGAACACAAATTGCCTTGTTTGCACTTCTAGAAACATCCTAATTAGCAGTACTTGGCCAAAATATTACAGCATTTTCCTCCGTCTCCAGCAACTAAATTTGCCGGTCGCGTTCTCGACATTTGGGAATATCGAGATTCAAATTAAATGGTGGCTCATAGGAAATACACATCATACTCAGAACATCAAAGCAACATTTGAAAAGACCCTTCCCATGTCATTTTTTTTTTCTCAAGACCACGTGGGGTCAGGCATTCTATGAACCCTCTAGTTTTGAGTTTCACCTTTATTTAACATCTTTCTTTCTTGAAGACCTTCTCAAGGTTGAAACCATTGATCTCGTATGATGCAGTTTGTGTGACCAACGAATAGGAATCTCACAGTGTTGTACATACGAGGAGCGTTCAACAAGTTTTCGGAGCGAGATTTCAGAGAAACACCAAAGTTCTTTTATTCCTAATTTTTTCTATATTCAAGGACAAGTAATTCGTAAGGAAACATTTCTTTTGACTAATTTGATTTGCTTATATACCAGATAATGAAAAGCAATTCTTGGTGTTTCTAAAAGGACTATTAATGCGAGTATCTCGTTCGGAGAACTTTTCGAACGTGACACCGACTAATGCGCTCTCAAACGGAGCCCCTTGCATTTGCGGAAGACATCTGTCAGAACAATTTGATGGCAAGTGCTCTCACTGACGTCCTCAATTCTTCCATCTGACGCTTGGATTTATGCGTGGAAGCAAAATCCGTTGGCTTTCAAACTGCGATCCACGTGGACAAAGCACGCAGCGTACTACTACTGCCCTAAGATGGTTCGCCAAATCAGCAAATCGTCCGTAATGCATTTACCATGAGAGAAGCTCAAAAAGGGAGACGACGTTCCCGCACTTACACCGCCTCGTTCCTTGCAAGACTCGGACATTTTCACAACTGCAGTAAATTCCCTGGAATTGTTCTCGCGAGCTTCGGAGGATGCTGCGGTGGGTGGTCAGAGGAGATGAGATTAATTGCTGGTTTAATGAGTGTTGGTTTAATGATGCGATACGGAATTTCCACGATGGCTCCTTTTGGAATTTACATTGGATTTTAAGTGTCCCAAGTAAAGGAAATGAACACTTAATGCGCTCTTCGCTTCAAGATGGTCTCCTTGAAAGGCTCGTGTGAACGGATGAACTCTTCACAGTGAGCGCATATCAAAGTGCAATTATCAGTAAGTCTGTGGCCTCACGTACAGAAATACTTATGTCAAATACAGTGGTGAGAACGTTTCGTTTATTGACTTTTTGATCTTATGATTTCTTTGTCACCCCCTCTGAGTTGGAAAATGCGCTTTAATGAAAGTCTCCTCCTGGTTGTTAGCCAAACTGCCAAAGAACATGTCCTTTCTTATTACCTCCGCCACCGAAGGTGGAAGGAGGTTATGTTTTCACCCCTGTCTGTTTGTTTGTGTGCAGGATATCTCAAAAAGTTGTGTATGGATTCGGGTGAAATTTTGTGGACAGGTTCGGTGTGTGACAAAGACGAACTGATTCGATTTTGGTGAAGATCCGAATCCGGATCTGAATACGAGAATTACTTAATTTTAAGTGATTTTTCACCATTGAGAGATGGGGCCAAAAACGATATATAGCACGATATCTCAAAAAGTTGTGGACGGATTCTGATGAAATTTTGTAGACAGGTTGAGTGTGTGACAAGGAAGAATTGATTCAATTTTGGTGAAGCTCTGGATCTGGATCTGATGAGTTTTTTTTTAAGTGATTCTTCACCATTGAGAGAAAGGGTGAAACCGATACATAGCACGATACATCAAAAAGTTGTGGATGGATTTTGATGAAATTTTGTGGACAAGTTCGGTGTGTGATAAGGACGAACTGGTTTAGATTTTGGTGAAGATCCGAATCTGGATCTGGATACGAGAATTATTTCATTTTTTAAGTGATTTTTCACCATTGAGAGATTGGGCCAAAAACGATACACAACACGATATTTCAAAAATGTATTGCGCCCGATATGTTCACGTGGATCAGGCATTACGTGGTGGAGGTATGCGCTCTACCGAGTGCCCTTCTAGTTTTTATGTATAATTATATTCATTTCAGGTGTAATATTGTCCAATGCTACTATACATTCTCTAACAGTTCCAATTATTCCCACCTTGTGGGGTCGGTCGGGGAATGTTCTTGGCACAAGTCCTTCACGAACAAACTGGCCTGACCTTACGTTCGACTGAAAGTAACGGGAATTTGTAATTTGTTCAGAATGCCAATGATAACTTTCATACCTCGCCAAGGACAGCGTGAGATATTTTATCATTCGCCAACAATCAATAATGGCAGACGGGTCCTCCTCTGTGAGACGACCATCCCATGTGCGGCGCACGTACTAACAGATCGCCTTGCATGTGGAACAGCAGGGAGACCGTTTGTAGCTGGGTATAGATTTGAACCCACGCGAGACTGGAATGTAGGTAAAGTACGTGGGATGTGTTACCATTAGCAGAGTTGTATTGCTAACCAGCATGTTCGCAGGTGGCAGATTATGCAATGACCTTCAGCGAAGGTTAGCTGTGAAATAAGCAGAAGGAACTCTGATGAATTAATCAGCCTTGAACCTAGCAGTGGTGGATGTTGCGGGGAAAGCAGGTGACAATGATTTGCCTTCAAAAATAAAACCACTTGTCACCTTTTATGGGATTGAAACATAAAGAGTATTGGCTGCCATCTCAAAATAAGCCGACTTTGTCCCCAGTGATGGATTTACAAGACCTCAACTGATGGAACAAGTAAAATAAAATGTTGAATCTCAATGGCTCTTTAATGCAGATGAAGGCTGCAGTGGAACGAGATCTCCAATTGTATTGGTCTCCTTGCCATTGGATCAATGTACCGTTCTATCAAGTACCATGTGGAAGCTGGTGTGCAAGTTTCTCCATGCCAAAGACCAGACGAGCAGTCGCAGGATAACTCAAGGAACAAGGAGGTGGCTACACCCTCTTCTGGAAGGGCAAACAGGAAGAAGAATGCCAACTCCATGAAGTCGGTTTTGCTATCAAGAACATTCATAAACCAACTCAATGAGATCCCTATCAGAATCAATGAGCATTTCATGACTCTCCAACTGAATTCGGAAGGGAGCTAATATGTCACTTTATCAGTGAATGTTTCCTGACTTGATGTTGATGATGAAAATGAGGAGGAATTTTATGTTAACCTTCATCAAGTCCTTTCTGAGGTTCTGAAAGCAGAGGACTTATTGGTGATTTTATCGCTAAAATCGGAAGAGACTCAAACCTCTGTAACATAACCATCGGCAAAATGGATTAGGACAAGTTGGCACCAATGGCATCCTCCTTTTGACCAAATGTGCAGAACATGGGCTTGCCATCACCAACACACTGTTCCACCAGGAAAAACAAACACACAAGACATCATGGCACCACCCGTGATATAAGCATTGACACTTGATCGATTTATATCATTGTTCTGGCTTGAGATCGCAATGATGTTGGCATCACTCGGGCTATGGTAGGAGTTGATGACTGCTGGACTGATCACCAACTCGTGTCTATCAAACTGGCCCCCAAACGGCGACTGCAGCAGAAGCGATGTCAACTTAAGATGAACATTGAAGGATTTAAGGACCCAATAAAGCGAGACCTCTTCTGCCCGTGCCTCAATGAAAAACTGACGAACGCTAACCAAAGGCAGTGGGAGAGTGTGGGCAGTGTTTGGGGTGCCCTCAGATCCACCATTGGGAGCACTGGCGAAGAGACGCTTGGATTCTGCACCAGGAAACATTAACACTGGATTGATGAGAATGATCAGGAGATTCAAGGGTTGATAAGTCGTAAGTGCAAGGTCTTTTGTGCTTCCAAGAACACCCTCAATCACAAGGAAAAGAAAGCAGATTATATACAACCCAACATAGAAGTCCAAAGGAGAATCCATGATATGAAGAACAGATGGTGGGAATGCAATCTTGAGGAAATAAAACATATTGGTGACCTCAACGATATAAGTGGCTTTTTCAGAGCTGTCACAGCCTTTTACAGTCTGAGTACCCAAGGACCCTCCCCCTTCCTCCTGCCCCAAACCCACCCCATGGAAACCTAAGGATGGAGGAGATCTGATCAAGGAGACTGAAGCCATCAACACTCATTGGAAAGATTATTTTTAAAACCTTCTCAATCGAGATTCTGTTGCTGACTAGTGTTCTCAACACCATCGCACAATATGCAGTTAGAGACGAGCTCAAAATCCCTCCAACCATTGACGAGGTGAGGAAAGCCATCAAACAGATGGAAAACAACAAAGCATCTGGAGCTGTCGGAATCGCCAACAAAATCTTGAAGCAGGGTGGAGAGAAGCTCCACATCCTCATCGATGAAATCAGCTCCACATCCGCATCAAGATTTGGAATGATGAAGAAATCCTGGATGAACTCAGAGACATCATTATTGTGACAACCTTCAAGAAAGGAGACATGGAAATTGCCCCTTGGGAAATTACAGAGGGAGTAGCCTGTTGTCTACTACAGGAAAGAATACTGTGAGAACCCCCTCAAATCATCACCTTGGCAGGGATTCCGTCACCTTCCACTGGCTGTAAAACTCCTCCCAAAATCCCAGTGTCATGGATTCAGGCCATTAAAGCACAACTTGACATTATCTTCACTGCTGTGTATGTGCAGGAAAAATGTTGGGAACAACATATACCTCTCTACATGGTCTTCTTTGACCTCATGAAAGCTGTCGACTTGATTAACTGAGAGGCACTGTGGAAGATCCTTCTGAAGTATGGATGTTCACCAAAATTTGTCACCATTCTTCACCTGTTTCATGACTGTACCCATCCATCGGGACCATACTCTGTGCAGAGCGTTGTTGCTGTCTAAGCGGTCTCCTTGGCTATTGGGTACAATCCTGGATGGGTCACCACTCCGACACAGGACACCAGCAAGCTGGCACTTATTTTGCTGACCTCGGAAGGATGACAAGCAGAGTCAACCCCTCCTGATATTAATTAAATAGCCAAGGGGATTTGAACTCAGGATCATAGGATCCCAAGCCCATCACCCTAACCATTAAACCAACACCAGGCATACATGACTGTATGCAAGCAATGATTCTCAGTAAGTGATCCATTACAGACATTTTTGAGGTTAGTGTGTGCTCACTCAGAAATGGATCTTCAGGAAATTATCAACGTCTTTATGAGAAAATAGAACTGGCGCTTAATATTCAAAAGATAAAGGTCTTCCATTACCCATCTTCCAAAGAACAGTCTCCAGCTCCGCACGTGTAGATTCTTGGTGTAACTCTGGAGAACGTTGGGGACGTCCTGTACCTCCGAAGTCATCTCTCTCTCACATGAGGTTAATATCGATGAAGAAATCCAACTGTCTTAAATGTACGAGTGCAGCCTTCAGTCACCTGAGGAAATGGGTGTTTGAAGGTCGTGACATCAAACCCCGAACAAAGCTCATATGTTTTCACTCCTGTCTGTTTGTAGTAGACCAGCCAAGGATCAAAATTGTGACTTTTACCTGCATGGAATGTTAATAGCCGGCACCCATGCTAAATCAATCAGTCATAGGTCAGACAGAAATACTAGGGTGGATGCCACGAAAAAAATTTGACCTTGAAGGTCATTTTGTGCCCCAAAAAAGGTCAAATTTCAAACTCATCCAAATATAGTCATGTAATATATCAAAAGAAAGATATGGAAGAGACAAACCATTTGGTACTATTTTGAGGTCAGAATATTGATCTCAGAAGTAGGTCATGTAGGTCAAAGTCCACCCTAGTATAATAATATTGTTACGGCTGTGGAAATTCGCAATACACCATAAAGGGTCCTCAGGTGAGATATATCGATAAGTTCATGTGTAGTTAGCCCACACCTGTTGTTTAGAGGGAATATGTGTGATTCATCTGGGCTGCGACGCTTTGAGTTAGCCATTTTTCTTTCTCTATTGTTATTTTGGACCATTAAGCCGCCAACAACTCAAACACCACCACCTTTGCCTCTTTACCTCCACAACTCCATCCCGCAAACATCGCTTCACCGCCATTCCCAAACGACGCCCGCCAACCACCAAACCACCACAGCAAACCCCCCACCACCTTCGCCTTTCTCCTTCCACAACCATCGACCACACCACCAGTCAACACCAAACGTCGTGCTGTCCAGGGCCCATTCGGTAATTTATGCCGAACGCGTCGCGCCGCGGGTACAAATGCGTTCCTCTCAGGGAGAAATTCGGATCAGAAAGGCTTCACGCCCCTTTTTCTCTGTCCAATGGGCGAGCATCGGGCGGTATGGCCCCGCCTCCAAGCGCGATGAATGTGAATTCCTCTCAGGAAGAGATTCGGATCAAAAGAGGCTCACGCCCCTTTTTTCCACACCAATGGCTGAACAGAGGGTGGCGTGGCCCCGCCTCCAATCGCGTTTTGATCCTAAAATCTGCATACAGGCTCATCCTCCGGTCTATAAAGACGCGAGCACAAGGCGACTCACACTGGTCGAGTGAAGACAGAGGTCGTCGTCGAGGTTGTCAGAGTTGTAGTGTGGTGTTGTCTCGTTGCTGGTCGCTGGGCTCGTCTTGTCGCTGAGCTCGTCTCGTCGTTGGAATCGAGCCACCTTCGCTCTCACAAGCGACCAAGCCAGCCAGCCATTCCCCTCGCTCGACCCTGAGCATCAACAATTCCTCCATCTGTGCTGAGATAGTGCCGGTGGCCCCATTCATCCCCCACCCTAACCGTGGTGCCGACCCAACCATGCTGGCATGGAGCGCGCCGGAGAGGGCTCACCGACCACGCCAGGGGCATTGAGTCGGGGCGCAGCTGCGCGGACATTGCGGCTTGCCTGCCATCGCGTCACGAGGACGCGGGTAAGACCTTTTCAGTCTCGTGGACCTGGCCGCTCCTCCAGGTTCCACGCACATTTGGTCCACGGAACCCGTCTACCTCCCTGCCTTTGGGGAGGTCTTTCCTGTTTATTTTGAATGCATGATGTGGCGCCGAGTCCCGACAAGTATAATTGTTTAAGTGTTGTAAATAATTATAGTCGGTGGTAGTGCTTTTGCTTTGGTTGCATTTTCCTTTTCCCGCGTTGATTGCATGGCTGTACATACGTGCACGTGTGTGAAATAAAGGTGCTTGCTTGTTAAACTGTTTCCCGTTTTGTTGCGTCCTTTCCTCTGTTTGAAAGTTCCATCTTGCATCACGTAAGGGATTGAGAGTAGGTTGAAACACCCGATAAGTAATCTGAGCCGTCGAGGTCGACGATAACTCCGCTCGGTTATCCCTGCAGCAAGGAACGAGCCGCTTAAGCGGTTCGTGTCCGAAGTCGACCTGCGGCGAGGTACGATCGCCCAGTCGACCACTCGCGCAGGTACTTAGGTAGGTCGAATTTGGCGAGCAACCCTATCCTGCGCGGGTGGACAATTGGCACGATCGTGGTGAGGTTAAACCCCCACCCGTGACTGGCTCCTGGCGGTAGTTCCCGGAGGGTCACGACTGAATTGTCCGTTCCGGTGGGCGACGTGTCGTGATTCGAGTTATGTGGCCGATCGCACGCCGGGCGAGCAAAATTCGTAACAATATATAGTCCACCCTAGTATAATACTGAAAAGTAGTCAGGAAAAAATACTACTTCTTTTATATAATATTTATTTAAACTGCCAAGAATTAATATGTACAGATGCATCTTTTGAAGTATTAAAAACAAATGGCATTAGAATATCAAATTAGAACAAATGAATATATTTTTAACAAAAATTTGATGTGTATGCAATATGTATTTAACAGAAATAGTGTTCAATCTGATGGATTACAACAGTCAATGGAATAACAGCCACAGGCATTTGTACATTTCATATTGTTTTTGAAGCAGGTGCATCTAGCAGTGTTGCACTTCGTTTTGCAAGAGCAGGTCACAAGTTTGAGGCAGGACAATGGTACAGGAGGTAGCCTGGTCCATTGAGGTTTCAGACAACCTGACTCCTTCTTCAAAGCATCTGGGGGCAATGTCACAACAATAGTTTCCATCTCTGCCTGAATCCAAATCTTGGCCTGGTAGTTGGCGCGTTGCACATGAAGCTACAAAGCATCACGTGTTGGAAGGAAGCAGTTCCAGGCCTGTCTTGGCTTTGCTGAACATGTTCAATCTTTCACTGTCAATTGTTTGCAGCCCTGGACTTCCATAGAGGTTACAAACAAACTGTTCAACCGGTTCAAGCTCACCATCATGGCCAATCCCTTCTACCAGTCATGGGTTTTTCAAAAAAAAATTCCAGCAGGTCTTTTTTCCATATCTACTGAATGAAGAGGTTGCGTCGCAACCTGTGAGTGCGTGGAAACTCAGGAGGTTATTCTTCACTGCATCAGGAACTTTTTTTGCTACTTCATGAATTGGAATGCACTTCTGCTTCTTTGCAGTCCCAGAGATCATCCAGACTTCACTTGCTTTCGGGGTGGTGAAGTGCAAAAGGAGAAGCATGACATCAGTATCTCTGCACTTCACAAGAATTCGTTGATAGCCCAAATCCACTGCCTCAGAGGCATGAAGAGTCAACCTTGTGTCTGCTTCTTCATGATTCCCATTAAGTTTGAGGTCATCTTTGGATCTCCTGGTTGATTTTGCCCCAGTGTGGTCCATGAATCCACCTCCAGTTAACATCTCGTATTCTTCTGGAAGATCTTTGGTTTTCTGGATGATCATTTCAGAGAGGAAATGTGCCAGGTCTGCCTTGTTTACATCCATAGCAACAAATTGGCTCCAAACCTGAGGCAGTGAAACATCTGGTCCATCTATCAGCTTTCGAATAGGCTTCTTCTTGTTCACTCGTTTTGCTCTGGTACCAGATTTGATTGAATCCCCACCCAGATAGCGATCAAACACAATGTCAACTCGTGTCGTGTTATCTCCAAAATAACGTGTCACTGAGCGAGTAAAAGCAGCAGCATAGTCTCCAAATGTTTGACATCCGTGAGGCTTTCCCATAGCTAGGACGAGTGCATGACCATCAATGAGAAAACAAGTCTTCATGTCAGATTCTGGAAGTTCTGAAGCAGTTTCAATTTTGTTCATCAAAACACTGATCAGTTCTGCTTTATTTGTTGAATTCATCTCTTCTCCAGTGTTTGCCAAGGAGAGTGGAATTGGTGACAGTTCGTGTTTCAGGATATTTATCATTTCCATTGTTCTACCTGCAGTCACCGCATTCAAAAGACGTTGAAGCAATTTTCGGTCTGTTTTAATAGTCTTTTTGACATTCTGTTTATTTGAGACAGTCGCGCTGTAGATAATTATTGCAAATGTTTGGGACCAAATTTTTGAGAACGCGTCATGAAATCCGACTTTTTTATCCACGAATCGCTCTGTCAAAATAAGCACCCATTCTTGTATTCAGAGTCAGTGTGCTGCCTCTTGGTGGTCCTTCTGGTGGAATCTTCACTCATGATTATTGTGTCATCAGTTCAGAGCCCGCAAAAGAAAAGACAAAAATGTTATTCGTTGTATGCAGTAAAATATATACAGGTTATACATTGTAATAATTTTATTATATTATTATATATTTGTATATATATATATATATATATATATATATATATATATATATATATATATATATATATATATATATATATATATATATATATATATATATATATATAGGTGCTTTTGCATGCAGTCTGGTGTTGCCAAATCGAATTTATTTCACTGAATTAACCTAACCTCGGTTAGGTTTCATTTATCAATGGCAACACCAGACTGCAAAACGAAAAAGGCTCATAATATATTATATATTATATATGATATGATATATAATTTACCATATATTTTTATATATTATATATTATATGTTGTTGTTCTTCCTTTGGCTGCTCCCGTTAGGGGTCGCCACAGCAGATCATCCATTATGATCCGCATACTGATTTGGCACAGGTTTTACGCCAGATGCCCTTCCTGACGCAACCCTGGTCGCCTCTTATGACACACGGATAAGGATTGGGTTTTGCCATGATTCCGGGCTGCCCTACACCCTCTCATAGCACAGCCCAGTGCAGAGCTCCCATCCTCAAGCGATCCTCCAACCCAAGCCTCCGAGTAGCCGGATTACAGGCGCACGCCACTACACCCTGTATTATATATATGTATATATATATATATGTATATATATATATATGTGTATGTGTATATATATATATATATATATATATATATATATATATATATATATGTATCTTCCATACCTTTCTTTTGATATATTACATGAATATGTTTGGATGACTTTGAAATTTGACCTTTTTTGGGGCACACAATGACCTTGAAATGACCTTTAAGGTCAAAATGTTAGTGGCATCCACCCTCGTATTTCTGTCTGACCTATGGCTGACTGATTTAGCATGGTTTGCATGGCTATTAACATTCCATGCAGGTAAAAGTTTTTTTTTGAAGCCTTTTTGCTTCTTGGCTTGTCTACTATTGTTTGTCTATCTTTGAGCAAGCGATCTCGAAAAGTTATAGAAAAGAATGTTCTAACTTTTTAAAAGTGATTCTTTACCCTAATGTGGCAGGGCTCAAAAAAAGTTGTGGATGGAATATGACAAAACTTTGTGGACAGGTTGGGTAGATGACAAGAACAAGCTGATTATAATTTAGTTGAAGTAGCGACTCAGATTTGACCTATCAGTGGGCTACAAAATGTAAGCTGTTCAGCCTGGCGGAGGTATGCGCTCTACCGAGTGCAGTTCCAGTTTATCAAGCAGTCATTATCCCCACTCTACTGAATGGAGCTGAGACGTGGGTCCTGCGTTGGAGCAAGAGATACCTCAAAACCATGGAGAATATCATCAATGCTGTCTGAAGAAGACCCTCCGATTCCAGTCGGAAGACAGACGCACAAACATTAGCGTCCTCTCGCGAGCAAACACGACGAGCGTCGAGGCGATGATCACCCAACATCAATTTCGTTGGGCTGGCACTGTCGTCCAGATTCCCGACACAAGTTTTATTTTTATAGTGAAGGTGAAAGATCAAGATGAGGGCAGAGAAAGCGCTTCAAGGATGTCCTGAAGGCCAACATGAAGAAATGTTCGATCGGCACTAACTCGTGCGAGACTATTAGCGAGGATACCTCGGATGGAGGAAGAGTCTGCTGCAAGGATCTCAGCACTTCAAAACCCTGCGATGACAACAGGTGTAAAAACGGGTGTGGGAGAAACGGAGCATCGTGAACAGCAACTACAACCCAAGGCCACTCTTGCTGCTCGGAAACGTGCCCAGATTGTGATAGAGTCTGCCGATCAAGGATCAACCATCTCATGATCCACAGATAAAATGAGCATGGAAGATTATCATCCTCGAATTGAGGGACAGCCGCAGAAGAACAGATTCACTCAGACCGAAATGATTGATTGGTTAATGTGAATTCAATGTCACTTTGCCATGGCTCAAATAACACAGATATTATACGTCTTGTATCGTGTATTTTATATCACACGTTGTTGATGGAAAAAAAACAAATTAGAATAAAAAGTTTTTCACCCAAATCTTTTGAAGTTTACTTTTTTTTTTTTTACATCTTATAATATCTGAAAAGCCAAAGTAAGCAGAATGACTGTGAAACACTATAGTTATCAGGTACTCTCATTTGAGATACAGGGCTAACAGGATGGCCGAGAGGAACGCACACTTGCCTCGAAGTTGTCCATCCTGGATTCGAATCCTGACCCAGCGATAAACTGCCATCTTGGTGTTTCACAGGCAGGGCGATTCATCAACGTGTGCACCTTTCCTTGGATGGATGTCAAACAGGTTTCCCATCTGCCAGCATTAGCTGGTGGATGCTAGATATCCCACGGTGTCCTTCCCAGAGAGAAGGTGAGCTCTCGTTGGCACCATGAACAAATTCCAAATTTCTGCCTGAACCAGCAGAGGGCATCGCATCAGTGGTGCCCTTGGCCAATGATGCTACCCCACAGCCTTGTGCTGCATGAACAAAGAAGAATTTGAGGAACACAATATTTCCCTAAAATGTTGGTCCTGTGATCCTGGAATGGAATACCAATCTTTGGAGATGCTTTTCCTGCTCTGAATTATTGGCCAAAGTGAAAAATATTATCTCATTGTTTTGAAATTATTTTCCTGCTGTGCTTGCCTTTTGAGCATTATATTATAACGAAAGTACACAACATATCTCCACTACTATATTTTATGACCCCCATTATTCCCTGCTTCATGTGGGTTGGCCTGGAAAAGATTTTGACCCGAGATTATCACAAACCTGCTGATCAGGCCTGACGTATAACTGGAGCTAGTTTGGTAAGGAATTTGTAAAAAATTTTGGATGTTGGCGATAACTCATTTGCTGTTCACAAAATACATCATAGGGTCTTTAACGTCCATAAGTTAATTGTAGCAGATGGAACAATCAGCAACGCCACATGTCCCCATCAGCGTCTGGGTACTCACTCATGTACTACTTGTAAATGTCTGCACCTGTGGAGAAGATCGAATAGGGTTCGAATCAAACATAGGGCTTATCTTGTGTAGCTTGTGTTGGTTGCTTTATGCAGCTTCCTTTGACTTGAAGTACTGAGTGTTAACATATATATATATATATATTATATACATAAAAATAAATAATAAAAAATAAAATAAAATAAATAAGAAATAAATATAAAACCAGACTCTGTGGTGTAACGATTAGAGTATCTGTTCTGAGTCTGGGAGGTCGGTGGTTCAAACCCCAGTCGAGTCGCACCAAAGACTTCAAAAAAGGGTCCGTGCTGCCTACTTGCTTGATGCTCAGCATCGAAAAGGTTAGAACACAGACAAACAATGCTGGGAATGCAATGGCAAACCACCGAGTACATCCCTTGCCAAAAAAAATGCTTCAGCAGTACCAACATTCTGTAAAGAGTCTGGTGCATGAAAGTTTGTAATAAAAACCAAACACACACACACACACACACACACACACACACACACACACACACACACACACACACACACACACACACACACACACACACACACACACACACACACACACACACACACTCTCTCTCTCTCTCTCTCTCTGTGCTGTATATAGAAGAAAACGAAAATGCTCTTGCCATTCTACACTTCTTGCGAACTCTCGATCGAGTGGGTGGAGAGCACCTCCTCACGCTGCCCGATATGACCTGTCCCTCTTGATGTCCTGTTAAGAGAAGATAAAAGCTTTCAGAAGTAATGCATGTGGTTTTGTCGCTTTAATTTTCAGCTTCCTTCATTCGAGCGGTTCATTCCCAGCTGGAATTGTGTGCGTCTGGAATGTAGGCAAAGTACGTGTGATCTGTTACCATTAGCGGTCTACCATTTCAACCGGTGGCATTATTAGCCGTGCACAAACGCGGTATTTTTTTTGACCGGCCAGCGAAAATAGTTTCCACCTTTATCTTATCCATCTCATGTGGCTGCGCAGACATGATCTCTTATGGCTGAGAGTTCGTGCTCAAATGAGCCGCTCGTGGGTTATCTCAGAGAAAGGAGGTCCTTCCTGGTGAACTTAAAGGTTCCTGGGATCAAATTTACCTCTGCTGAAACCCCCGTGAGCGTGACAGCCCACCCACGGGCATTTTGAATTATTTTTGGTAGCTTTGATTCATACTAGTCACATTACAGACACCACTCGGCAAGATGGCATGGATACTATGGGAGATGACATGAATCCATGCATGGTCCCGGAAGGGTGAAAAGTTTCCCGTTGATTTTATCCATCGTTGATGGCAAGGCATGTGAGGTGCACGCCCAGGTATGGCAACACTGTAATACAACTAGGGATTATAAAAGAAAAACCCCAAAGTGCCCAAACACTTGAGATTAGTACTGTTTGTTATTTACTTTTGGAAATGTGAAGTTGTTTGCAGGGCAGTTATTACTTTTGGTAATGCCTCTCGGTTCAGATCTCTTCTGCATCTGGGTTCTTTCACATGAAAATGGAAGGTACTGTTTGCGTGATGGACCCAAACACGCTATCAATTGTTTGTCAAAACAAAGAACCTTGAATGTAACATCCACCGCACTTGATGGTGCCTAAAATTGTAACCAATCAACGACTTTAGCACAATGATGGCACTCGCCGGCTCCTCGGACCACCCGGCAGGTCGGACGCACAAAGACCGCACAGACGAACTGCAGCCTTCTGGCCGGAGGTCTAATGGGACCAAAGTTATAAGGGTGGGGCTCCGAAACATTAATAACGGCGAACATATCTACTGGAAGTTTGGGCAAAGTACCATTATGGGCGCCAAGGGCCCCTGGCCGTGTGCCGTCGACCTGCATGTTCGAGGTTGGCCAAAGTGGATAACAGAGTGGAGGTGAAGCAGAGATGAATCGAACCATAACTGCCGTCTCCAGATAATGTCCAGACAGAGCAGTTTGCTGATAAAAAGAAGACTTTCTTGTCATGTGTTACAAATGGTGTAGTCAGAATAATGGCAGTCTTTATATGAAAGAGGAGGTCCAGCGTATAATTCTGTGTCCCATTACCTCCAACAAACAGTGGGCTATATTGAAAGGCAAGAAAACACTTTGGGTAAATTGACTTACGGGTGTTTTCCACATTGTGATTACAGCAAAGTACAGATGATTTTTTTTTTTTTCAAAGAAAAGAAAGCTGGGGGTTAAATGGTCTCTTCATGCACTGAAGTTTCTTGTAAAAGGAAACTCTGAAGAAATATATATATCTATATATATATATATATATATATATATATATATATATATATATATATATATATATATATATATATATATATATATATATATATATATATATATATATATATATATATATATATGTATGTGTTGGGTCGCCGAAATAGGTGACCCTTATTGTCAGTAATTCTGTCTGTTTGTTTGGATGTTTGTTCGTTTGTCATCAGCATAATTGGTAGTAAACGTGGACGGATTTTGACCAAACTTGGGTGGTAGGTGCATCTTATGACCTAGTGCTTTGGAAATTGTGATAGTTGCTAGGGACATTTTGGTTCCCTAGCAACAACCGAAAAACCTTCAAAATCGGTACCGTTCACGCGAAAGCGATTCCGAATGCCATTATCCCACGTAGGGTAATGAAATTTGGCACGAATGATCTACAGGTGATGCTCTATCAAATACATAGAGCATCGAACAAATAATAACAGCTTGGTTTTTGTGATATATGGAATACTTTACCTCCTGCTCGGCAACCCATCGCCACCCACCGGCTTGTCTGTTTGTTTGTTTGTTTGTTTGTATTCAGGATATCTCAAAACGTCGTGTACGGATCCGGATGAAATTTTTTCGTCAGGTTGGATATGCGACAAGGCAGAATTGATTCAATGTTGGTGAAGATGCGAATCCGGATCAAGATCTGATAATTTTTTTAAGTGATTCTTCACCATTGAGAGAGAGTGCTTAACCAATATATAACACGATATCTCAAAAAGTTGTGGACGGATTCAGGTGAACCTTGGTGGACACGTTGGGTGTGTGGCAATGACGAAATGATTCGATTTTGGTGAAAATCTGAATCCAAATCTGGATACAAGAATTATTTATTTTTTAAAGTGTTTTTTTTTTTTTAACTCTCCAGAGGTCGAGTAGAAGAAGGGGTATCAAAGAATGTGTGAATTGGACAAATGAAAGTTTTTAGATCCTTGTGGAGGATCTCAAAGTCTTACTCACGTTGGTGTTCTTGTGGACTTTTTTGTTTCACAGCCTACAGTTTTCATCGAAACTTCCTGAAACTTAGCGTATATATCTAAAAAATACCCTGCGCAGACAGTAACCATCTCCGATTTTGGAAATTCTTCCGAGAAAAAAGTTGACGTCATAATATCGCTGCAAATGGAAATCACCTATACCATGATCTCCGAAACTAGGCAAGCTGTTTGAATTTTGTTTGCGGGAATCAAGCCGGGAATTAGCACAGATAATTTATCGCAAACCTGATACATCACTGACGTCATATTCGTTTTTATGACGTCATCATTAAGAGGACGAGGATCTAAGCTCATTCGAGCTTGTTTGTTAAAGCAGTTCCCCTCGTCCCCCCTCCCCCCAGCTTTCCCTCAAGTCTCCCAATCAAACCAAGCATGCCCAGAACACCCACATCCCATCTCCACTTCCCCCTCTCTCCCCCATCCCCTCTATCCTTCCCTTTTTTTCTCTCTCTCTCTCCCCTCCACCCTTCATATTCCTATCAGCGAAGCGATGGGTTGTATTTGCTCGTAATTATGTATATGTGTATATATATATATATATATATATATATATATATATATATATATATATATATATATATATATATATATATCATATCATATCATCATCATCATCATCATCACACCATTTGAAAGCCTTTATCCCTGAGCAGGGGTCAGCTTTTTGCAGGCTCCAATCGTGATACCCTTTCTTGTGACAACGTTTTTACGGCCGGATGCCCTTCCTGACGCCAACCCCTTCGTCACATTCGACCCTGCAGGAATAATTACCAGTATACTGGTGTTCATTTTGCCGACCTTCGGAAGGATGACAGGCTGAGTCAACCCTCCTGATGCTAACTCAGCGTCCAGCGGGGATCGAATTCAGGACCCCAAGGATCCCAAGCCCCCGCCTCAATCACTGAGCCACACCAGGCTCATAATTATATATGTATGTGTGTATATCTATATACATATGTATATATATTGTTGTGGTTACCAAATTCGCAAACCACCATTCAGGTCCCTTAGGTGAGATATCTCGGTAAGTATATGTGTAGTTAGGCCCAAACCCGTTGTCTAGAGGGAATAAATGTTATTCATGCGTGCTGCGACTCTTCAGGATAGCCGTTTTTCTTTTACTATCTTTATTTTGGACCAACCGCCATTGTTACCACCACCAACCACAACATCAACCACCCACCGCGGCGCCGCTTCACGTCACACCTCGCAACCGTCACATCGCCACCGTTCTTGCGCCGCTTGTGGGTACCGGTGTTGGACTCGTGCAGGGCGCGCGCCGAACAGCGTGTACAAAACCACGGATTTTCACCTCCAAAAACGGATCAAAAACGACACACGCCCACTTTTGTTCCGTCCAATCGGTGAGCGAGGGGCGATTTGGCCCCGCCTCCAGGGCGTTGGAGGGCGGTCGCTATATGCAAATTTATGGATCAAAAAGCATTCACGCCCACTTTTTCTTGGGCCAATGGGGAGCGAGGTGAAAGGTCGAAGGCAGGGGGTCAAAGATGAGAGAGCGAAGCCACGGGGCTTATATAAGCGACCGCGTTCGTCAAGTCAGAGTTGAGTTAAGACTTCGCAGTCGGTGGAGTTGGGAAGAAGAAGCAAGAAGGAGTTGGTCGTCGTCGTGTGCGTTGGAGTCGGAGCGAAGGGGACGGAGCTGTGGAGAGGCGGCGAGGGCAGACGAGGGGGTGCTCGCGTCGTGCCGGGAACTGCACACCAGGGAGGCCGACGGCGCGACCTGGTCGAGGTGGAGACGCTCGTCGCGGGACTCGAGGCAGAGTAGAAATCCTCCTTTCCCCCGAGCATCAGCAACCCCCTCCTGTTTCCCCCCGCGCTGAGATAGTGCGACCAAGGGGGCCCCTTTCCCACCCCCTACCAGACACTGTCCGCGAGGCCCGCGGAGTTGAGGCACCATCGCCGCTCCGCGTCTCATCACCAGACGGGTAGGCCCGACCCGGTCTCGGCCTCAGGCCCGCCTCATCCTTGAGGGTTCTCTTTTCTTTTTCTTGGTTTTGGATATGTGTTGTCGGCGCCGTCTGTGAAGTAAAATTGTATAAGTGTTGCCGTGTGCTCGCGTAATCGGTATTAGATCTGCATTGTCGCATTTGCTTTTTGTGTAAAATTGCATTGTGTTTCTTTTCCTTTTCTATGTGCTTTTGGTGGAATTGAATATGTGTGCTTTCCGTTCATCGCGAATAAATGTGCTTTGTGTTGAACTGTTTCCCGCTTCGCTTCGTCATTTCTTTCATTGAATCCTCATCTTGCTTCACGTAAAGGGTTGGTAGTGGGCTGAATACGCCCGATAATTAATCGAACCGTCGA
>NC_140975.1:19100860-19115860 GCF_056783735.1 Eptatretus burgeri | reverse complement strand
TATATATATATATATATATATATATATATATATATATATATATATATATATATATATATATATATAGTGGGGAGAACAAGTATTTGATACACTGCCGATTTTGCAGGTTTTCCCACTTACAAAGCACGTCGAGGTCTGTAATTTTTCTCATAGGTACACTTCAACTGTGAAAGACGGAATCTAAAACAAAAATCCTGAAAATCACATTGTATGATTTTAAAATAATTAATTTGCATTTTATTGCATGAAATAAGTATTTGATCACCGACCAACCAGAAAGAATTCCGGCTCTCACAGACCTGTTAGTTTTGTCTTTAAGAAGCGCTCCCATTCTCCACTCATTACCTGTATTAACTGCACCTGTTTGAACTCGTTATCTGCATAAAAGACAGCTGTCCACACTCAATCAATCAGACTCCAACCTCTCCACAATGGGCAAGACCAAAGAGCTGTCAAAGGACATCAGCAACAAAATTGTCGACTTGCACAAGGCAGGGATGGGCAACAGGACAATCGGCAAGCAACTTGGTGAGAAGGCAACAACTGTTGACACAATTATTGGAAAATGGAAGAAGTTCAAGATAACAGTCAATCTCCCTCGGTCTGGGGCTCCATGCAAAATCTCACCTCGTGGAGCCTCAATGATCATGAGAAAGGTGAGGGATCAGCCCAGCACTACACGGCAGGACCTCGTCAATGACCTGAAGAGAGCTGGGACCACAGTATCAAAGAAAACCATAAGTAACACACTACGCCGTCATGGATTAAAATCCTGCAGCGCACGCAAGATCCCTCTGCTCAAGCCAGCGCATGTCCAGGCCCGTCTGAAGTTTGCCAATAACCATCTGGATGATCCAGAGGAGGAATGGGAGAAGATCATGTGGTCTGATGAGACCAAAATAGAGCTTTTTGGTTTAAACTCCACTCGCTGTGTTTGGAGGAAGAAGAAGGATGAGTACAACCCCAAGAACACCATCCCAACCGTGAAGCATGGAGGTGGAAACATCATTCTTTGGGGATGCTTTTCTGCAAAGGGGACAGGACGACTGCACCGTATTGGGGGGAGGATGGATGGGGCCATGTATCGCGAGATCTTGGCCAACAACCTCCTTCCCTCAACAAGGGCATTGAAGATGGGGCATGGCTGGGTCTTTCAGCATGACAACGACCCGAAACACACAGCCAGAGCATCTAAGGAGTGCCTCCGTAAGAAGCATCTCAAGGTCCTGGAGTGGCCTAGCCAGTCTCCAGACCTGAAACCCAATAGAAAATCTTTGGAGGGAGCTGAAAGTCTGTGTTGCCCAGTGACAGCCCCGAAACCTGAAGGATCTGGAGAAGATCTGTATGGAGGAGTGGGCCAAAATCCCTGCTGCAGTCTGTGCAAACCTGGTTAAGAACTATAGGAAACGTCTGATCTCTGTAATTGCAAACAAAGGTTTCTGTACCAAATATTGAGTTCTGTTTTTCTGATGTATCAAATACTTATTTCATGCAATAAAATGCAAATTAATTATTTAAAAATCATACAATGTGATTTTCAGGATTTTTCTTTGAGATTCCGTCTTTCACAGTTGAAGTGTACCTATGATAAAAATTCCAGACCTCTACCTGCTTTGTAAATGGGAAAACCTGCAAAATCGGCAGTGTGTCAAATACTTGTTCTCCCCATTGTGTGTATATATATATATATATATATATATATATATATATATATATATATATATATATATATATATATATACATATACATACATATATATACATACATATATATACATATATACATATATATACATATATACATATATATACATATATACATATACATACATATACATACATATACATACATACATATACATACATACATATACATACATACATATACATACATATATATATATATATATATATATATATATATATATATATATATATATATATATATATATATTGTTGCGGATTCGCGCCCGCCGGCATGCGAGCGGCCACGTAACTCGAATCGCGGCACGTCGCCCACCGGACGGACAATCCCGTCGTGACCCTCTCGGACCAACGCCGGGAACTAGTCACGGGTGGGCCTTTCGGCCTCACCACGATCGTGCCAATCGGCCCCCCGCGTGGGATAGGGTTGCTCGCCAAATTCGACCTACCTAAGTACCCACACGGAGGGTAGACCGGGCGATCGCACCTCGCCGCAGGTCGACTTCGGACACGGGCCACTTTAAGCGACCCGTTCCGTACTATCGGGATAACCGAGCGGTGTTATCGTCGGCCTCGCCGGTTCCGATTAATTCTCGGGCGTATTTAGCCCACGACCAACCCTTTACATGAAGTAAGATGGAGATTCAATAAAGGAAAAGACGAAGCGAAACGGGAAAAACAGTTCAACATAAAGCACATTTATTCCGCGGCGGCACACGGATAGCACACATATAAAATTATACACCAAAAGCAAATGTAAAAATAGAAGAAACACACAATAATGCACAAAAAGCAAATGTAAAAGAGAAACACAATGCAGATCTACTACCGACTACCGAGCACACGGCAACACTTATACAGTTTGACTTCACAGACGGCGCCGACAACACATATACTCAAAGCAAAAGAAAAAGGGACCACCCTCAACGATGAGGGGGGCAGACGGGCCTGGGGCCGAGACCGCGTCGAGCCTACCCGTCTGGCGATGAGCCGCAAAATGGCGGTGGCGCCCCGACTCCGCGGGCCTCGCTGGCACTGCCTGGAAATGGGGTGGGAACGGGGCCCCCTTTTCACACTATCTCAGCGCGGGGAGAAACAGGAGGGGGTTGTTGATGCTCGGGGGAATGAGGATATCTCGCTGGCTCGGGTCCCGCGACGAGCGTCTCCACCGCGACCTCGGTCGCGTTACCGGCCTCCCCTCTCCGCAGCTCCCCGACTCTGACACGAGCGCCCTCTCGACTGCCTTCGCCGCCGCCACCTCTCCAACTCTCCACTCTTCTCAGCTCCGTCCAACTGCTTTCTCTGACTCTTCTCTTCTCAACTCTCCTTGTCTGACTCAACTACTCCGACTCTTCCCAACTCAACTGCCTTTTTGGCGAGCGAACGCGGCCCTTTATAGCCCCCGTGGCTTCGCTCCTTCACCTTCGACCCTTTACCTCTGGCTGGCTCCCCATTGGACAGAGGAAAAGTGGGCGTGAATGCTTTTTGATCCTCGAATCTGCATATCGCGATTAAACTCCGACGCACCTGGAGGCGGGGCCAAATCGCCCCATGCTCGCTGATAGGACGGAACAGAAGTGGGCGTGAATCGTTTTTGATCCGATTTCTTCGGAAAGGCTGGTGTTTTTGCACCCGCCGCTCGGCGCGCGCCCTGCACGAGTCCAGGATCGGTGTCCACAAGTGGCGCGGGAATGGAGGTGATGCGATGGTTGCGAGAGCGAGATGTGACGGCAAGGGTCGTGGCTGTGGTTGTGAAGCGGAGTTGCGGTTGGTGGTTGTTGTGTGATGGCTGTTGAGACGTGGTTGGTGGTGGTTGTGGTGGTGGTAGTAATGGCGGCTGGTCCAAAATAAAGATAGTAAAAGAAAAACGGCTATCTATAAGGGTCGCAGCCCGAATGAATAACATTTATTCCCTCTAAACAACGGGTTTGGGCCTAACTACACATATACTTACAGAGATATCTCACCTACGGGACCTGAATGGTGGTTTGCGAATTTCGTCAACCACAACAATATATATATATATATATATATATATATATATATATATATATATATATATATATATATATATATATATATATATATATATATTGTTACGGTTCTCGGAACCGTATGCATACAACATACAGGTGTCCCATATCACTTATGCCATTAATATACGTGCAGATATATCCCTTCCATTTGTGTAGTGGGAAGACACGAGGGTGCGTTGCGATGGGCTTTTTGTTAGGATTATAAATAATTTTTCCCCTTTTATTTGATCCATGGTATCTTCATCTCGCTTGCTACCCTCGTTTCGCTGGCCACAGCATGACGAGCACCGACCCAGAGACTGGTTTTCTGAGGCAGAATCCAGTGGATGGTTACAGTAGCTGCGCCACCATTCACCTTCCCAAACCCAGACACACGAGGCGTGGGCAGGCCTTACCAGGGTCTGGCTGAAACCCCACCCAGAAAGGCAGACCACATGAAGGCCCGGCCCAATTGGGATGCCCGGATCGGACGGTGACGTCGGCTTCGCCATGGCTCCACCCCGAACTCCGTGATCTATAAAGAACGGGACAATCCTCAGAGTGGTGTTGGATGCAAGGAAAGAGGGTGGAGAGTTGGATGCAAGGGAAGTTGAGTTGAATCGGAAGGTTGTCGTTGGATCTGAAAGGTCGCGGTTGGTTTAGAAAGGAAGTCGGAGTTGGCGGATGCGAAGGACCTCGACCAAGCCTCTGTCTGGTTCTGCTACTGCTGATCCCTGCCTTGGACTCCGCTCTTCTCCACTCGAGCTCCTTCACGGACACGATCTCCACACGTACGGTTGTGGCCAAACAACTCAACCACTGTCGGGTACCGCACCACGGAGCATCCCTTCCCCCAAAACGCTCAGGTACCGAAAACTGTGACCTCAACTCCCTCCCTTCCTGGCTGCAAAAGTTCCCCTTTTCTTTTCATTGGGTTTATTTTATCTGAAAGTGTGGCGCCTGTCCGTGAGATAAGCCTGTTTAAGACCGTTATTGTTGTAATTGTTGCTTTTATTAGTCTCGTGTTAAGTCTGCACTGTGTCCGCTTTTGTAAGTTGCTTGCATAATTGTCCCACCACACCTCTCTCATCTTCCCCTGCGCACCACACCCAATAAACCCTTTTTCCTGTGCCACATGCTTTTCCTCGCCTATTGTAAATAAATGATTGTAGAAATGTTCCCAGCTCGCCTTTGTCTTTTCCTCCATTGGTCCAGCATGGTTCGGATCTAAGTTTAGCTGGTCTTTATTCCCGATAATCCGTTCCTTCTGGCCGGTACGTCCTTGGCAGTGCTGCTCGACTGCATCCAATCTGGAAAGGTAGTTGGTAGTTGGTAGAGGGATCTGGTTCAGGCAAGGCATAGCGAGGGCGTGGTTCCCTGGTGGTTGAAACCGCGTGGTTAATTCGGTAACTTGGTTCGAGACAGGAGGACTCTATGCCATGTGGTTAAGGTATTGGTGTCCACGGTCGGTTAAGCGACCCGCCGCGTCACGGAATTATCTACAATTCCAATGGCCTACAATTCCAGGGAGTCTTGGTGGGAGTCGACGTAAATTCCCCCACTTAGTGATCGTTCTCTCCGCCAGACCCCTGGCCCACAACAATATGTATATATGTGTATATATATATATATGTATATCCATCCATCCACTGGGACCATACTCTGTGCAGAGCGTTGGTGCTGCCTAAGCAGTCTCCTTGGCTATTGGGTACAATTCTGGACGGGTCGCCACTCCGACACAGGATACCAGCATGCTGGCACTCATTTTGCCGACCTCGGAAGGATGACAGGCAGAGTCAACCCCACCTGGTATTAATTCAACAGCCGAGTGGGATTTGAACTCAGGATCCTTGGATCCTAAGCCCACCACCCTAACCATTAAGCCAACACCAGGCATATATATATATATATATATATATATATATATATATATATATATATATATATATATATATATATATATATATATATATATATATATATATATATATATATGTCTATATATATATATATGTCTATATATATATATATGTCTATATATATATATATGTCTATATATATATATATGTCTATATATATATATATATATATATATATATATATATATATATATATATATATATATATATATATATATATATATATATATATATATATATATATATATATATATGTGTCTATATGTATCCTGGTGTTGGCGCAGTGGTTAGGGCAGCGGCTTGGGATCCAAAAGGTCCTGAGTTCAATCCCCGTTGGGCCACTGAATTAATACACCGGGGGGTTCACTCAGCCTGTCATCCTTCCGAGGTCGGCGAAATGAGTACCAGTGTACTGGGCCGGTGTATACCCCGGTTAAAATAGGTGTACCATATCCCTGTGTCGTAAGAGGCGACCAGGGTTGCGTCAGGAAGGGCATCCGGCGTAAAACATGTGCCAAATCACTATGCGGATCATACGGCTGATCCGCTGTGGCGACCCCGAACGGGACCAGCCGAAAGAAGAAGAAGATATATGTCTATATGTGTGAATGTATATGTATATATATATATATATATATATATATATATATATATATATATATACATATATATACATATATATATACATATATACATATATACATATATATATATATATATATATATATATATATATATATATATATATATATATATATATATATATATATATACATAGGAGCCTGGTGTTGACGCAGTGGTTAGGGCAGCAGCTTGGGATCCAAAAGGTCCTGAGTTCAATCCCCGTTGGGCCACTGAATTAATACACCGGGGGGTTCACTCAGCCTGTCATCCTTCCGAGGTCGGCGAAATGAGTACCAGTGTACTGGGCCGGTGTATACCCCGGTTAAAATAGGTGTACCATATCCCTGTGTCGTAAGAGGCGACCAGGGTTGCGTCAGGAAGGGCATCCGGCGTAAAACATGTGCCAAATCACTATGCGGATCATACGGCTGATCCGCTGTGGCGACCCCGAACGGGACCAGCCGAAAGAAGAAGAAGATATATGTCTATATGTGTGAATGTATATGTATATATATATATATATATATATATATATATATATACATATATACATATATACATATATACATATATATATATACATATATACATATATATATATATACATATACATATATATACATATACATATATATATATATATATATATATATATATATACATAGGAGCCTGGTGTTGACGCAGTGGTTAGGGCAGCAGCTTGGGATCCAAAAGGTCCTGAGTTCAAGCCCCGTTGGGCCACTGAATTAATACACCAGGGGGTTGACTCAGCCTGTCATCCTTCCGAGGTCGGCGAACTGAGTACCAGTATACTGGGCCGGTGTATACCCCGGTTAAAATAGGTGTACCATATCCCTGTGTCGCAAGAGGCAACCAGGGTTGCATCAGGAAGGGCAGCCGGCGTAAAACATGTGCCAAATCACTATGTGGATCATACAGATGATCCGCTGTGGCGACGCCTAAAGGGAGCAGCCGAAAGAAGAAGAAGATGTGTGTATATACTGTTGCGGTTTTCGCGCCCGCCGGCGTGCGAACGGCCACGTAACTCGAATCGCGGCACGTCGCCCACCGGACGGACAATCCAGTCGTGACCCTCTCGGACTAACGCCGGGAACCAGTCACGGGTGGACCTTTCGGTCTCACCGCGATCGAGCCAATCAGCCCCCGCGTGGGATAGGGTTGCTCGCCAAATTCGAACTACCTAAGTACCCACGCGGAGGGTAGACCGGGCGATCGCACCTCGCCGCAGGTCGACTTCGGACACGGGCCACTTAAGCGACCCGTTCCGTACTATCAGAATAACCGAGCGGTGTTATCGTCGACCTCGACGGTTCGATTAATTATCGGGCGTATTCAGCCCACTACTAACCCTTTACGTGAAGCAAGATGGGGATTCAATGGAGGAAAAGACGAAGCGAAGCGGGAGAACAGTTCAACAATAAAGCACATTTATTCGCGACGAACGGAAAGCACACAAATACAATTCCACCAAATGCACACAAAAAAAAGAAAACAATTCCATTTACACAAAAAGCAAACATAAAAGTGAAAACACAGTGCAGAGCTAATACCGACTACCGAGCACACGGCAACACTTATACAATTCTACTTCACAGACGGCGCCGACAACACATACCCAAAACCAAGGAAAAGAAATCCCCCAAGAATGAGGTAGGCCTGAGGCCGAGACCGGGTCGGGCCTACCCGTCTGGTGATGAGACGCGGAGCGGCGATGGCCCCGCAACCCGCGGGCCTCGTGGACAGTGCCTGGCAGGGGGTGGGAACGGGGCCCCCTTGGTCGCACTATCTCAGCGCGGGGGGAAACAGGAGGGGGTTGCTGATGCTCGGGGTATAGAGGATCTTTATTATCCCTGGTGTGCGTCTCCACCTCGGCCAGGTCGCGCTGCCGGCCTCCCTCGGGCGTGCAGCTCCTGGCACCGACGCGAGCACCCCCTCGTCCGACTCTCTTCAGCTTCTCCTTCTCCTTTCGTTCTCGTTCTCGTTCGTTCCGACTCCTCGTTCTCGTTTGCGACTCCCTTCTGACTGACGAACACCGTCCTTTTATCCCCCCCGTAACTTCGCCTTTGACCCCCTCCCTTTGACCTTTCACCTCGCTCCCCATTGGCCCGAGAAAAAGTGGGCGTGAAGGCTTTTTGATCCACAAATTTGCATGTATCGATCGCCCTGGGGGTGGGGCCAATTCGCCCCTCGCTCACCGATTGGACGGCAAAAAGTGGGCGTGTGTCGTTTTTGATCCGTTTTTGAAGCACAAAATCCGTGATTTTGTACACGCTGTTCGACGCGCGTTCTGCATGAGTCCAACACCGGTACCCACAGCGGGGCAAGAACGGTGGCGATGCTACGGTGGCGAGGTGTGACGGGAAGGTCGTGGCGGTTGTGGTGAAGCGTTGGTTGTGGTTGTAATTGTGATGGTAATCCTGGCGGTTGGTCCAAAATAAAGATAGTAAAAGAAAAACGGCTATCCTGAAGAGTCGCAGCACGTATAAATGACATGTATTCCCACTAGACTACGGGTTTGGGCCTAACTACACATGCACTTCCCGAGATACCTCACCTAAGGGACCTGAATGGTGGTTTGCGAATCTGGTAACCACAACACTACCCCCTTCCCTTTTTACAGACTCGTCCCGAGTCGTCAAATTTTCGTGTGCCATCATGTGTAGTTTTCCCCTAGTACACTTTACCTACGGATCCCTGAGTGCGACATTCATGGTATTCGTGTCCCCAAAATAAATAACCTGAGGGCTGCGTAACTATCTAAACAAACTCACTCATACGGACGACTTAAATAAAATTGCCGGCGCTAAGACATACATGCCGGGGGCGCACTCATATTTACAGTACATCTTACCTTAACTTACAAATTTTACACTAAACCATGGCCCAGGATCAATGAACTCTGCAAAAAGAAAGCAGTTAGCAGGGAGCCAGGCTGCCCGCATGCAGTCTCTGGCTCAAAACAATGCAGGTGACAGGGAACGTGGCTGGCTGCTCACACGCAGTCCAAGGCCTTCCCTTTTGAACTGAACGCAGTGAACCACAACGGTGCTTGGGCTGCGCAATGCAGTCTCCGTGCCAGCTCAAGTGGCACACGCAATGAGCACAACGAATGAATGGATGAATGGATGGACGCAAAACACGGTGCACGGGCTGCCACTGCAGGCCCGTGTTGTAGCTGCCAACAGGGCAGTTCTCGCAGCTTGCAAACTGTTGCCTTGATCCTGGCGCACATGGAAATGAACAGGGGGGGCAAAGCAAAAATTGAACGGGGCTGGTGAACGTGGGCAGTGGGCATGGCATGGCAAAGGTAGCAGGCAAACACAGCCCGCAGAAGAAGGCCGCTGCAGGCAAACATAGCGGGCAGATGAACTGGCCGGCACAGGCCTTGAAGCAAACACGGCCAGCCGATGGCACAGGCCTTGCAGCAAAACAACAGCTGCCGATGAAGTTGGCCGGCCTCCGCCTTGAAGCAAAACACGGCCAGCCGATGAAGTTGGCCAGCTCTTGCCGTTCAGTGGAGGTTGGTGGAGGGAGTGCGGTGGTGCTGGCCACTTGGAAGGCGGGCTCGGACCTACCTACCTGTCTCCCTCCCAACCTATCGCCTTTGCCTGTCACTGTACATACCCACTCCCTTAATTTGTCAAACCCCAATTTAGCCCCAACTTATTTTTTTATTGTTTTTATTTTTACTTCCCCACTATAAATCGTCCCCTAACCCCCTTTATCGTCCTTGTTCGGCTAACCTATCCTGTCACCTAGCCTACTCCCAACCCCTACGTTCCCTTCCCGGAGGGGAATAAGGGAGAGCTAACGTCCTGCGTCGAGGCCCAACGAAGCCTCAGAATGGCCTCCCCAGAGTTCGGCGATCTATAACCCAAAGTGGGTCCAGCGGCCCACAACGAGAGCGAGGGGATGGATGGTGCGGAGGGGTACACTCCTAATCTACCCTAACCATTTAACTGCTAAACTACCCCGGGGCTTTCAACAAGCGCCTCTCGCTTAAACTATTGGTTCTAACAACCCAGATTCCCGTCGCCTGTGTTGGTGTCCTTACAATTTCGGGCCTCGCCCCCCAATTTTCTCTCCGTGCCCTCACACGGTCTCCTGGCTGGGACACGTGGCTCCCTTTGGCAGGCACGACCCTCTGCCGATTCTCCCGCTATGGCACCCCCGGGCACTACACTGCCTCCGAGCCTACCAGCTCCCTAACACCGGGAGTGCCCCCATGGCACCTCCCTGAAACGCACACGTGGCAGGCCGGCCTCCCGGGCCCCTTTCCGAGGGTCACCCGTGCCCACAACACTGCCCACGCGGCTAATGGCGCCCCGGGCCCCCGCACCAAGCAGGCGCACCCGTGCCCACTACTCTATCCCGGCCCCCCATGGGCCCATGGCCTACCGCGGCCGACTAGCCTGGTGCCCGGGGTACCCACTCAGCGATACTCACCTTTCGCAGCCCCGCTCCCAAGCCCGTCAACAGGGCTCCTGCACCCCTCCAAATGGGTTTCGAGCCTACACTCCCACCAACAACAAAACGACCTCCATTTTTCAATTTGACTAACCCAGCTAACTCAATCTACACTGACCCCGGGGTCCCTTGGGTGGGAGTCACTCCTCCCCCCAATCACTCATCGCTCCATGCATTCCCCATTCACTCCACACACACAGACCCGCTGGCCTCACTCACTCACCAAGCACATGCCTCACAACTCACCAACTCTTCAACACACTCACCGCTGAACTCTGCCATTCTTCTAACTACATCCCCTAACTAACTCGTGCTCCCACGTCGTCCCTTAAACTATAGCACGTTCCATTTAACCTACGTAGCTAAGCTACGTCCCCACTACACATCCAAAGTCTGTCTCTGTCTCCAAATCAATCATTTTATTTCCCAACCTAAATCTCGCTACAATCCCTCTAACTAATCCATTCCACGGACTCCATGAGGACTTACCCCTGCCCCATGAAGTCGGTCTAACTAAACTAACCCTTCCCCCTAACTAGTTTTCATCCTGTGCCCAGGGTAAGGGGGTCTTTCACCCCTTGCCCAGGAATCCTGTACACCCGAAAGTGAGGCTTGCCTTTTCCTTTTGCCGCGCAGGTGCTGCGCATGGAACTCAGAGCTCGCGCACTTTGCACCTGGCCGTGACGTCATGCAGCTGCACGTGTTCCTCGTCCCTCCTTGGACGCTACCATCCGGCAGAGATACCCCTCCTGCCGGATTCCAACCACACGTGCAGCCATGACGTCACCGTGCGCAAAAAAAAACACAAGCCCCACGTCTCGAGGGGTTCCCCACGCGAACACATGTGCTTTGCCCGTTGGAGCTTAACACACACGATCGCGTGGAGAACCCGTCCGGTCCAAATCCATTTACCTGCCTAAACTTTGTCCGTCCGCGGGATCGGCAAATCCACCGCGTGCGTTTCCGGACCGGGACTTCACTCTCGCAAGCGAGCACGTGGTGGTCTCGTGCGTTGCACAGCACGAACCGCGTGCTCACTGCTGGGCGAACCCGGCATGGTCCGCGAAACAACTACAGCCGCTACTCGGCTTTCTTTCTTCTCATGTCGCCTTCGTCGTCGCCATTCAACCCACGCACACCTGCGTGTTACGACGCACACAGTCCACTCCATCACATTCACACCGGGAGACGCGGCTGCGTGCTCCCGCATGCCAACCGACATCTCCCTTACATACCGCTCTCTCACACACACGGTCTCCCTGGCACACAGCGACCTTGCACACGGCCGTTCACTCACGCGTGCCTCACTACTCTCACACCGTGCCTCATCCACACACGCGGGGGCACTCACCCGCGGTACCTCACTCATACACACGGCGACACTCACACACGCGGTCTCTTCCACACACGGTGCCTCACCCACACACGCGGGGGCACTAACCCGCGGTGCCTCACTCACACTCCGTGCCTCATCCACACACGGCGTGCTGGGAAGCACGTACTCCGGCACCATCGCCACCACACCACTCACACATGGTGCCTCACTCATACTGGCCGTTTCACTCACACACACGGCCTCACTCACACACGGTGCCCCATCCACACCCGGCGTGCTGGGAAGCACGCACTCTGGCACCATCGCCACCACACCACTCACACACGGGGTCGCTTCCACACACGGTGCCGCACTCACACCTTGCACCACACACACAGGGACAACCACACTGGGGATTTGTGTCCCCACAAGGGTCTCCGGGGCCTCTACACCCCCCAAGCTCTCCGTGCACCCGTCCACAGCACTCGTCCCCTCAACCTCGCAAAGCACGACCGAACTCACCTGGTCGTGACTCGCCTCAAGGGGGCATACTCCCTCCCCTCGTTCCTGGAGGAGGCCATCCAGGTGCTCGCACCGGGTCCCAACACGCTCCGCGAGCTCAACCCCATTGTCCTCCACTACCTCCGTGTGTGCGTGCGCGTCACTTACCCCGTCTTCATCGTGTAGTCTTCCCTCTATTTTTTCTATCTCCCGTGTCTCTGCCAACTCTTCACCCTTTACCTCCCTTGTCTCAACTATTATTTCCGTTGTCGTCACCTCGTGTCTCGTCTCACACGTTTTGGTCTCCCCATTTAATTTTTCCCTTTCGGTCATCGTCACGACCCTCGCCCAACACGTTCCACGAATTATTTTTTCACCCGCCTCCACCGCGGGCCTGTCAGCCGTTGCTCCCCCACCCAGCTCGTTTGCTCCCACTCGTGGAGTCGCCATTTTTATCTCCCCGGTCACGGCCTTCATGGCCGCCTGCAGGCTTCGGCCCATGTTCTGCGTCTCACCCCGGAACTTTTTCATCTCTTCCCTCATTTGCTGTGTATTCGCATCCATCGTCGTTTTTACTTCATTCATTTGCTTGTTCATGTCTTTCATTTCGTTTTTTATATTCGCATCCATTTTTTCGATCATTTTCGCATTCATCTTTTCGTTCATTGCCGCCAGCATGGCGCATAGCTGGGCCATGTCGGATGCACTCAGGTGAGCCGTTCCGGCAGGGATCGGGGAAGGGTTTTGGTGGAGAGGGGGGGGGGAAGGTGTCATACACTGCGGCCGCTGCCGCACCCATTTCGGGCTCTGGGTTCAGTTGGGCGAGTCCGTGTTCCTGCACAATCAACATTTCCTGCTCGGGGATTCCATCCTGGACCATGGATTCTACATTACTACACATATACATTTCTAATACCCCCGACTCCCGCTCGCCTTGAGACGCCATCTTGCTTCTCGTGAAGGGTTAATTTAACTCGCTCGTAATTTGGAGGGAATTGGGGGTCGCTTCTCTCACCCCTGGACCGATTCCCGTGAATTTAATTGGAGACAGGAGAGCCCGTTGTCCCGTTCTCCGATACCAGTGCCGCGAGGAGGGCGATGAATTTGTATCCCACTCCTGACACCAGTGTTGCGGTTTTCGCGCCCGCCGCCGTGCGAACGGCCACGTAACTCGAATCGCGGCACGTCGCCCCAGGACGGACAATCCAGTCGTGACCCTCTCGGACTAACGCCGGGAACCAGTCACGGGTGGACCTTTCGGTCTCACCGCGATCGAGCCAATCAGCCCCCGCGTGGGATAGGGTTGCTCGCCAAATTCGAACTACCTAAGTACCCACGCGGAGGGTAGACCGGGCGATCGCACCTCGCCGCAGGTCGACTTCGGACACGGGCCACTTAAGCGACCCGTTCCGTACTATCAGAATAACCGAGCGGTGTTATCGTCGACCTCGACGGTTCGATTAATTATCGGGCGTATTCAGCCCACTACCAACCCTTTACGTGAAGCAAGATGGGGATTCAATGGAGGAAAAGACGAAGCGAAGCGGGAGAACAGTTCAACAATAAAGCACATTTATTCGCGACGAACGGAAAGCACACAAATACAATTCCACCAAATGCACACAAAAAAAGAAAACACAATTCCATTTACACAAAAAGCAAACATAAAAGTGAAAACACAGTGCAGAGCTAATACCGACTACCGAGCACACGGCAACACTTATACAATTCTACTTCACAGACGGCGCCGACAACACATACCCAAAACCAAGGAAAAGAAATCCCCCAAGAATGAGGTAGGCCTGAGGCCGAGACCGGGTCGGGCCTACCCGTCTGGTGATGAGACGCGGAGCGGCGATGGCCCCGCAACCCGCGGGCCTCGTGGACAGTGCCTGGCAGGGGGTGGGAACGGGGCCCCCTTGGTCGCACTATCTCAGCGCGGGGGGAAACAGGAGGGGGTTGCTGATGCTCGGGGTATAGAGGATCTTTATTATCCCTGGTGTGCGTCTCCACCTCGGCCAGGTCGCGCTGCCGGCCTCCCTCGGGCGTGCAGCTCCTGGCACCGACGCGAGCACCCCCTCGTCCGACTCTCTTCAGCTTCTCCTTCTCCTTTCGTTCTCGTTCTCGTTCGTTCCGACTCCTCGTTCTCGTTTGCGACTCCCTTCTGACTGACGAACACCGTCCTTTTATCCCCCCCGTAACTTCGCCTTTGACCCCCTCCCTTTGACCTTTCACCTCGCTCCCCATTGGCCCGAGAAAAAGTGGGCGTGAAGGCTTTTTGATCCACAAATTTGCATGTATCGATCGCCCTGGGGGCGGGGCCAATTCGCCCCTCGCTCACCGATTGGACGGCAAAAAGTGGGCGTGTGTCGTTTTTGATCCGTTTTTGAAGCACAAAATCCGTGATTTTGTACACGCTGTTCGACGCGCGTTC
>NC_140975.1:19045860-19095860 GCF_056783735.1 Eptatretus burgeri | reverse complement strand
ACACTAAACCATGGCCCAGGATCACTGACCTCTGCAAAAGAAAACAGTTAGCAGGGAGCCAGGCTGCCCGCATGCAGTCTCTGGCTCAAAACAATGCAGGTGACAGGGAACCTGGCTGGCTGCTCACACGCAGTCCAAGGCCTTCCCTTTTGAACTGAACGCAGTGAACCACAACGGTGCATGGGCTGCACAACGCAGTCTCCGTGCCAGCTCAAGTGGCACACGCAATGAGCACAACGAATGAATGCATGAACGGTTTGAACTGAATGCAGTGAACCACAACGGTGCATGGGCTGCACAAACGCAGTCTCCGTGCCAGCTCAAGTGGCACACGCAATGAGCACAACGAATGGATGCATGGACACAAACACGGTGCACGGGCTGCCACTGCAGGCCCGTGTTGTAGCTGCCAACAGGGCAGTTCTCGCAGCTTGCAAACTGTTGCCTTGATCCTGGCGCACATGGAAATGAACAGGGGGGGGGCAAAGCAAAAATTGAACGGGGCTGGTGAACAGGGGCAGTGGGCATGGCATGGCAAAGGCAGCAGGCAAACAGCCCACAGAAGAAGGCCGCTGCAGGCAAACACAGCCGGCAGATGAAGGCCGCTGCAGGCAAACATAGCGGGCAGATGAACTGGCCGGCACAGGCCTTGAAGCAAACACGGCCAGCCGATGGCACAGGCCTTGCAGCAAAACAACAGCTGCCGATGAAGTTGGCCGGCCTCCGCCTTGAAGCAAAACACGGCCAGCCGATGAAGTTGGCCAGCTCTTGCCGTTCAGTGGAGGTTGGTGGAGGGAGTGCGGTGGTGCTGGCCACTTGGAGGGCGGGCTCGGACCTACCTACCTGTCTCCCTCCCAACCTATCGCCTTTGCCTGTCACTGTACATACCCACTCCCTTAATTTGTCAAACCCCAATTTAGCCCCAACTTATTTTTTTATTGTTTTTATTTTTACTTCCCCACTATAAATCGTCCCCTAACCCCCTTTATCGTCCTTGTTCGGCTAACCTATTCTGTCACCTAGCCTACTCCCAACCCCTACGTTCCCTTCCCAGAGGGGAACAAGGGAGAGCTAGCGTCCTGTGTCGAGGCCCAATGAAGCCTCAGAATGGCCTCCCCAGAGTTCGGCGATCTTTAACCAAAGTGGGTCCAGCGGCCCACAACGAGAGCGAGGGGATGGATGGTGCGGAGGGGTACACTTCCTAATCTACCCTAACCTTTTAACTGTTAAACTACCCCGGGGCTTTCAACAAGCGCCTCTCGCTTAAACTATTGGTTCTAACAACCCAGATTCCCGTCGCCTGTGTTGGTGTCCTCACAATTTCGGGCCTCGCCCCCCAATTTTCGCTCCGTGCCCTCACACGGTCTCCTGGCTGGGACACGTGGCTCCCTTTGGCAGGCACGACCCTCTGCCGAATCTCCCGCTATGGCACCCCCGGGCACTACACTGCCTCCGAGCCTACCAGCTCCCTAACACCGGGGAGTGCCCCCCATGGCACCTCCCCTGAAACGCACACGTGGCAGGCCGGCCTCCCGGGCCCCTTTCCGAGGGTCACCCGTGCCCACAACACTGCCCACGCGGCTAATGGCGCCCCGGGCCCCCGCACCAAGCAGGCGCACCCGTGCCCACTACTCTATCCCGGCCCCCCATGGGCCCATGGCCTACCGCGGCCGACTAGCCTGGTGCCCGGGGTACCCACTCAGCGATACTCACCTTTCGCAGCCACGCTCCCAAGCCCGTCAACAGGGCTCCTGCACCCCTCCAAATGGGTCTCGAGCCTACTTTCCCACCAACAGCAAAACGACCTCCATTTTTCAATTTGACTAACCCAGCTAAGTCACTTTACTCTGACCCCGGGGTCCCTTGGGCGGGAGTCACTCCTCCCCCCAATCACTCATCGCACCATGCATTCCCCATTCACTCCATACACACAGACCCGCTGGCCTCACTCACTCACCAAGCACATGCTTCCACTTCACTCACCAACTCTTCAACACACTCACCACTGAACTCTGCCATCCTTCTAACTACCTCCCCTAACTAACTCGTGCTCCCACGTCATCCCTTACACTAAAGCACGTTCCTTTTAACACTACGTAGCTAAGCTACGTCCCCTCTACACATTCACTGCCTGTCACTGTCTCAAATGTAATCCCATTTTATTTCCCAACCTAAATCTCGCTACAATCCCTCTAACTAATCCATTCCACGGACTCCATGAGGACTTACCCCTGCCCCATGAAGTCGGTCTAACTAAACTAACCCTTCCCCCTAACTAGTTTTCATCCTGTGCCCAGGTCAAGGGGGTCTTTCACCCCTTGCCCAGGAATCCTTTGCACCCGAAAGTGAGGCTTGGCTTTCTTTTTTTTTTTTTTCCATGCGCAGCACCTGCGCGGCAACTCGCGCTCTTTGCACCTTGCAACTGCCCGTGACGTCATGCAGCTGCACGTGTTCCTCGTCCCTCCTTGGACGGGACCATCCGGCAGAGATACCCCTCCTGCCGGATTCCAACCACACGTGCAGCCATGACGTCACCGTGCGCAAAAAAAAAAAACACAAGCCCCACGTCTCGAGGGGTCCCCCACGCGAACACATGTGCTTTGCCCGTTGGAGCTTAACACACACGATCGCGTGGAGAACCCGTCCGGTCCAAATCCATTTACCTGCCTAAACTTTGTCCGTCCGCGGGATCGGCAAATCCACCGCGTGCGTTTCCGGACCGGGACTTCACTCTCGCAAGCGAGCACGTGGTGGTCTCGTGCGTTGCACAGCACGAACCGCGTGCTCACTGCTGGGTGAACCCGGCACGGTCCTCGAAACAACTACAGCCGCTACTCGGCTTTCTCTCCTCTGTCGCCGTCTCCGTCTCCATTCCACACACGCATACCTGCGTGTTACGACGCACACAGTCCACTCAATCACATTCACACCGGGAGACGCGGCTGCGTGCTCCCGCATGCCAACCGACATCTCCCTCACATACCACTCTCTCACACACACGGTCTCCCTTGCACACAGCGACCTTGCACACGGCCGTTCACTCACGCGTGCCTCACTACTCTCACACCGTGCCTCATCCACACACGGCGTGCTGGGAAGCACGTACTCCGGCACCATCGCCACCACACCACTCACACGTGGTGCCTCACTCATACTGGCCGTTTCACTCACACACACGGCCTCACTCACACACGGTGCCTCACCCACGCACGGCGTGCTGGGAAGCACGTACTCTGGCTCCATCGCCACCACACCACTCACACACGGGGTCGCTTCCACACACGGGGACGCACTCACACCTTGCACCACACACACAGGGACAACCACACTGGGGATTCGTGTCCCCACAAGGGTCTCCGGGGCCTCTACACCCCCCAAGCTCTCCGTGCACCCGTCCACAGCACTCGTCCCCTCAACCTCGCAAAACACGACCGAACTCACCTGGTCGTGACTCGCCTCAAGGGGGCAGACTCCCTCCCCTCGTTCCTGGAGGAGGCCATCCCGCTGCTCGCACCGGGTCCCTACACGCTCCGCGAGCTCACCCCCATTGTCCTCCACTACCTCCGTGTGTGCGTGCGCGTCACTTACCCCGTCTTCATCGTGTAGTCTTCCCTCTATTTTTTCTATCTCCCGTGTCTCTGCCAACTCTTCACCCTTTACCTCCCTTGTCTCAACTATTATTTCTGTTGTCGTCACCTCGTGTCTCGTCTCACACGTTTTGGTCTCCCCATTTAATTTTTCCCTTTCGGTCATCGTCACGACCCTCGCCCAACACGTTCCACGAATTATTTTTTCACCCGCCTCCACCGCGGGCCTGTCAGCCGTTGCACCCCCACCCAGCTCGTTCGCTCCCACACGTGGAGTCGCCATTTTTATCTCCCCGGTCACGGCCTTCATGCCCGCCTGCAGGCTTCGGCCCATGTTCTGCGTCTCACCCCGCAGCTTTTTCGTTCTTTCCTTCATTTGCTGTGTACTCGCATCGATCTTTTCGTTCATGCTTTTTATTTCGTTTTTCATATTCGTTTTTACTTCGTCCATTTGCTTGTTCATGTTCGCAATCATCTTCGCTGTCGTTTCCGCATACATTTTTGCCAGCATGGTGTATAGCTGGGTCATGTCGGGTGCGCTTGGGTGAGCCGTTTCGGCTGGGGTCGGGGAAGGGTTTTGGTGGAGAGGGGGAGGGGAGGTGTCATACACTGCGGCCGCTGCCGCACCCATTTCGGGCTCTGGGTTCAGTTGGGCGAGTCCGTGTTCCTGCACAATCAACATTTCCTGCTCAGGGATTCCATCCTGGACCATGGATCCTTCACTATTACACATATACATTTCTAATACCCCCGGCTCCCGCTCGCCTTGAGACGCCATCTTGCTTCTCGTGAAGGGTTAATTTGCTCGCTCGTAATTTGGAGGGAATCGGGGGTCGCTTCTCTCACCCCTGGACCGATTCCCGTGAATTTAATTGGAGACAGGACAGCCCGTTTTCCTGTTCTCCGATACCAGTGCCGCGAGGAGGGCGATGAATTTGTATCGCACGACCTGACACCAGTGTTGCGGTTTTCGCGCCCGCCGGCGTGCGACGGCCACGTAACTCGAATCGCGGCACGTCGCCCACCGGACGGACAATCCAGTCGTGACCCTCTCGGACTAACGCTGGGAACCAGTCACGGGTGGACCTTTCGGTCTCACCGCGATCGAGCCAATCAGCCCCCGCGTGGGATAGGGTTGCTCGCCAAATTCGAACTACCTAAGTACCCACGCGGAGGGTAGACCGGGCGATCGCACCTCGCCGCAGGTCGACTTCGGACACGGGCCACTTAAGCGACCCGTTCCGTACTATCAGAATAACCGAGCGGTGTTATCGTCGACCTCGACGGTTCGATTAATTATCGGGCGTATTCAGCCCACTACCAACCCTTTACGTGAAGCAAGATGGGGATTCAATGGAGGAAAAGACGAAGCGAAGCGGGAAACAGTTCAACAATAAAGCACATTGATTCGCGGCACACGGGAAGCACACAAATACAATTCCACCAAATGCACACAAAAAAAAGAAAACACAATTCCATTTACACAAAAAGCAAATATAAAAGTGAAAACACAGTGCAGAGCTAATACCGACTACCGAGCACACGGCAACACTTATACAATTCTACTTCACAGACGGCGCCGACAACACATACCCAAAACCAAGGAAAAGAAATCCCCCAAGAATGGGGCAGGCCTGAGGCCGAGACCGGGTCGGGCCTACCCGTCTGGTGATGAGACGCGGAGCGACGATGGCCCCGCAACCCGCGGGCCTCGTGGACAGTGTCTGGCAGGGGGTGGGAACGGGGCCCCCTTGGTCGCACTATCTCAGCGCGGGGGGAAACAGGAGGGGGTTGCTGATGCTCGGGGTATAGAGGATCTTTATTATGTGCGACGAGCGTCTCCACCTCGGCCAGGTCGCGCTGTCGGCCTCCCTCGGGTGCAGCTTCCTGCACGACGCGAGCACCCCCTCGTCTGGTGTCGCCGCCTTTCCACAGCTCCGTCCCCTCCGTTCCGACTCCAACGCACACGACGAGCAGCTCCACCGCCCGCGAAGTCTTGACCCTCTGCTTCTGACCCTCTGCTTCCGACTCTCCTCTTCTTGACTCTACGACCCTCCTTTGCGACTCTCCTCTGACTGACGAACACCGTCCTTTTATCCCCCCGTAACTTCGCCTTTGACCCCCTCCCTTTGACCTTTCACCTCGCTCCCCATTGGCCCGAGAAAAAGTGGGCGTGAAGGCTTTTTGATCCACAAATTTGCATATATCGATCGTTCTGGAGGCGGGGCCAATTCGCCCCTCGCTCACCGATTGGACGGCAAAAAGTGGGCGTGTGTCGTTTTTGATCCGTTTTTGAAGCAGAAAATCCGTGATTTTGTACACGCTGTTCGACGCGCGTTCTGCATGAGTCCAACACCGGTACCCACAGCGGGGCAAGAACGGTGGCGATGCTACGGTTGTGAGGTGTGCGTGAAGGTCGTGGCGGTTGTGGTGAAGCGGTGGTTGTGGTCGGTGGTTGATGTTGTGGTTGTGATCGTAATCATGGCGGTTGGTCCAAAATAAAGATAGTAAAAGAAAAACGGCTATCCTGAAGAGTCGCAGCACGTATAAATGACATGTATTCCCACTAGACAACGGGTTTGGGCCTAACTACACATGCACTTACCGAGATACCTCACCTAAGGGACCTGAATGGTGGTTTGCGAATCTGTTAACCACAACAATATATATATATATATATATATATATATATATATATATATATATATATATATATATATATATATATATATATATATATATATATATATATATATATATATATATATATATGAAATTTCCTTTTGAGATTTGAGCAACAACATTGCATGAAGAGTCACAGATATTGAAACACAGGAGGAACCAAACAAAGACTTGTAAACATTTCCAATTTGGGCAGAGAAATAAGTGGCAAGAGTATGCAATCATGGTGGAAGTGCCCCCCTTCCCCTCATGCATCAGTCTGAGCTCCCCCCCCCTTTTCTCGTGGCTCCATAATAAACTAGAAGGGCACTCAGTCAAGCGCATACCACTGTCTGATCCACAAGAACATTTCGGGCCCAATACATTTTTGAAATATCACGCTATACAGTACTATATCGTTTTTGGCCCCATCTCTCAATGGTGAAGAATCACTTTAAAGAATAAATTATTCTCGTATCCAGATCCAGATTCAGATCTTCACCAAAATCGAATCAATTCGTCCTTGTCACACACCGAACGTGTCCACGTCTTTTTGAAATATCCTGCACACACACACACACACACACACACACACACACATATATATATATATATATATATATATATATATATATATATATATATATATATATATATATATATATATATATATATATATATATATATACACACACACACGCACACACAAAAACATAACCTCTTTCACCTTCCGTGGCAGAGGTAACTGAAACAGCAAACAGCAGAGTGCATACCTCCACCAGGCTGAACAGTTTACGTTTTGAATCCCACCGATAGGTCAGATCTGCATCCCGACCTGAACCAAAATCTAATCAGCTTGCTCTTGTTGCCTCCCCAACCCATCCACCAAGTCTCGTCATAATCTGTCCCCAACTTTTTGAAATATAGTGCCACATATCGTTTTTGGCCCCCTCTTTCAATGATGAAGAATCGTCTCGAAAAAATTTAAAGTTCTCGTATCCGGATCTGGTACTTCACCAAAATCGAATCAAGTCGTCGTCGTGAAACACCCAACCTGTCCACCAAGTTTCGTCCGATTCCGTCCACAACTTTTTGAGATATTCTGCTCACAGACAAACAAACATATATACAGACAGACGAGGCTGAAAATATAACCTCTGTCCACCTTTGGTGGCAGAGGAAATAAATTCCCATTTAGTCAATAGGTCAGGATGAGTTTAGTTGTTTATCTAATGGCATACAACTGAAAATCACAATAGGTGATGCATTTCCACTTGTGCTATCTTGCTTGTTGGTGTATGCCTGGTGTTGGCTTAATGATTAGGGTGGTGGGCTTTGGATCCGAGGGACCTGAGTTCAAATCCCACTCAGCTGTTGTATTAATACAAGGTGGGGTTAACTCGGCCTGTCATCCTTCCGAGGTCGGCAAAATGAGTGCCAGCATGCTGGTATCCTGCGTCGGAGTGGCAACCCGTCCAGGATTGTGCCCAATGGCCAAGGAGACTGGTTAAGCAGCACCAACGCTCTGCACAGAGTATGGTCTCAACGGATGGATGGATGAAAGCTCAAGCTATACGTTGTCATTATCATAGCTAAGGTTTCTGTCTGGTTCTGAAACGTGGCAGATGTGCAATCCTCAAAATAAAATAATCAAAGATAAACTGTGACCCAACTACGAGGAGCAGCTGAAGGAGGCAAAGCTTTCTACATTAGAAAGTTGATGGTTACGAGGGAGTATGGTAGAAATGTGGAATAAGACAACGAAGGGTAAAGACAAAAATAAGTGCAGAAGACCCCACTTCTTCTCCTTCCTCACTCCCAGCGAAACTGAGTCGATAAAATGTTGATTGGATGAACGCGGTATCGATGTAGCATAAGCATGATAGGCCAAATGTCCTCTTCCTGCATTAGTTCCTTGTATTTCCTTATATACTAATGAAAAAAAAACGAGCCTGGTGTTGGCGCAGTGGTTAGGGCAGCGGCTTGGGATCCAAAAGGTCCTGAGTTCAAGCCCCGTTGGGCCACTGAATTTCTACACCAGGGGGTTGACTCAGCCTGTCATCCTTCCGAGGTCGGCAAAATGAGTACCAGTGTACTGGGCCGGTGTATACCCCGGTTAAAATAGGTGTACCATATCCCTGTGTCGTAAGAGGCGACCAGGGTTGCGTCAGGAAGGGCATCCGGCGTAAAACATGTGCCAAATCACTCTGCGGATCATACGGATGATCCGCTGTGGCGACCCCTAACGGGAGCAGCCGAAAGAAGAAGAAGACTAATGGAAAAAAAACTTCCTGTGCACCATAAAAAATTACACAAAATGATACTGTCATGGACCCGAGTCGCATAAATTGTCATGCACGGATACCAAGTGACGTGATAGTGCGACTTGCGGTACTGAGGGAACTGTAACACAGCACGACTAGGTGAACTGTCCCAGATGTAAAAAACATTTTTCTTGACATCTCAACTTCGTAAAGGTGAAACCACGCTTTTCCGATGAACGTCTCTGTGCTATTGCCATTGGCTTGCTTGAGACAGGGATGGCACAAGACGCTGTGGCTAGGCGTTTCGGTGTTCATCGGAACATCATACGGTCACTCTGGGGACGTCATCAACAAACTGGCAACGTCAGAGACTGTCCACGTTCTGGGCGACCAAGTGCGACGTCACGTCGGCAGGATAACCATTTCCGGTTGGTGCACCTTAGGAATCGGTTCCAGGCAGCAAGTTTGACAGCTCGCAGTATCCCCAGCTTGTGACCAATCAGTGCCAGAACCATCAGGAATCGGTAACTCGAGCATAACATCCGATCACGACAACTAGCAGTACGTCCGATTTTCTTTCCACGTCATCGACATGCGCGCTTAGCTTGGTGTACACAATATCTGAGGTTCAGGAGACAAGATTGGGCTGCTATCCTCTTGAGAGATGTGTAGAGGTTCCATCTTGATGGTAGTGATGGACGTTGTCGCAAATTTTTGACGGGAAGGGGAATGTTACGCTGACGCATGTGTTGTGCAACGTTCGTCGTTCGGCAGTGGAAGCGTGATGGTGTGGAGAGGTATCATCACACATCAAAGAACCCAACTGAACGTCATTAATGGCAATTTCACAAGTATTCGGTACCTTGATGAAGTTCTTCGTCCTCATGTCCTTCCATTCCTGCAGGTTCATGAACGTCACGTCAGACCCCAACAGGATAATTCACACCCTTACGTCGCACGAGTGGTCACCGACTTCATCGCACAACAGAACATTCCCACACTTACCTGGCCAGCTGTTTCACCTGATTTTTCTCCCACAGAACATGTGTGGGATGAAATGGAACAAGAAATGTGCGGTCTTCGAAACCAGCTGGCAGTGTTGGAAAAACTGCAGCAGGCCTTGGTACCGATGTGGAATGACGTCCATCAAGCCTTTTGTTAACCGATTTTTGACCGCACCTCTCCTCGAGCTTCTGGAGACATGTCATGCACACACAGGTTGACATTGTCATTCGATTCGATCGATATGACCAAACAACATGATGTAGGTGTAAATGTATGCACAGGAACTTTTTTTCCTCATTAGTATTGGTTGATGATGACAAATTATTGTGGTTTCTGATGGAACTATATGACATATTAATGGCTCCCTTTGCATATATAAACCAGCAATCCTAGTATCTACTGATAACTTGATTCGGGTTAAGAGGCTGTGATGGATGGACATGCTGTCAGGATGTCTCGAGGATGCATTAACTGGAGGTCAGTGTTGAAAGTGTGAAAAGAAGAATATTTTCCCTTGAATAATGTTCGTGCCAGGTGGGTACTTCACGTTTGTTAAAATGTCAACTCGACTTGTTTGCCGTTTCAACAGAGCTCCTGAAACACAACCGGATGGAGGGAGATGGTTTGTTGAAGAAGAGTGAGACACGATGAGACCATTTCATGCCAGAGTCACAGCAGTACAGGCTTGGAGTGGAGAGGTTGTTTGTCCGCACCATCAACCAGAAAGCTTATAGCAGTCGTCTTTTTGGGACCTCAACTATTTCGTTCACATACAATTTCTTGAACATGGGGAGACTATCCATACAAAGTACCACATTGACTTGTTACATAATGTAGTCAGATGAGCAATATACAGATGAAAACCCAGGTACGCTGTCTAAGGGTGTGACACCTTTCTCTGCCACAATGGTCATGGTCACATAACAAATGTGACCACTGTGACCGGCATGAGAGATCGATTCGAAAGTTCAACAAAATCATCCTCTATGCAATCCAGACTTGTTACTTTGTGATTTTCCTTTACTTGGATCATTGAAAGAATATCTGAGTGTAATTAAGTTTATAGATCATGAACACGTCAAAGCAAGTGTCCTGAACTAGCTGTGTACCCGTCCCAAAGTTTTCCACACAAATGGCATCAAAGCGTGAACACGTTGATAGGGCAACTATGTCTGTATATCAGAGGAATATGTTGGATATAAGTGAAGTTTCATCCTGTACCTTTTACCTTTTTACCATTTTTTTTTTACCATCCGTACCCTGTCCCTTTTGATTTTGTTGAGTAAAACCTCTGCATCGACCTTGAACTATCCTCGTAAAAACGATATCCGTTTTTATTTCCTCCCTCATTGACATGTTAAGCACGGCATTGCACCCAATGACTTGTTCGGATCCTTGAACAGACATGCCACAGGGAGACGTTGAAGCAACAATGAGAAAGTAATCAAAGAAGTGCAAAAAAATGTGAAAACCTTTGATTGCAGAGAATACCAGAGAGAAGTCGATGGTGTGCCATCACAAGTCCCCACACTTCCCAACTAAAGAATAGTTGAAAGATGGTGGAAAGTTCCACCAGGAATGACGCAATATCAATTTTTGAATTAAATTTTTTTCCCTGTTTTGACCCCTGTGACCCACCACCACTGGGGCATGAACCTGAGGTCAAATCCAAAAAATGGTTACATTTTTAATGCGTCTCTCAATATTAATTGCAGATACAAAGTTTCATCAAAAATCTTTTTTAAATGTTCATGCCATTGCATTTTTTGATATTTGACCTTTTGACCCCCACCACAGGCGGCAGGGCCAAAATTATACTGCTTTTGCACCTTCGTGCCATGCGGTAATCTTAAGTACCAAGTTTGGTGACTTTCTACATAACCGTAGTTCTGGAGATAGCATGATGGACCGAGGGACAGACAGACAGACAGACAGACAGACAGACAGACAGATGGAGCCGATTACAAGGCGGTTTTTTTCAAAAAGCGTGGAGATAAAAATATTTGTGTCGGTCAGCCAGCGTTGTTTTGGGGTTTATGTTTTGTTTTGAAACAAATGTGTACAACTTATAAAAGCCATTTAATCATTGCATGCATGCTTTCATCCCACATGTACTTGAATGTTACTATTAGTCTGCAAAACAAGTGCTCTGTTCAGAAATTCTCATAAATAAACTCGTTCTACTTCCCCTCACCACATTCCCCTATCTCCCAAATACAATGCTGTATAATTCATACATAATTGTTTTATTTATTGTACTTATTTATACTTGTCTTCCTTGCCACCTCTGGTGTGTTCTTCCTTGTATGACTTTGTCATGGGTATGTTTAAACCTCATGTAAATACAAATTAGGGTAATCATACTTCTTGAAGCAGTTTGTATACAATAGATTTGAAAGCATTTCCAGCTAATTTAGCACTCATGAGTTGCACAAAGAAAATGACCGAAACAAATGTGTGTGCCTGATGTATGTCACAGTATGCCTGACAAATTGTTGGATAACAATAATAAATAAAACATTTATTTTATGCTCTCTCTCTCTCTTGAAAACATACAGATACACACACGACATGCTTGCAGACTGCAAGCAGATTGCGGAGTGCATCCTAGGTGTACACATAATAACGTTTCGCTGCTCATTAACAACAGAACTAATTTGACTTATCATGTTCATTTAGCATCTTTCTATTTTTGATATGTTGATTTAATTTAGATTTAGTAATGATTGTGTCATAGGCTGCTGGAGAGGTAGCCATTCTGTTTGTGGTATGGACTCAATTCATGACGCAACCATAAATGCAGTGCATTTTGCCAAAACAGGCATTTTGCACACATTCAATAGTTGTAATGAAGAAGGCATTCCTGTTTTGTTTGTCTGCGGCCTTATCCCACTGCACACCGTCCGGAAACGACAAATGTTTATTATGTCCTACCACTGTACATCATCCGCTCACATAAAAAACATAAGACACTTCATGAATCATACCACCACAAAGCTGAGAAACATCCACTCCTTTGGGAGTGATCGCGCCATACACGATCACGCGATGTGCCATTGGCTTTGATCAGGATCGGGAGCGACCCTCTGTGAGCAGGAGTGAGGCTGAACCAGCCTACTCTTGTTATCACCACACTTTTTGAAAAAAAAAATGGGGGATATTGTAATTGGCTCCATCCGTCCGTCTGTTTGTCCGTCCGTCATGCTATCTCCTAAATAGTCGTGCAGAAATTCACCAAACTTGGTAGTTATGATCAATACATGACACGAAGGTGCAAGACAAGTATCATTTTTAGCCATGACCCCTGGGGTTGGGTCAAAAGGTCAAATACCGAAAAATGCAATTACAAGCACATTTTTCTACATTTTTTAATGAAACTTTGCACAAGCAATAAACATTGGGGGATGCATGAAATAGGTAGCGATTTTCTGGATAATGCTCCGGGGGGTGGGGATTTGGGGTCACCGGTTAAAATGGGGAAAAAAAATTTAACTCAAAATTTGATATTGGGTCAATCCTGGTGGAACTTTCTGCCAACTTTCAACTTTGCTTTAGGTGGTAAGTGTGCGGATTTGCAATGGCATGCCATCGACTTTGCTCGTGTTTGCAGATATTTTCATTCATGGACAGTTTGTGACTTTTTCCTGGAATCTTAGCTTTCAATTTCAACTTTCTAGCCTCCTTAGAAAGTACTAAACATCCGTATGAGTGAGTCAATCAATGAGTGTTCAGAAATATATACAGTGGATTTGTGTATGTGTGTGTATATAAATATATATAGTTACAGCCATGGCAAAGGGTGGTCGCTCCTTGTGATGTCTAAGTGTAATGAAAACTGCTCTTGTTCGTGTTTATACTCTCGGCTATGCCTTTGGGGGGCTCAGCTTCATAGCAATCCTCTTGAGGCCACCTGTCAATAAGTTATAGCTTCAAATCCTCCAGTAAGCCTGTATCAACCCGTCTATGCCCTACCTTTTCTTGCTTGCAACTTCCCCCGACTCAAATCGCACTCTCCTTCACCACCAAGTTGTTTAGGCCTGGTTCAACCACACTACTATTATAGGATTGACCGGGATTGCAGCATATGTGTGCGCATGGACACGCTGTGTGCAGGCAATGCGAGACTCCACCCTGCAGGAATGTTATAAAAGGGGAAGCCCATGGGTGCTGCAGTATTTCAGAGGAAGAATGAAAAGGAGAGGAGTCTCTGTCTATTCCTCTCTGTGCGTGTATGCGATTGCAGTGAGCTCGTCACAGAGTGTGAAGAGGCGTCATTCAGGAGAATGACAAGTGCTGTAACAGTTTCTAGAAGGATGTGAGCTACTAAAAGAAACTACACTTTGCACAAGCCGACTACCCGCACCTCTACTCCCCCTTCACAATGAACACGATGGCGGTGCCGCCATTGCTGACCACATCTTCCACCCTCATTTTTATTCCCCTGTTATTTTTATCTGCCCCCCTCCTTTATATTTATCTTGAAGTTCATTTCTTGATTTACCCATCCTTTGTTGATCACGAGGTCTTTGTTAGTGTGTTGTGAGATCCCACAGCACCTTTCAAAAAGAATCGGCCTTTGTGCATTGGCACCCTGGCCAACTTCCAAATTGGCACCTTAATACTGTGCAGGTGCACTGCGTCTGCCAGACACAGCTACACCTCAGTAATAATGTAATCAGGAAGCCGTAATCGAATCCTGGTCCAACATCCATTCACCAGAATAACTTTTCTTATGAAACAAAAGTTAAGGTTTGAAGTTGAGCAGCCTCGTTCAATATCTGACGTTAAATATGCCGCAACCAAATAACTCTTTGTATTTCTTTCATTCTTATCCCTTATTTTCTGTTTATTAAAAGGTAAATATTAATAATGGTGTAAACCCACACCTCTGATACTACAGGATGGTGCATATGTAAGCACACTTATCTTTGAGCTGTTCATTGTGGGTTCGATTCCCGACCCGTCTATAAACGTCTGATTGGTGCTTCACAGGCAGAGCGTTGCATCACAAGGTGTGCCGTCCAAAGGATGGATGTTAAGCCGGGTGTCCCATCTGCTAGCATTAGCTGGTGAACGTTAAAGGTCTCACGGTGTCTTTCCATGAAGAGTTTGGCCATTGTGCCCAATTTCCAAATTCCTGCCCGAATAGGTAAGGGCACTGCATCAGTGGCACAAATGCATTCCTTGGAAATGATACAATCAGTGTGCTGAATTCGTCATTGAATATTGATCCGATATGCATTTGCCGATGACGATCTGTGATGTCGATGCACAGGGGCAGCCTTAACTCACTTTCAACACCTTTTGAGATGGAGAAGGTGAGGTGTATGCCTCGTGTTAGCTTCAGGATCTTATACAAGGGTCTTGAATTCGAGCCCCTGTCGTTTTGTTGAAATAACACTAGGTGGGTTCTTCATACTGGTACGTGTCCGTACGTACGTGATAGCAGACTGTACGTGCAAAAAAAAAAACTTTCAAACCGCGTGCCAGAAACAACAACCACACAGGCCGTTCCTTCGCTCTCGCGTGGCCATACGTGCAAAAAAAACCAAAAACTTTCAAACAACCACACAGGCAGTTCTTTTGCTCTCGTAAACGACGACTGGAATGGGGCATTGTGTTTATCTATAAATGCGCATAAGAAATCGAGAAATTATTAGAATACAGTGTCATCACTATCCGGAAGCGTACGTTGTAATCCGTAATGGGGAACGCGGCTGAGGATCTCTTCCCCAACGGCCACGCCAACGCAGCAATGCGTCCTGTCATTGGTTGGTAAATAAATGGCCATAACTTGGGAAGCACTTGTCCGATTAATATCAAACCTTGAAAAGGCACATATAGTGTAGTAGATAGTAGAAAAATCGTGAAAATTATGATACAAGCATCAAATTTGGCATTTCTGTTCTGCAGGGCTTTCTGATTAAATCTGCTCAATTGGCAATTTGAAAATCGATTTTTTTTAAAATTAGAAAAAAAAAAAAAACTAAAAAATTTGAAGTCACAGCTGGCTGAAATTCTTGAAGAGCAAGTGAACATCCCAGACAGAGAACCAAGGGGAGATGCAGTCATCATTGATGGCTCAGCACTTATCAATGCCCTACCTCCACGCACTTCAAAGATATTTGATGACTATGCTAAAGAAGACATCATCCCAAAGGTGGATGCTGTGTCTGCATGTTGTCACGAAGAAGCTGACACTCGAATATTTGTACACACCAGGGATACAACGATGGATGGTAGCAAGTCCATTATCATTAAGGCTAATGACACGGACATACTAGTCATAGCAATATCTGTACTGCCTTCCTTACAGGAACTAGGTCTTGAGAACATGTGGATTGCCTTTGGCCAAGGAGCCAAGGCGCGATGGATTCCAGTCCATGAGGTCGTTTCTGCAATAGGGCCTGAGAAAGCTAGAGGGATCCCATACTTCCATGCGTTCACTGGATGTGACGTCGTGTCTGCCTTCCGCGGTAAAGGGAAGAAAACTGCATGGCAGACTTGGAACGTCTTTGATGATGTTTCTGAAACATTAACCAATCTCAGTCAGCATCCAACATCGATTAGTGATCTGAACTTTTTTGAAGTTTTTTTTTTTTTCAAATTTTTCAAAATTTGGATTTTCAAATGGCCAATCAGGCAGATTTGATTAGAATCCCCTGGAGAACAAATGTACCAAATTTGATGCTTGTATCATCATTTCAACGATTCCTTTCAAAAATTGCTGTTATCTGCCCCACTAATACTCAGGTCCCCAGCAATATAGCTGGCAAGTTTCAATTAGATCGGACCAGTGGTTGTCGAGAAACAGCGGTCACACACACATACACACACACACACACACACACACACACACACACACACACACACACACACACACACACACACACACACACACACACACACACACACACATTGCTGGAATTATAGATAGATGAAGCCGACTGCAAAGTATTCTTTCCATTATACAACGTTTTTTTCCCCCAGGGGTGTGTTAGCAAGCATATTGCTGTCGCTTGCCAAGTGGCTTGCTTGATTTAAAGCGCTCAAGCAAGCAATTCAACGGAACGGAGTGCTTGGTACCGCTTAACATGACGGTCTCCGTGGGAACAATGCCATCATGGTACTCGAGCAAATGATGTCCGAGCCGTCGTTTTCAGTTTTACTTGATCCTCTTGTGACGACTTCCCCAAATGAATTTATTGTGTTAGCAGCGGCTACAAAGTACGAAGAAAAGGGAAAGAGAGATAAATAATTGGGGAGGCAGAAGGAGGAGCAAATTGTCAAGCTTATCTATATATCTACCACAGTGTCTCTATGCATTTGTGCGAGGGGTTTTTGCATGCTTGTCGATCTTGAAGAATTAGGATGAAAAGTAGAGTAAAGATTAAAGTATGAAATGACGTTTCAATAATATTATGAGTACTGTAGATATAACAGGGGTCTGCCTCTGAACATGTCATTGGTTGTTGGCACTTCGTTTTGAATCTGACTGTGGTGGCCATTTTTATCTGCGTCCTGTGGCAGGTCTGCAAGAGCTCCGTGCCGCCGCCACCGTGGCTTCTCCCTTAAATGTGCACCCATTGGTCGGACAGATTCCGTACCACTGCATCCACATTGGTCACTTGACTCCACCCACCATGGCAATCAGCCGAAATATGGCTGCCATCTTGATTTTCTGGTGGGCCTCACATGAGGCCTCTGCGAATTACACACTACGAGTTTGTTGCCCCAGATTTCCACCGGCCTTGTTTTGGGTCGATTGTTATAATCACGATGAGGGACCCTGAAAAATCTAATCACATGTAGAATAAAAATTATGAGTAAGGTTTATGATCAAGCCTATGCATGCCTCCCGAAAAAAATAGCGTTATGTAAGTTTTGAACAGCCCTGTGTTGGGGTTACAACAATCCGTGACCATGCGACGAGTCAGCATGTTCTGATATAATCGTGACGGAGGCTGACATAGATGAGAGGTGTCGAGTTAATATTTTAATAGCGCAATAAATGCGTGTTCCCCAATCGTAGCGTTACCGAATTTTGTCGCAAGTTGTGACCACAGTGCGGTTATTCTTGTTGCTCACATAATGAAGCATCTCTCTTAATCGCTTACTCTGTGAGACGAGCGGCTTAAAAAGTGGTTGATTCGGAACGACTGACTTGGAAAGCGATAGCAGACTGCTTGTTAACAGAACACACAGCTTCGAGGTGAGTGTGTGTACCTCTAAGGCCGAAACAGTATAGACTGGCCCATCTTGTCAGCTGGTAAGACCAAAAAACATACCGGGATATTATACCCATGATGTGTCTGAGTGTTATTCACCAAGGGCTGTTATTCGTATGTTATTATTCAATGTTATTCATATTATATTACACCCAAGTGGCACTGCATCTCAGTCTGTCGACCTCACCCTTTTAACAACAGTACCATTTATGTGAGTTGTAATACTTGAAGGTGTGTGTGTGTGTGTGTGTGTGTGTGTGTGTGTGTGTGTGTGTGTGTGTGTGTGTGTGTGTATGTATATATATATATATATATATATATATATATATATATATATATATATATATATATATATATATATATATATATATATATATATATATATATACATATCTTCTTCTTCTTCTTTCGGCTGCTCCCGTTCTGGGTTGCCACAGCGGATCATGCGTATGATCCGCCTAGTGATTGGGCACACGTTTTACGCCGGATGCCCTTCCTGACGCAACCCTGGTTGCCTCTTACGACACAGGGATATGGTACACCTATTTTAACCGGGGTATACACCGGCCCAGTACACTGGTACTCATTTCGCCGACCTCGGAAGGATGACAGGCTGAGTCAACCCCCCTGGTGTATTAATTCAGTGGCTCAACGGGGCTTGAACTCAGGACCTTTTGGATCCCAAGCCACTGCCCTAACCACTGCGCCAACACCAGGCATATATATAGTGTTGTGGTTGACGAAATTCGCAAACCACCATTCAGGTCCCTTAGGTGAGATATCTCTGTAAGTATATGTGTAGTTAGGCCCAAACCCGTTGTTTCGAGAGAATAAATGTCATTCATTCGGGCTGCGACCCTTCTAGATAGCCGTTTTTCTTTTACTATCTTTATTTTGGACCAGCCGCCATTACTACCATTACTACCACCACCAACCACGTCTCAACAGCCATCACACAACAACCACTAACCGCAACGCCGCTTCACAACAACAGCCACGACCTTTACCGTCACAACTCGCCCTCGCAACCATCGCATCACCGCCATTTCCGCGCCGCTTGTGGGCACCGATACTGGACTCGTGCAGGGCGCGCACCGAGCAGCGGGTACAGAAACACCAGCCTTTCCGAAGCAATCGGATCAAAAACGACTCACGCCCACTTCTGTTCCGTCCTATCAGTGAGCGTGGGGCGATTTGGCCCCGCCTCCAGGTGCGTCGGAGTAATATCGCTATATGCAGATTCATGGATCAAAAAGCATTCACGCCCACTTTTCCTCTGTCCAATGGGGAGCCAGCCAGAGGTGAAGGGTCGAAGGTAAAGGGTCGAAGGCGAAGGAGCGAGGCCCCGGGGGCTATAAAGGGCCGCGTTCGCTCGTAGTTGAGTTAAGTTAAGTCAGTTCGGAGTTGAGTTGGGAAGAGCCAGTCAAGAGAGGAGTCGGAGAAGGCAGTTGGACGGAGCTGTGGAGAGTTGGAGAGGTGGCGGCGGCGAAGGCAGTCGAGGGGGCGCTCGTGTCAGAGTCGGGGAGCTGCGGAGAGGGGAGGCCGATAACGCGACCGAGGTCGCGGTGGAGACGCTCGTCGCGGGACCCGAACCAGCGAGATATCCTCATCCCCCCGAGCAGCAACAACCCCCTGCTGTTCCCCCCCCCCCACGCAGAGATAGTGCGAGAAGGGGGCCCCGTTCCCACCCCATACCAGGCAGTCCCAGCGAGGCCCGCGGAGTCGGGGAGCCAGCGCCATTTTGCGGCTCATCACCAGATGGGTAGGCTTGACGCAGTCTCGGCCCCAGGCCCGTCTGCCCCCCCCTCATCGTGGAGGGTGGTCCCTTTTTCTTTTGCTTTGAGTATATGTGTTGTCGGCGCCGTCTGTGAAGTAAAACTGTATAAGTGTTGCCGTGTGCTCGGTAGTCGGTGGTAGATCTGCATTGTGTTTTGCTTTTACATTTGCTTTTTGTGCATTATTGTGTGTTTCTTCTTTTACATTTGCTTTTGGTGTATAATTGTATATGTGTGCTATCTGTGTGCCATCGCGAAATAAATGTGCTTTATGTTGAACTGTTTTTCCCGTTTCGCTTCGTCTTTTCCTTTATTGAATCTCCATCTTACTTCACGTAAAGAGTTGGTCGTGGGCTAAAACGCCCGATAATTAATCGAACCGTCGGGGTTGACGATAACTCCGCTCGGTTATCCCGATAGTACGGAACGGGTCGCTTAAAGTGGCCCGTGTCCGAAGTCGACCTGCGGCGAGGTGCGATCGCCCGGTCTACCCTCCGTGTGGGTACTTAGGTAGGTCGAATTTGGCGAGCAACCCTATCCCACGCGGGGGGCCGATTGGCACGATCGTGGTGAGGCCGAAAGGCCCACCCGTGACTAGTTCCCGGCGTTAGTCCGAGAGGGTCACGACGGGATTGTCCGTCCGGTGGGCGACGTGCCGCGATTTGAGTTACGTGGCCGTTCGCACGCCAGCGGGCGCGAATCCGCAACAATATATATATATATATATATGTATATATATTGTTACGGAAATGGCCCTTCGTATGCTGCTAAATATAGGATTAGCTCAGATTCCCCATTAAATGCATGTTTAGCTCGGTTGTTTGGTAAAACGGACGTTACATGTGTGTCGGGAGTGGAAGAGGCTGTTTTTTGTTTGTGCGGTGGTGGTGGAATGAGAGCTCCTTCTTCTTCCTTCCCCATCCCGAACGAGGCCCCGCCCAGTCCGCTGAGAGGGTGTGGCCACAAAGAGGAAGTGAAACTGAGGGGAGGAGTTTTGTCGGCTTCGAAAAGGGGGAGGAGCCAGTGGCTCACGAGCGAGCGAATGGAGACCTCGTAAAAGAAAAGGGGTTCAGTTTTGGAAAAACAGTCGCTCTCGAGGCGTGCTCATGGCTTCGAAGTGAGCGAACGAAGTAGGGACAGTGTGTTGAATCTGCCGGGAGAGACGCTGAACCTGAAAGCGCGAGTCTGCATTTTTGGCAGTAAGAAAGGCTGCCTGCACGTCGAGTCTGCCTTTTTGGGCAGTGGGAGAGGCGGCCTGCACGTCAAATCGGCAATCGACTCTTATGAGGAGGTGATTCTGCCATGAGAGAGACGGCGGTCGGCTTTGAGAGGCGAGCGTAGAGAAGGAAATAAAAGGTGATTCTGCAGAGTGAGAAACTGAGAGGACGGAGTTGAGAAGTCGGGCTTCGAGGCGGGAAGGCAAGAGAGGATATGACGTAGCCTTTGACGGTCCTTGCTCACCTCACGGCTCGACACGTTTGCCGATCCGCTTGCTGGAGCCCGGCACCTCGATTTGGGCCTTGGCTGGTGCACAGGCCAGGCCTGGATTTGTATGCTGGACCTTGTGAGAAATCAACTGAGGGCAATCGTTGATCTGACGGTCTTGTGCCGTCGACCTTACGCGGGATCAGAGCTCGCGGAGACCACGTGCAGTGTGGAAAAGGCAGGCGAGCGCCGTATCGTCATGCGGTGTGTTCGAGTTCGAGCTGGGGGCTCGAATCCATGGATATCCACTTGTTACGAGCGACATTCGTGCTTTTTGACACTTTCCTCTCGTCCATGAAACCTCACCAAGTATTCTGTCTTGTCTGCATGCATGCTGTCTGTCTGTCTTGTCTGCACGTGTCGTATAAGGCATATCTCGGTAGGGACCCCCTCAAAACCTGTAGTCCATAGTTCCCTAGTTAAGAACGGGTTAAATATTGTTAACAAAAACATTGTCGTGAATGTTTTGCTTGTGTCGTGTTTCTCGATGCTCCCCAATAAATCTGGTTGGTTCATATGAAGTTGCCGCTATGGATTAATTTGTGTCACGTCGAGGAACGATCCGTTCCATTGGCATATACAACCCAAATGGTTACAGACTGGCAGAAAACGCTCGGCATCTAACACAACCAGTCTGTAACCGGGGTTTTATTTCCCCAACTGGTAAGGTTCAGGATTACGTTGGTATCGCAATTGAAGACGCGTGACCCGAGGCCTGTGCCGAGCCAGCCGGCGTTATAAACCCCGGAGACGGCGGTGGTGAGGGTGGCGCCAAGTGTCGGGTGAGAATCCCGCAACCCTGGATCCGCAACAATATATATATATATATATATATATATATATATATATATATATATATATATATATATATATATATATATATATATATATATACACACACACATTATACCATGTGCAGTACTGTCGATCGTTTTTAGTGCAGTGATTTGTCCAGTGCATTTTATAAAATGGATGGAAAAATGAAGGTAAGAATCTCCAAGACAGTGATTGGACGAGTTATAATGTCTGGGCAGAAACATGTACTTTAAGAAAATGGTAAGAATGCGTTGTTGTTCGAGAGGACAGGTCTCATGACAACGTCGATGCACTTCGGTGGATTCTCAGAGTATCACCAAGAGAGCGGTGAGCAATGAGGAGATATGCAAGAGAGTCAGGGTGTGTTCTCTTGCAGAGCACTCGCCAAGTGGCTTAGGCACTCAAGCAAGCACTCCAGTTGAAACCTTTGATAAGGAACGGCTGGCTTGGCAAGCGCTAGCTTGCTGCTGAGTAACTGAACACACCCTGCATTTCATATTTCAGGATTATTTTGCTGTTCTTTTATTGCAGCACTGGCTGTGGGCAAATAATTTAATAACCCAAATATCTGGAGTTTGAGCCCCTGTCGTCCGTTAAATAACATCAGGTGGGTTGACTCAGCCTGTCATCCTTCCGAGGTCAACAAAATGAGTACCAGCTTACTGGGAACAAGGGACACTGCATCAGCGGCACAGCTGCGCTCGCAGAAATGATGCAACCGTGCAACGCAATTGACGACACCTCCAAAAAAGAGTCAAAATGAAAATCAGCAAAAGTCAAATTGGTTATATTTTCTACTGGTAGAAGGATGAAAAGTGGGACAAAGTTGATTTATTGTGATCAAATGTAATTCTGAGTTTGGGAAAATTCACTTTGATGTTACTTTATCCCAAGACTGGTGTTGTCTTCAGCCCACCCTTCTGTAAATGAATGCCACAGCATCACGACGATGGCCTCAGAAGACAAAATTATGTTTTTACATGAACAGCAATGCGACTAAACAAACAATGAACAAATGAGAAACAGAGGAATGAGATTCCAATCTGAGATCAGGGTCATCATCATTTCGTATGCAGCTTGCATCTGCTGGTTGCATCATTTCTGGGAGCATTGCTGTGATGCTGATGCAGTGCCCCCCTATTCCCAGTAAGCTGGTACTCATTTTATTGAACAGAGAAGGATGACAGGCTGAGTCAACCCACCTGGTGTTATTTAACAGAACAATAGGGGGTTTAATTCAAGACCCTAAGATCTTATGCCAGCCACCTTAACCGTTAAGCCAGCACCAAGCTTACAGGTCGTGTCATGACTCACGAGGTAAACTGCTCACACAAGAAACATCAAATGATTCAGTGCAACAGGCAGGGTTATAAAAAAAAAATGCACCTGGAAATGCACCTGGAAGCAGCAATGCACCTGGAAAAAAAACATGCAGGACAAAATTTTCAAACAGGGTTATATATTCAAAAAGAAAAGCCCACAGTAAGTTGAAGTTCTGGATAAACTGTCCAATGATATCAATTCAACAGCTCACCTGGAGAGGAAAGGTAATCCAGCCATCCTGGACAGAGCACCCAGGTGGAAAGAAATGTGAGTAAGATGGAGAGGAAAACGTTAATTGTTACATCTGTGTCATGAAAAAGCATGACAATAATTAATACTGATCTTGAGAAGAAACTTGATACCACCCTGAATAGCCTGCCCAGTTGTTCTCTTGGGCCCTAATCAGCCAAATTTGGCAACAGGTCCACCCACGAAGTACAAGTTTAATGAGATCTCTGTGTGTGTGTGTGTGTGTGTGTGTGTGTGTGTGTGTGTGTGTGTGTGTGTGTGTGTGTGTGTGTGTGTGTGTGTGTGTGTGTGTGTGTGTGTGTGTGTGTGTGTGTGTGTGTGTGTGTGTGATACAAATAGTAAATGTCAGCTAACAGTGGGATACTTGCTCCTATATCTGACATTTCCATTTCTAAACATCTTGATCCATAAGTACTTTTCCTAATATGACGAGAAGCTCAAGATCCATTCAGTGGTAGAAGGGCAGGCAAGGGGGTGGGGGGGGGGGAGAGTATATATGTACTGTATACACATATGAGCGGGGTATGCTTACACATCAACACATTGTGTTCGCATGCGAACCGTGCTTCCCCATTGTCTCGGGTCACTCTACCGCATTTGATTTTTAATTTATTATCTTGCCAAAACGAAGTTTTTCAAGATATTGTTGCGGATTCCGCGCCCGCCGGCGTGCGGCGGCCACGTAACTCGAATCGCGGCACGTCGCCCACCGGACGGACAATCCAGTCGTGACCCTCTCGGACTAACGCCGGGAACCAGTCACGGGTGGACCTTTCGGTCTCACCGCGATCGAGCCAATCAGCCCCCGCGTGGGATAGGGTTGCTCGCCAAATTCGACCTACCTAAGTACCCACGCGGAGGGTAGACCGGGCGATCGCACCTCGCCGCAGGTCGACTTCGGACACGGGCCACTTAAGCGACCCGTTCCGTACTATCAGAATAACCGAGCGGTGTTATCGTCGACCTCGACGGTTCGATTAATTATCGGGCGTATTCAGCCCACTACCAACCCTTTACGTGAAGCAAGATGGGGATTCAATAGAGGAAAAGACGAAGCGAAGCGGGAGAACAGTTCAACAATAAAGCACATTTATTCGCGGCACACGGGAAGCACACAAATACAATTCCACCAAATGCACACAAAAAAAAGAAAACACACTTCCATTTACACAAAAAGCAAATATAAAAGCGAAAACAATGCAGAGCTAATACCGACTACCGAGCACACGGCAACACTTATACAATTCTACTTCACAGACGGCGCCGACAACACATACCCAAAACCAAGGAAAAGAAATCCCCCAAGAATGAGGCGGGCCTGAGGCCGAGACCGGGTCGCGCCTACCCGTCTGGTGATGAGACGCGGAGCGGCGATGGCCCCGCAACCCGCGGGCCTCGTGGACGGTGTCTGGTAGGGGGTGGGAACGGGGCCCCCTTGGTCGCACTATCTCAGCGCGGGGGGAAACAGGAGGGGGTTGCTGATGCTCGGGGTATAGAGGATCTTTATTATCCCTGGTGTGCGTCTCCACCTCGGCCAGGTCGCGCTGCCGGCCTCCCTCGGGCGTGCAGCTCCTGGCACCGACGCGAGCACCCCCTCGTCCGACTCTCTTCAGCTTCTCCAGCCACTGCAGGCTTCGGGCTCCAGACTTCCACACTCGTCCCCTCCGTTCCGACTCCTTCTCGTTCTCGTTCTCCTTTTCGTTCTCGTTCTCCTTTTCGTTCTGACTCCTTCTCGTTCTCCTTCTCGTTCTCGTTCTCCTCCTTCTGACTGACGAACACCGTCCTTTTATCCCCCCGTAACTTCGCCTTTTGACCCCCTCCCTTTGACCTTTCACCTCGCTCCCCATTGGCCCGAGAAAAAGTGGGCGTGAAGGCTTTTTGATCCACAAATTTGCATATATCGATCGTTCTGGGGGCGGGGCCAATTCGCCCCTCGCTCACCGATTGGACGGCAAAAAGTGGGCGTGTGTCGTTTTTGATCCGTTTTTGAAGCACAAAATCCGTGATTTTGTACACGCTGTTCGACGCGCGTTCTGCATGAGTCCAACACCGGTACCCACAGCGGGGCAAGAACGGTGGCGATGCTACGGTTGCGAGGTGTGACGGGAAGGTCGTGGCGGTTGTGGTGAAGCGGCGTTGTGGTTGGTGGTTGATGTTGTGGTTGTGATGGTAATCATGGCGGTTGGTCCAAAATAAAGATAGTAAAAGAAAAACGGCTATCCTGAAGAGTCGCAGCACGTATAAATGACATGTATTCCCACTAGACAACGGGTTTGGGCCTAACTACACATGCACTTACCGAGATACCTCACCTAAGGGACCTGAATGGTGGTTTGCGAATCTGGTAACCACAACACTACCCCCTTCCCTTTTTACAGACTCGTCCCGAGTCGTCAAATTTTCGTGTGCCATCATGTGTAGTTTTCCCCTAGTACATTTTACCTACGGATCCCTGAGTGCGACATTCATGGTATTCGTGTCCCCAAAATAAATAACCTGAGGGCTGCGTAACTACCTAAACAAACTCACTCACACGGACGACTTAAATAAAATTGCCGGCGCTAAGACATACATGCCGGGGGCGCACTCATATGTACAGTACATCTTAACCTTAACTTACAAATTTTACACTAAACCATGGCCCAGGATCATCGAACTCTGCAAAAAGAAAGCAGTTAGCAGGGAGCCAGGCTGCCCACATGCAGTCTCTGACTCAAACAATGCAGGTGACAGGGAACGTGGCTGGCTGCTCACACGCAGTCCAAGGCCTTCCCTTTTGAACTGAACTCAGTGAACCACAACGGTGCTTGGGCTGCACAAACGCAGTCTCCGTGCCAGCTCAAGTGGCACACGCAATGAGCACAACGAATGGATGGATGAACACAAACACGGTGCACGGGCCGCCACTGCAGGCCCGTGTTGTAGCTGCCAACAGGGCAGTTCTTGCAGCTTGCAAACTGTTGCCTTTACGGATCCTGGCGCACATGGAAACGAACAGGGGGGGGGGGCAAAGCAAAAATTGAACGGGGGCTGGTGAACAGGGGCAGTGGGCATGGCATGGCAAAGGCAGCAGGCAAACACAGCCCGCAGAAGAAGGCCGCTGCAGGCAAACACAGCCGGCAGATGAACTGGCCGGCACAGGCCTTGAAGAAAAACAGCCAGCAGATGAACTGGCCGGCACAGGCCTTGAAGCAAACACGGCCAGCCGATGGCACAGGCCTTGCAGCAAAACAACAGCTGCCGATGAAGTTGGCCAGCCTCCGCCTTGAAGCAAAACACGGCCAGCCGATGAAGTTGGCCAGCTCTTGCCGTTCAGTGGAGGTTGGTGGAGGGAGTGCGGTGGTGCTGGCCACTTGGAGGGCGGGCTCGGACCTACCTACCTGTCTCCCTCCCAACCTATCGCCTTTGCCTGTCACTGTACATACCCACTCCCTTAATTTGTCAAACCCCAATTTAGCCCCAACTTAATTTTTTTTTTTGTTGTTTTTATTTTTACTCCCCCACTATAAATCGTCCCCTAACCCCCTTTATCGTCCTTGTTCGGCTAACCTATCCTGTCACCTAGCCTACTCCCAACCCCTACGTTCCCTTCCCGGAGGGGAATAAGGGAGAGCTAACGTCCTGTGTCGAGGCCCAACGAAGCCTCAGAATGGCCTCCCCAGAGTTCGGCGATCTTAACACCAAGTGGGTCCAGCGGCCCACAACGACAGCGAGGGGATGGATGGTGCGGAGGGGTACATCTCCTAATCTACCCTAACCATTAACTCTTAAACTACCCCGGGGCTTTCAACAAGCGCCTCTCGCTTAAACTATTGGTTCTATAAACCCAGATTCCCGTCGCCTGTGTTGGTGTCCTTACAATTTCGGGCCTCGCCCCCCAATTTTCTCTCCGTGCCCTCACACGGTCTCCTGGCTGGGACACGTGGCTCCCTTTGGCAGGCACGACCCTCTGCCGAATCTCCCGCTATGGCACCCCCAGGCACTACACTGCCTCCGAGCCTACCAGCTCCCTAACACTGGGGAGTGCCCCCCATGGCACCTCCCCTGAAACGCACACGTGGCAGGCCGGCCTCCCGGGCCCCTTTCCGAGGGTCACCCGTGCCCACAACACTGCCCACGCGGCTAATGGCGCCCCGGGCCCCCGCACCAAGCAGGCGCACCCGTGCCCACTACTCTATCCCGGCCCCCCATGGGCCCATGGCCTACCGCGGCCGACTAGCCTGGTGCCCGGGGTACCCTCTCAGCGATACTCACCTTTCGCAGCCATGCTCCCAAGCCCGTCAACAGGGCTCCTGCACCCCTCCAAATGGGTCTCGAGCCTACTTTCCCACCAACAGCAAAACGACCTCCATTTTTCAATTTGACTAACCCAGCTAACTCACTTTACTCTGACCCCGGGGTCCCTTGGGCGGGAGTCACTCCTCCCCCCAATCACTCATCGCACCATGCATTCCCCATTCGCTCCACTCACACAGACCCGCTGGCCTCACTCACTCAACAAGTACTCACCTCACAACTCACCAACTCTTCAACACACACACCGCTGAACTCTGCCATCCTTCTAACTACATCCCCTAACTAACTCGTGCTCCCACGTCGTCCCTTAAACTAGTAGCACGTTCCTTTTAACACTACGTAGCTAAACTACGTCCCCTCTACACACTCAAAGTCTGTCTCTGTCTCCAAATCAATCATTTTATTTTATTTCCCAACCTAAAGCTCACTAAATCCCTCTACCTAATCCATTCCACGGACTCCATGAGGACTTACCCCTGCCCCATGGAGTCGGTCTAACTAAGCTAACCCTTCCCCCTAACTAGTTTCCATCCTGTGCCCAGGGTAAGGGGGTCTTTCACCCCTTGCCCAGGAATCCTGTACACCCGAAAGTGAGGCTTACTGTTTTTTTTTTTTTTCCATGCGCAGCACCTGCGCGGCAACTCAGAGCTCGCGCACTTTACACCTGCCCGTGACGTCATGCAGCTGCACGTGTTCCTCGTCCCTCCTTGGACGGGACCATCCGGCAGAGATACCCCTCCTGCCGGATTCCAACCACACGTGCAGCCATGACGTCACCGTGCGCAAAAAAAAAACAAGCCCCACGTCTCGAGGGGTTCCCCACGCGAACACATGTGCTTTGCCCGTTGGAGCTTAACACACACGATCGCGTGGAGAACCCGTCCGGTCCAAATCCATTTACCTGCCTAAACTTTGTCCGTCCGCGGGATCGGCAAATCCACCGCGTGCGTTTCCGGACCGGGACTTCACTCTCGCAAGCGAGCACGTGGTGGTCTCGTGCGTTGCACAGCACGAACCTCGTGCTCACTGCTGGGTGAACCCGGCACGGTCCCCGAAACAACTACAGCCGCTACTCGGCTTTCTTTCCTCTGTCGCCGTCGTCGCCATTCCACACACGCATACCTGCGTGTCACGATGCACACAGTCCACTCCATCACATTCACACGGGGAGACGCGGCTGCGTGCTCCCGCATGCCAACCGACATCTCCCTCTCATACCGCTCTCTCACACACACGGTCTCCCTGGCACACAGCGACCTTGCACACGGCCGTTCACTCACGCGTGCCTCACTACTCACACAAACCATACTACTCACACGTGGTGCTCCATTCACTCGCGCGGGGGCACTCACCCGCGGTGCCTCACTCACACTCCGTGCCTCATCCACACACGCGGGGGCACTCACCCGCGGTTCCTCATCCACACACGCGGGGGCACTCAACCGCGGAGTCTCATCCATACACCGTGCCTCACTCACACACGCGGGGGCACACACCCGCGGTGCCTCACTCACACTCCGTGCCTCATCCACACACGGCGTGCTGGGAAGCACGTACTCCGGCACCATCGCCACCACACCACTCACACACGGGGTCGCTTCCACACACGGTGCCGCACTCACACCTTGCACCACACACACAGGGACAACTACACTGGGGATTCGTGTCCCCACAAGGGTCTCCGGGGCCTCTATACCCCCCAAGCTCTCCGTGCACCCGTCCACAGCACCCGTCCCCTCAACCTCGCAAAGCACGACCGAACTCACCTGGTCGTGACTCACCTCAAGGGGGCATACTCCCTCCCCTCGTTCCTGGAGGAGGCCATCCAGGTGCTCGCACTGGGTCTCTACCCAGTCCGCCAGCTCACCCCCATTATCCTCCACTACCTCTGTGTGCGTGTGTGCGTCACTTACCCCGTCTTCCTCGTGTAGTCTCTCCTCTATGGTTCCCTTCCCGGCTACCGTCACTGCCAACTCTTCACCCTTTACCTCCCTTGTCTCCACTATTATTATTTCCTTTGTCACGGCCTTCATGCCCGCCTGCAGGCTTCGGCCCATGTTCTGCGTCTCACCCCGCAGCTTTTTCATCTCTTCCTTCATGTTTGCTTCCATTCCGTTTATTTGCTGTGTATTCGCATCCATCGTCGTTTTCACTTCATTCATTTGCTTGTTCATTTCATTTGTATTTGTATCCATCTTTTGTGTATTCGCATCCATCGTCGTTTTCACTTCATTCATTTGTTTGTTCATTGCCGCCAGCATGGCGCATAGCTGGGCCATGTTGGATGCACTCAGCTGAGCCGTTTCGGCAAGGGTTGGGGAAGGGTCTTGGTGGAGAGGGGGGGGGAGGTGTCATACACCGCGGCCGCTGCCGCACCCACCTCGGGCCCTGGGTTCAGTTGGGCGAGTCCGTGTTCCTGCACAATCAACATTTCCTGCACGGGGATTCCATCCTGGACCATGGATTCCACATTACTATTACACATACCTAATCCACCCGGCACCCGCTCGCCTTGAGACGCCATCTTGCTTCTCGTGAAGGGTTAATTTGAATCGCTCGTAATTTGGAGGGATTCGGGGGTCGCTTCTCTCACCCCTGGACCGATTCCCGTGAATTTAGCCGGAGACAGGAGAGCCTGTTTTCCTGTTCTCCGATACCAGTGCCGAGAGGAGGGCGATGAATTTGTATCGCACGACCTGACACCAGTGTTGCGGTCTTCGCGCCCGCCGGCGTGCGAACGGCCACGTAACTCGAATCGCGGCACGTCGCCCACCGGACGGACAATCCAGTCGTGACCCTCTCGGACTAACGCCGGGAACCAGTCACGGGTGGACCTTTCGGTCTCACCGCGATCGAGCCAATCAGCCCCCGCGTGGGATAGGGTTGCTCGCCAAATTCGACCTACCTAAGTACGCGGAGGGTAGACCGGGCGATCGCACCTCGCCGCAGGTCGACTTCGGACACGGGCCACTTAAGCGACCCGTTCCGTACTATCAGAATAACCGAGCGGTGTTATCGTCGACCTCGACGGTTCGATTAATTATCGGGCGTATTCAGCCCACTACCAACCCTTTACGTGAAGCAAGATGAGGGTTCAATGGGGGAAAAGACGAAGCGAAGCGGGAGAACAGTTCAACAATAAAGCACATTTATTCGCGGCACACGGGAAGCACACAAATACAATTCCACCAAATGCACACAAAAAAAAGAAAACACACTTCCATTTACACAAAAAGCAAATATAAAAGCGAAAACAATGCAGAGCTAATACCGACTACCGAGCACACGGCAACACTTATACAATTCTACTTCACAGACGGCGCCGACAACACATACCCAAAACCAAGGAAAAGAAATCCCCCAAGAATGAGGCGGGCCTGAGGCCGAGACCGGGTCGCGCCTACCCGTCTGGTGATGAGACGCGGAGCGGCGATGGCCCCGCAACCCGCGGGCCTCGTGGACGGTGTCTGGTAGGGGGTGGGAACGGGGCCCCCTTGGTCGCACTATCTCAGCGCGGGGGGAAACAGGAGGGGGTTGCTGATGCTCGGGGTATAGAGGATCTTTATTATCCCTGGTGTGCGTCTCCACCTCGGCCAGGTCGCGCTGCCGGCCTCCCTCGGGCGTGCAGCTCCTGGCACCGACGCGAGCACCCCCTCGTCCGACTCTCTTCAGCTTCTCCAGCCACTGCAGGCTTCGGGCTCCAGACTTCCACACTCGTCCCCTCCGTTCCGACTCCTTCTCGTTCTCGTTCTCCTTTTCGTTCTCGTTCTCCTTTTCGTTCTCGTTCTCCTTTTCGTTCTCCTCCTTCTGACTGACGAACACCGTCCTTTTATCCCCCCGTAACTTCGCCTTTTGACCCCCTCCCTTTGACCTTTCACCTCGCTCCCCATTGGCCCGAGAAAAAGTGGGCGTGAAGGCTTTTTGATCCACAAATTTGCATATATCGATCGTTCTGGAGGCGGGGCCAATTCGCCCCTCGCTCACCGATTGGACGGCAAAAAGTGGGCGTGTGTCGTTTTTGATCCGTTTTTGAAGCACAAAATCCGTGATTTTGTACACGCTGTTCGACGCGCGTTCTGCATGAGTCCAACACCGGTACCCACAGCGGGGCAAGAACGGTGGCGATGCTACGGTTGCGAGGTGTGACGGGAAGGTCGTGGCGGTTGTGGTGAAGCGGCGTTGTGGTTGGTGGTTGATGTTGTGGTTGTGATGGTAATCATGGCGGTTGGTCCAAAATAAAGATAGTAAAAGAAAAACGGCTATCCTGAAGAGTCGCAGCACGTATAAATGACATGTATTCCCACTAGACAACGGGTTTGGGCCTAACTACACATGCACTTACCGAGATACCTCACCTAAGGGACCTGAATGGTGGTTTGCGAATCTGGTAACCACAACAATATGTTAGTCAGCTTGTATGGTTTTTGTTTTTTTTTGTCTGTAATCACGTATAAAAAATTCTGCAGAGTACAGTTATTTTTTTGTTTATTTTTTTGTGTGTGTGTGTGTGTGTGTGTGTTTTTTGTAACTTCACATATCAAAGGAAATTTTTGTAACTTCGCATATCAGAGGCCTATAGAGGTCCCTTTCAGCGCACAAAATTTTGAAGGTCAAGGTCAAAGGTCAAGGTCACTTTGTCGCAAATCAGGGGAGTCGACGAAACCCTTATTTTTTGAGTAATTTTGATCGGATCGTCTTCAAACTTCATGGGAATATAGTTCATGGTCTGGCGCTCAGCTGATTAATTTTTGGTGGCGATTGGCCTTGACCTTCATGGTTAGCGCCGAAGGTCAAACATATTTGACCCCAAGGTCAAATTTTCAAGTTTTAGGAACCATATCATGTATGTCCTCAAATTGAACACCTCGATGAGTGCTTTCAAGACATGTCAAGCTTGAGACATTATGACGTCATTTGGTGACGTTATGAGGCAAACGCATATTTTTCATAGTTACTCTGTAGAACGATTCTCATCGGAATCTCTCGTAGGCAGATATTCCTCAAGGAGTCGCTCCTGGTGGATAGCAGCTCTGTTCACCTCAGTGTGACCTTAAAGAAGTCACACGTGGTCACCTTTTGGCAAGATACGGGTCACCCTCCGGGTGACATTGGTTTTTTTTTCTTTTATTTATATTTTCATGTATTTATATTTTCATTAATTGATGTTGTCCGATGATTTTGTGATACTCCCTGTGTATCAGCTTCGATGTCCATCGGCACACAAAGTTTCAGCTCTCTACGTCACCCGGAAACTACCGATCTTGAATATCAGTCAGTAAGTGAGTCAATGAATCAGTGGTTACAAAGATACATACATATATATGGATGTGTATATATATGGATGTGTATATATATGGATGTGTATATATATATGGATGTGTATATATATATATATATATATATATATATATATATATATATATATATATATATATATATATATATATATATATATATATATATATATATATATATATCTTTGCGAAACACAAATTCAGGCAAACATCAATTCCTCTGCCAACCACTCTTTCCATGTTGCATTGTGTCGTCGCATTGCAAAAAGAGTCGGCTGTCGTTTGCCTGTTTGGCATCACAACAGCCGACTTAGGTATATATATATATATATATATATATATATATATATATATATATATATATATATATATATATATATATGTATATATATATATATATATATATATATATATATATATATATATATATATACATACATATATTTATGTTGTATTTATTGGTTGAAAACCAATAAAAATGCAATAATCGAATAATCTCCAAAACGAAACCCTGAGTTTTCGGGTTTGTATGAACTTGTCAGGGCATGGTACATGATGATGATGATCGATGATGATGATTTACCTGTCATGCCTTTTACAAATTCATGTCGCATGTTTGGAGTGTCTGTGTGCTCCTCTGCTCATGTCCCTGCTATGTTTGGCATTCTAGATGAAAGGTCCATTCTGTCATTTTGCCTAATTACAGGCCGCTGAACAGGCAGAAGGGAATGACAGAAAGGGTGGGAGTACCAGTGCTAAGAAAAAGATAAACATCAAATTGCACACATCACAACAAAAGACGATTTCTGGCCCTGGTATGCTTTTGTTCCAAATCAGCTTGGGAACCTGCTTCAAAGACATATAGCAAAAGCCATTCCTTATAGGTTCCTGTGTTCAGTGTGCATTTGCATCATGCCTTGTTCTTGCATCACTCTGCGCAATCCTGCACCGATGTAACACAGCAACGAAGGCAGTCCTCATAAGCGAAGTGACTCAAAATTATCATGGTGGCTAAAAATATTCACAAAGCCAGAGACAATTGGACCGGAGGAAGTGGACTGATTAAAAAATGACAACAATATGAATCCCACCTGACCATGGGAATCTGTTTGTGGGGAAGACTCGAGTGAGTGCTCGAAAGAGAAGTTGCATGAGGCTTTAAGACAAGCTCAGGCAGGAATGTGTGGAAGTGGGCTGTGGGTTTATATTGCCAACGATGGGATCAGGTTCCTGGCAGTTGTAGATGGCCTAGTTTGAGTGAAAAAAAAGAAGTCCAAAAGGAGACTAAGTAAATATTTTAGGCCTCTTGACTCGGCAAACACTGCAACTGTGACGGAAATGATCTTAAGTTTTCCTTTTTGGGATGCTGATAAGTGTATTCATTCTCCCCCCTAAAAAGATAACAGAGATAACATGCCTTTTAAAGTATTAAAATCAAAGAGGGGCTGCATTAAGGGGACGAGGTTGCTGTGTGCTCTAAACCTGCCGGATAAGAGTGTATGGTTTGAGGGTCTTGTACTTTGAGTATCCGTTTGGTGACTAAAGTGTAATTATTCAAAGTCCTTTCTCTTCGTTAATCCTCGTACAGTGTTTCTGCATTTACATACGAGTATGCCCAAATTTGCAACAGGAATAGAGAATAAGATTCTCGAGATTAGGTTCAATTTACTGAGGTTTTGAAAGACATCACCTGATGTAAAAGTGGCTGTTTGGTCGAGTGGTTAAAGACTTCTTTCTTTCTCCACTGGCTGGCGTGGGTTGGAATCCGATGGATGCTCACTCTAACAAACACGCACTTGGCAAAGTGGTTTAAAGCATGTGAATGCCAAACCCTTCTCAACATGATGAGAGAGACCTTCGTCCTGCCATGGACTGAAATAGCATGTGTTGAGGTAGATAGATTTTTGTCATATGAGGTGCTTTTATCCCATGGGATGGTGTTGGTGAAATCTAAAGAGTAGTTCTGTAGTTGAAAACAGCAGTCATATAGCTAGAATCCGTTCAGTCTCAACCAAGTGCACATTTCCCCACTAAAAAATATCTAGAAAATAAATACCAATTTCAATTTGATTGGTAAAAGGCATCAAAACGTGGTTGGGAAAGAATGTTTTCAAACACCGCCCATGCGTCCTAATTGTATTTCCTTATCCTTTGCATCCTTCACGAGGTGCTCCGCTCTGAAGTCCAGGTGGTGACAGATGTCCCCACATTCAGGCCACCAGTAAAATGGACGACAGAGTAAGTCCAGGCAGTGGATGTGTGCTTTGAAACAGAAGCCAAGTGCAATGGGCATATCCAAAAGGAAGTTCCTTACCCTCTTCCACCATCCTCGACATGATGACCCCTTCGGCTTCCCCCTCCGTGATTGTCGCGCTCAAGCATGGTTTTCCTTAAGGCTCGAGAAAAAAAAGGAAAACGTTATTCTATTTCTAGAGGACGATAATGGCACGCCAATCTGGAATGAAACTTTTTATTGTGGGTGGAATAAAATACTTGAGCTTGATATCAAGTAGTGTGAATACCTGGACTCAGACTGATACTTGTTTCTGATCATGTTGGCCTCACACAGACTGGTATTGGCTTCGTGGTTAGGGTGGCTGGCTTGGGATCTTAGGGTCCTGAGTTTGAGCCATGTTGGCTGCTGAATTAACACTGGGTAGGGTTAACTCAGCCTGTCATCCTTCGAAGGTCAGTGAAATGAGTACCAGTGTACTGGTATACAGTAGGTGGTACTGCATTAGTGGCACAGCTGCACCCCAACAAAATGATAGCTACCTGGCAGCCAAGGTGCCATATGCAAGAATATATTGGGGTCAAATATGTTGCAACATGATGTTATAACAAAGGTAAGTGTTGACTGAGTTTTCTTTGGGGGGGGGGGGTACAGTTCATCAAGAAGCTGACATTCTTTTAAAAAAAATCGATGAAAAGTATTTGCAACAAGAGTGGTGAAGACGTTTGAAAATTTCTCACGAAATTCGTCGAAATCACGTGTTATTAAAAAAGGAAAAAACGAAAACAGTTGATTTCATGCGATGAAAATGGCATTGTCCTGGTGGAATACAAATGTAGTATTGTACAGAAGGCAATTTCCTTTTGGTGGAGGCAACACGAGAGGATGTGGGTGGGAAAGCGTTGTGGGGTAAAGGCATGAATGACTGGGGAACCCCAAAGCTGCCTTCCTAAATGGCTTCATAGTCATCGTGTAAATGCTTGAGAAACCACAGCATTGCAGGCGGTTATATTATAGCATCTTGTTGATCCGCAAGATTGAAGAACTTGCAGGGAATGATTTGTGACAAAGTGTTTCTCCAGCACTCTCATCCTCCTTCATGTCTTTTTCTTCCTGGAATTTGCAGTTGAGCAGATAAATGTACCGGAGCGTCACACTCCTTCTTGCTAATGTGACGAACAAGTTGGGTCGTCCGATCAAGAAAGGGTTACCTCGACTTTAGTGAAACATCAAGAAGATTGTTGTGTGCACCTGCAGCAAAACTCGAAGTCGGGAGTGCAACACGGCAATGGTGGGCCAAATGGCCTCCTCATTTTCCTCTTTCAGGTCGTCCAGCTGAGTGTAATCCCACGGACATGGTGGATGCCTTATATTGCAGATTAATTTCAGTTATGAACACGGAATATAAATATTTTAAAAGCGATTGGTTACATTCGGATTTCCTGCAGGATCCATCGATCTTTGAACGCGGAGGCACAAGCAAAGCTTGGCTCCTCTCCCTGCCAAGGAGGGATCCATGCGAGCAACGCTACATCTCCCAAAGCGTCATTATTTCACGTTTTAAAAAAAAAAATCAATTTGATGAAGAATTGACAGTTTTTATTGTGATGTTTACCCTTTCGACCAGGGTTCCATTGAACTAACACCAGGTGGGGTTGACTCAGCCTGTCATCCTTCCGAGGTCGGTGAAATGAGTACCAGTCTACTGGTAATAGGGGCACAACATCAGTGGCACAATGGTGTCCCCCAGAAAAAAATGATACAACCCGCAGACACAGGCTGCACACGGTATCGAGCTCGCTACCTAATGGTAGCAGACAGGTCACCTGGCTTAATGTCCATGCGATATATGGCACACACACATTGATTAATCACCCTGCCTGTGAAACACCAGGATGACAGTTTATAGCTGGCTCGAGATTCAAGGCCAGATAAGACATCATTCAAATAAATGAACGACAATATTATTGTTATTTTCTCCTAATAAAAGAGGTTGTTAATTTTGTTACAATCTCGTGAGGTTATTAACCATCTTCTTGTTGGTTTCATCCAAGTTGGTTATCAAAAGATATAACTTGCAGAGATTAATATACCATGCTGTATCTATAATTAATTTGGACATAATAACTGCAGGATCATCATCATGAACTTCTCCTTATAGTCTATTAGATATCCACTTGGAATATTAATCTTGTATGGTAGCCACTTGGAGGAAGTTTTGGAGCAAGCACAAGGTGGGGTTCTTCCCTCCATCGTTCGGATCACATTACATCCCATGAATATCTGAGCATTGTTGCAGATCAAGTGCATATCCATATGTTTTTATACTAACTCATCGGTGACAAATTGCACCATGCACTGTACTTTGTATGCATCGAGTGATTGATTTATAAAATAACATAACACAAAGTTCAGGAGAGCAGGATGACCGAGAGGTACGCACACGAGCCTCTTCGCTGTCTGATCTGGGGTTCGAATCCCGACACAGCTCGAAACTATCATCTCAGTGTTTCATATGCAGGGTGATTCATCAATGTGTGTGCCATTCCTGGGATGGACGTTAAGTCGGGTGTCCCATCTGCCAGCAATAGTTGGTGGACATTAAATATCCCACGGTGCCCTTCGCGAAGAGTAGTTGAGTTATCCCTGCACAAATTCCAAATTCCTATGCTGACTTACTGAGTCGGAGTGGCGACACATCCAGGATAGTGGCCAAGTAACTGCTTCGGTAGCATTAATGCTCTGCATAGCGCATGGTGCATTGATGCAGTGCCCCTGTTACCAGTTTACTGGTACTCATTTCCCCGATCTCAGAAGGATGACAGGCTGAGTCAACCCACCTGGTGTTAATTCAGTGGAAACATGGTTTTGAACTCAACACCCAAGGATCTTAAGCCAGCCACCTTAACCAATTAAGCGATGATTGATTGATTGAGTTTGATGACGATGACGACGATGCCAAACTTCACTTTCCTTAGCAAACGTCATCTCTGAACTTCAAATGCAATGGAGATTCTGCAGGAAAAGTTGGCAAAACTGTAAAAACAAACATTTTGATATCGTCACTCCTTCAGTGTTTTCAAATGTCGTTGATGGATTGAGTTAAAATAGCACCGCAGTATGGTTCTCCAAGTGCTGAATGAATGGTATTGTTGTTAACTCTTTTATCACTAAAATGATGATAGAGAAGACACTAAGTGGGATTTCATTTGTTTGAACGAACACTACTTGTTTCTGATGCTTTGGACATACTTGTGCAGCTACACATATTGTTGCACAAGTGAAAGTTCTAAAGCTCTGCAGGTTGTAGTATAGGTGCAGGCTCTTATCACTACACTAAGGTTGTTATTGGGACATGAAGCTTTGGATGTGTGGTCGAGTTAGCCTTTTATCAATAGCACGTTTTGAATCAGGTGGGCTCTGTGGTCTCAGAGCCCACCTGATTACCTGATCTGATCTGATGTTGTGTTACCTGATCACAGGTAACACAACATGAGTGTTACCTGTGACGGTGGGCCGTCTCAGGATGGACAAGTCCAGGTTTTCTGTTTGCCAACAGAATATAGAAACATTTTAATAGCAGGTGATTAAATTCCTTGTACTCGATGTAACTTTACCATCTTTATCAAAAAACTGATCATATGATCATATGGGGAAGATTATTTGATGGTCTTTATACCTTGGCTTTTAATATTAAAACAAAATGAAAACACAACAGTATCATGGATACAGCATACAAACACAAAGGTTTTTTTGTTTTTTTAAATAGGTTTTATTGGTAAATCAAATATGGCTGCCAAACCATGTGATCTATGACATCATATGTGTGAACCTTTTGTTCCTCATGGACAGGCAATCATACGTGTACAGTTTCGCCTCGATCTGTTCAGCCATTTCAGAGAAGATTTTTGAATATTTTTTGAAGAAAAACAGTATGGCCACCGAATCACGTGACTGATGACATCATGATTTTTTCTTTTTCTGTGGACCATTTTATCCCGAGATGACCCTAAAAAATTTTCATACTGATCGGATGAAGCGTTGTACATGTGCAATTATGACATCATAACGAAGGCAACGATGACGTCATAAAAATCACACTCATTCCCCATAAGGAGTACTTGCTATGTGCCAAGTTTCAATTTTTTCCTTGGTGCGGTTTCAGAGATGCAGAGGTCCAAAGTTTTTTTCCCGTTTTTCCAACATGGTTGCCACACCACATGACCTATGACGTCAGCATTATCATTAAAACGTTCCACATGAGTCGTCTCACCAATGGTGAAAATTTCGTCTCAATCCGATAAGCAGTTGTGGAGAGAAACATGAAAGTTGTGTGCGGACAAACAAACAAACCCAAATGCCCAACATCATTCTGGTGTTTAACAGGCAGGGTGGTTCATCAAGGTGTGTGCCATCCCTCAGAAGGACGTTAAACGGGATTTTGTGTCTGCCAGCTTTCGTTGGTGGACGTCAAAGATCCCATGGTGTCCCTCATGAAGAGTAGGTGATCTATTGCCGGCACCGTGAACAAATTCCAAATTCCTGCCTGAACTAGCAGAGGGCATTGCATCAGTGGCACAGCCATGCCCTCAGCCAATAATGCTACCCCGCAGTCCTGTGCTACATGCGAACAAAGAAGACAAAGAAAATTTAACAAGCATGATCATTTGGCAATAAAATGATCAAATTTATTACCGTATAAAAGAGCATCACACAAAAGGATGTTAGGTTAGTGTAGAACACATCACGAGCCACGAGCATTGAAGGGTGAGCACCAAGGAGCTTTCTAAAGATTTCCAGGATAAAGTTTGGTATTTCCAGGATAAAGGCACAGATCAGTGGATGGGTATAAAAAAAATATTTCAAAGGCCTTGAGTATCCCTTGGAGCAGTCAAGACAATCATTAAGAAGTGGAAGGTAAAGGTACTACCAAGACCCTGCCTAGATCAGGCCATCTCTTCAAACTGGATGACCAAGCAAGGAGACTGATCAGAGAGTCCAATGGCAACTTTAAAAGAGCTACATGCCTTTATGGCAAAGACTGGTCACTGTGTGCTGTGACAACAATATCCCAACCACTCCACAAGTCTGGCCTGTATGGCAGGGCGGCATGAAGGAAACCATGACTCAAAAAAAGCCCACCTTGAGTCCCGTTTGAGGTATGCACAAAACCACTCCAGAGATTCTGAAGCCATGTGGCAAAACATTTTGTGGTCTAACGAAACTAGGATGGAGCTTTTTGGTCTAAATGCAAAACATGACGTTTGATGCAAACTCAACACAGCACATCACCAAAAGAACACCATCCCTGCTGTGAAGCTTGGTGGTGGCAGCATCATGGTATGGGGATATTTCCCAACAGCAGGGACTGGGGCACTTGTCAGGATAGAAGGGAGAATGGATGGAGCAAAATACAGAAAAATCCGAGAAGAAAACCTGCTGCCCTCTGGAAGAAAGCTGAAATTGGGATGGAAGTTCACCTTTCAGCATGATAACGACCTGAGGCACACAGCCAAAGCTACAATGGAGTGGCTCAGGACCAAAAAGATGAATATCCTTGAGTGGCCCAGCCAGAGCCCTGACCTAAATCCAATGCTCTCCATGCAACTTGACTGAGCTGGAACAGTTTTGTGCATAAGAATGGGCAAACATTGCCTAATCGAGGTGTGCACAGTTGGTAGAGACCTATCCCAACAGACTCACATCTGTAATTGCTGTCAAAGGTGCTTCCACCAAGTATTAACTCGGGGGGTCGGGGGGTGGATGGACACTTAACCGACCAAAATATTCTAGTTTTGTATTTTTCATTAATTTTCTAAAATTTTTAGAATTTGTTTTTCAAGTAGAAGTTGTGGGTTACGATGTGTAAGTAAAGATGGTAAAAGTCTGATTTAATGTAATTTAATTCCAGGCTATAAGGGAACAAAAGGTTAAAATTTTGAAAGGGGGTGTCGACTTTCTATAGGCACCGTATAAGTTATGTTTTTCAATTACTGACGGGTTCAATGGCAGTACATATATATCCTTCCTTTCTCCCATTGTGTATTGATTGTAGCAGATATATGTATCTATACACATCTATACTGCAATCAATCCATAATGGAAGAAAGGAAGAAGTTTGAGTACAGTTTCCTCAGGATTAATACTTGTGATGGCAGTGAGCTTTGGATTTGCACAGTGAGAAGCAGCAGGAGCTCCAGTTGAAAGAGGAGAAGTAGATGTGATTGAGCTGGGAATGAATCTTGTTGAAAAATAACGAAATGGACCATAATTATGGAAAGATTAAACAGAAAAACAGTCACCTCAATAGATCATGTCTAGAGGTAGTTCAGAATATGAAAATACACTTGTTCTGGGACAGAGAATATTACAAGGTTCCCTATCATGCCAAGGTATTGCTAAAGGAGAGTGACAGGTGGGGACGATTTGCTCCATAATGCTTGTTCCCAAGTTCAAATCCCATATAGTGTGTTGAATTGTCCATTGTCCCAAACGCCTCAACTATGGTTTTTGCTTGGCCATACCTAACAAGTAGACAGGTGGGACATTGAGAGCGTGGTCCCCATTTGAGGTAACTAGGTCACCAGGTAAGGTAACGTGATGCTGGGCATGTGGACCCTGCTATAGCTTGTTGTCCCATCCTGCATCCGCAGTTGTTCGCTTAGCAACCTAACTTTTAGGAGACATTTGACAAATCAAGTCTTTTATCTGAGGTCCTCATGTCTCCAGACGTTTTCTTGTATTCCATTTGTATACAAGCTTCACCGTGAGTATTCTTTTACTGGTAAAAATTAGTCTTAAGGAAACAATGGAAGAAACATAATAAAAACTGTAATGGCAAAGTCTAAACGTCAATGATGGAAAGACTTGAGAAATAATTTCACGATGTACAGATGTTACAGTTATGGCCCTTTGGGATGCTCGATACTCGTGCCAGCAACAGTGAGTTGAGAATGCAGGCTTCGCATCTGCGGAGGTAAAAAAAGGATGTTTTATGGAGTTGCTGAATCCCCTTTAGACACTGAACAGAGTATGTCTGACAAATTCCCTCATTTACATCAATGACTTAACCAAATCACTTGCTAACTCTGTCCAACTTATATGATGATTTCACCTTATGCTCCACTGCATTCATTCTATCTCAGTGTCGTAGTATCGCTGACTTCCTCACAATAGAGCTTGACATGATATACAAGTGGATTTTCCTCTTACAAAATGATTTCCAATCTATATAAGTACAAAGATATTGTGATTGTTATTAAAGGTGCTCTCATTACTTCCACCGTGCTTGGTTGCATAATCTTGTGCTTCACAAAACTCAGTGAGTGCACAACCCACACTGTTCACCACCTCCAGCAATCACTATTGCTCACCAACATGGTTGTGTTGATGCTCAAAATTTGTACTTACTGAAAAAAAAGATTATCATGGAAGAGCTGTTCACCATCACCATTATAATCACCATCAATAGGGCTGATAGGATGGCCTATAGGTACACACACTTACCTCTCAGCTGTGTAACCTGGGTTTGAATCCTGACCCAGCTATGAAATGTCATCCTGGTGTTTTACAGGTCGAGAGATTCATCAGTGTGTGTGTGTGTGTGTGTGTGTGTGTGTGTGTGTGTGTGTGTGTGTGTCGTCCCTTGGATGGATGTTGAACGGGCGTCCCATCTGCCAGCACTCGTTGGTGGACGTTAAATATCATACGGTGTCCTTCGCAAAGAGTAGGCGAGCTATCGCCAGCAACATGAACAAATTACAAATTCCTGCCCTAACCAGCAGAGGGCATATTGCATCAGTAGCACAGCTGTGCCATCAGCCAATGATGCTACCCCACAACCTTGTGCTGCATACAAATGAATGAATGATCACCATCAATCAATCACAACATCAGTTCTGCTGAAGCAGTCTTGTCAAGGATTGCAATCCTGAAAAAGATGTGCAGGACACCTGATAACTCCCTTGTTCTTTGTGGAGGACACCGTGGGATATACCTATAGTGTCAACTAACTAATGCTAACAGACGGGACACCCTGCTTAACATCCATCCGTGGGACGGCTCACACATTGATGAATTGCCCTGCATACAAAAGAGCAGGATGACAGTTTATAGCTTGGTCTCGAATCAAACCACGACTGGACAGCTCAGAGGTGGGTGTATATACCTCAGCTATTCTGACAGCCCCAGGAGCTTATGTGGAGGTGGGGAGGAAACAAACAAGTTGTCATTCAAACAAACAAAAACAAACGAGTCATTCAACGCACGATGTCAGCAACTGATTGTCATCTGCAAAAAGCCTTTTGGAGACCAACTGTAACCAGAACAACAAAGGTGCAAAAAATTAAATAAATAATTAGTTAATACACATGAAGTAGAAGGAAAATAAATTCTCATCTCCAACTTCGATAACACTACCAAACTTGAACTGCATTCAGTCGAGCGCACACCTCCACCTGGCTGAACAGTTTACGTTTTGGATCCAACCCGGATCCGGATCTGGACCTGAACCAAAATCGAATCGGCTTGTTCTTGTCACCTACACAGCTCATCCACAACATTTTGTCATAACTCGTCAACAACTTTTTTGAAATATCATGCTACATATCGTTTTTGGTCCCATCTCTCAATGGTGATGCAATGCCTGGTGTTGGCTTAATGGTTAAGTGGTGGGTTTGGGATCCTACCTGGTGTTGGCTTAATGGTTAAGTGGTGGGTTTGGGATCCCGCTAAGCTGTTGAATTAATACCAGGTGGGGTTAACTCGACCTGTCATCCTTCCGAGGTCGGCAAAATGAGTGCCAGCATGCTGGTATCCTGTGTCGGAGTGGTGACCCATCCAGGATTGTGTGCTTAAGCAGCACCAATGCTCTGCAGAGAGTATGGTCCCAATTATTCTTCTCAATGGTGAAGAATGAGTTTCAAAAAAATTGTAAATTCTGGTATCCTTATCCGGATCTGGCTAGTCACCAAAATCGAATCAATTCATCCATGTCACACACCCAACCTGTCCACCAAATTTCGTCCCAATCCGTCCAAACTTTTTGAGATGTCGTGCTCACAGACAAATAGAGAGCCAAACGGGGGTGATTAACAGTGTCCATCTGGTGAAACAAATCTGCATGTCCAAGTACAGAAACTGCAGGATTATTTGAGGATGGTGAATCACAGCTCCACATTGGCCACAACTACCTCACACACTGCCCTTTGCCTGGAAGAATGTGGTTAAGTGGTAATGGAAATCCGGAAACGCTCATATGAAGAAATGGTAAGCTGGATAGTTGGATACCGCACATGGAGGTCGACAATCATCGGTGCTCTCCACAACCAGGATGTCACGGTGATTGCTGTAATGGCAACATGAAGTTGTTTCATGATTGATGAGCACATAATGGGAGATAACATCAGATCCTTTTATATTTCCACCCTCTTGTGTCAACAACCCTTCCTTTCCACAGTTTTTATTCCAATCATTTTTTTTTCTTCTCTGATTGCTTTCATTCCCCCTTTTTAACCTCCGCCATCTTCGAATATGGATGGAGGTTACTGTTTTCACACCTTTCTGTTTGTTTGTTTGTTTGTTTGTTTGTTTGTGAACAGTATTACCGAAAAACTCCTCGACGGATTTCGACGAAATTTGGTGGGGGGGGGGGGTAGGTATGGTCCAAGGATCATGCCATTAAATTTTGGACTTGGTCCCCCCCCCCCAAAAAGAAATTGTTAGAGAAAATTTTTTTCATTTCTTCATGTTTTAAGTGATTTCCAACACCCCCCAAAAATTTTTTTATCCCCCCCCCAAAATATTTTTTTTTTGCATTTCTACGTTTTACGTGATTTCCAACCCCCACCCCACCAAAAAAAATTGTGAGAATTTAATTTTTTATTTTTTGCATTTCTACATGTTTTAAGTGATTTCCAACCCCCCCAAAAATTGTTACCCCTACCCAAAAAAAAAGAGAAATTTTTTTTTTGCATTTCTACATGTTTTAAGTGATTTCCAACCCCCACCCCCCAAAAAAAAATTGTGAGAATTTTTTTTATTTTTTGCATTAATACATGTTTTAAGTGATTTCCAACCCCCTCCCCAAAAAAAATTGTTACCCCCCCCTAAAAAAAAGAAAATTTGTTTTTTTTGCATTTCTACATGTTTTAAGTGATTTCCAACCACCCCCCAAAAAAATTGTTAGAGAATTTTTTTTTTTTTGCATTTCTACATGTTTTAAGTTATTTCCAACCCCCCCAGAAAAAATTGTTACCCCCACCCCAAAAAAATAGAGAAAATTTTATTTTGCATTTCTACATGTTTTAAGTGATTTCCAACCTCCCCAAAAAATTGTTACCCCCCCACCCCAAAAAAAATTGTTAGAGAAAAAAATGTTTTTTTTTTCAAATAACATCCCAGCATGCTTAGAGTCATGTATTAAAATGCTAAATGTTTTAAGTGATTTCCAACTCCCTCCCCCCAAAAAATTGTCACTCCCCAAAAAAATTGTTAGAGAATTTTTTTTTTTGCATTTCTACATATTTTAAGTGATTTCCAACCCACCCCCCAAAAAATTGTTACCCCCCAAAAAAGATTTTTTTCACATTTCTACATGTTTTAAGTGATTTCCAACCCCCCAAAAAAGATTGTTAGAGAATTTTTTTTTTTTTTGCATTTCTACATATTTTAAGTGATTTCCAACCCACCCCCCCCCAAAAAAATTGTTACCCCCACAAAAAAGATTTTTTTTGCATTTCTACATGTTTTAAGTGATTTCCAACCCCCCCCCCCAAAATTGTTGCCCCCCCAAAAAAATTGTTCGAGAAAAAATTTTTTTTTTGCATTTCTACATATTTTAAGTGATTTCCATCCCACCCCCCAAAAAAATTGTTACCCCCCCAAAAATTTTTTTTCCGCCTTTCTACATGTTTTAAGTGATTTCCAACCCTCCCCCCAAAAAATTTGTTCGAGAAAAAATGTTTTGCAACTTTTCTATCAACAAAGTTTAGATTTTTTTTTGCATTTTTACATGTTTTAAGTGATTTCCAACTCCCCCCCCCCCCAAAAAAAAATGCTGGAGAAAAGAACTATAACTCTGTCAGCACTGTTGACATCATATTTAATGAATAAGATATAAGGTTCACTTGAGTGACCCAGCAGTATTGGCGGCGGAGGTTTTGCCATCTCCCGAGTGCTCCTCCTCTAGTTTCTCCCTGCAGTGTCCTTGGCTGTGCACACGTACGATGTGAGACGCAAGAGGATATCAGTAGAAAATAAATATATGAACATGGCATGTAGGATTCGAATCCAAAATCATCCGCAACGTTCTAAGATGGGAATGAAAAATGGACCAATTCTTCAGAAGTCACCTTTGTCCAAATCTCCACTGATCTTGTTCATTTTTATTCCTTCCAACTCACAAGAATGGAAATGATTTGTCAGCAGTAATCTGTATAATCAATGGCCTACAACTTTATAAGTTCATTCATTTCGTATGTAGCCTGTGGCTGCTGGTTGCAGCATTTCTGGGAGCATGACTGTGCCACTGATGCAGTGCCCCCTGTCGGTTAGAGAAGGGATTTGTAACTTGATCAGGGTGACAGCAATAGTTTGCCTACTCTTCACAAAGGACACCCTGGAATCTTTAACATCCACCAACTAATTGCAGCAGACGGGACACCCAGTTAAGCGTTCATCTGAGGGATGGCACACACATTGATGAATCACCCTGCCTACCTAACACCGCAATGACAGTTTAACGCTGGGTCAGGATTCAAACCCAGGATAGACAGCTTAAAATAGAGGTGAGTGTGCATACCTCTTGGCCATCCTTCCAGCTCATATTAGTTTAAGTTAGAGATCGGAGCAGATCCTAAAGACCTGATAGAAACAACTGACATGCCAATATTACCGACAGCACCATCAAAGGCCATTTCCAGTGATGGTATGGCAATGGGTGTACTTCCATCACTTCTCTTGTCCAAAACTTTCACAACACAGTAACAGTCATTTGACGGACACCGACATACACAGAAAATGTGGACAAAATTAAAATTATATACAGATTGTCTAACATGCCGTGAAAGCTTGGCGAGTCTCATGAACTTAATTCGTCTTCATAAAACCAGAGATGGAATAACTTATGACGACTGAATAGTCAAAGGATCTTGGCTACCATTGTTACTCCAATAAGGCACAGGTTTGATTTGTGTATCCCACTTTGATTGACCTGTGTGATTATTGTATACCAACGACATCATGTCACATTACCTTTAACGTCATGTAATACATCATCCGTAACGCCGAAGACAGGAAAGAAAAAGCCAACGTTGGGAGCCCCTTACTCATTACATCATTTGTGGAGTACGTAGCCTCAGCATCTGTGGGGTAGAAGCTCACTGTCTCGTCCAATGATTGACGATGCTGTTGAAATTCAAGGCTTTGGGCACATCACTGCCTTTATCATCATCATGCACAAGTACAAGATCTTGTTCACCCCAGGCAGATTTAAATACTGTCAGTTTTCTTCCTCATTTTCTCAGGTTTCACCCTACTGGACTTATTGCTTGTCTGTTCCTCATCAGACCTCTCAGGTCAGCTAATCATTTCATTGCCAGACACACTTATCATGTAAAAGAGCTGCAAGATGCATTTACCCTTTGTGCTGGCTTTATTCTTCTTCTATTTCTCTTTTTAGCCCACAACCAGGCATTAGCCCGACTGGGGGCTTATACTTTCATTATGTTCGTCCATCCATAAGCTCAAAATGACTGGACGAATTTCGTATTCGGCACGTGCATGCAACAACTTCCAGGGATGTTGCACATCAAATTATTTCAAGATCAGAGCCAATTTGATTATATAATACAGGGGCGATAATAATACACAATTGTATGCTTTTAAGAATATATATATATATATATATATATATATATATATATATATATATATATATATATATATATATATATATATGTTACGGGTTTCTGGTGTGAACATGGGGTTCGCGAAGGGGGTTGCTCGGACCCACAACTTGACATCTGATGCTGAAGCCAGAAGCCATGGATAACTCCGTGACATGATGGGTTGCTAAGCAACTGCGGATGCAGGATGGGACAACTAGCTCCAGCAGGATCCACGTTCCCAGCATCACGTTACCTTACCTGGTGACCTAGTTACCTCAACTGGGGACCATGCTCTCAATGTCCCACCTGTCTACTTGTTAGGTATGGCCAAGCAAAAACCATAGTGGAGGCTTTTGCTAACTCAGACAGCGAATTCATGGAGCACTACTTTCTGTCTATTTATTACGTACATGATATGCTGAACCAATGAAAGAAAAGAGACAACCAAGCAGGTTTGAAGCTGTTTTCCAAACTTGGCACGTATTTATCGGCAACAATCAAGTATGTACAGAAACATTGAAGTTTCACAAAGGAAGCAATTATTTGAATTTCACTCAGAACAATTAAGTAGCAATTGGCATTTACCTTGCCTTCTAAGGGAATGACTGCACCCAAACCATGCCAGGAAAATGTGTCCCACAACATTACAGAACCACCAGAACCCTGCACTGTTGGAACCTTGAACTCAGGGTTGTAGAATTCTTTCGGTTGGCACCACACGTGCACTTGTCCATTTGTCGAGAACATGGTGAAGGATGATTAATCTGGCCATATCACATTTCTCCACAGCTCAGTGGTCCATTGCCTGTGCTCTTTGCACCACTGGACCCGCAAACGTGCATTGCCCGGTGTGATAAGGTATTTGTACACTGCAACCCGACTGTGGCATCCTACTCTGTGGATTTCTCGGCGGACTGTTTTTTTTATTAAACTGGCTGCTCACACCCCAGGTTGAAACTTACAGTCCATTGATCTGTAGTTGCTCGCCTGCTTTGCCTTGTACTTCAAATTAATGCACGAATATCACTAACCTGGAGTATGCGCTTCCACCCACTGTTGACCTTTGCTGATAATGTCTTTCCTTTGGAGTTCTATGCTGACATCACCTTAGAATTAAGCTTGATGTTGGCTTAGTTGCGAGGGTGGCTGGGTTGGGATCTTCGGGTCCTGAGTTTAAGCCCTGTTGGCCACTGAATTAACACCAGGTGGGGTTGACTCTGCCTGTCATTCTTCTGAGGTCGGCAAAATGAGTACCAGCTTCCTGGGATTATTGAGCCATTTGAGTATCCTGCGTCGGAGTGGCGACCTGTCAAGGATTGTGCCCAATAGCCCAGGCGATGCTTCGGCAGCACCAACACTCTGCACAGAATATAGTCCCAATGGAAGGATAGATGGCATAGGGGAACAGCATCAGCGAAAGAATCACACCCCAACAAAATGATAGCTACCTGGCAGCCAAGCTGCCATATGCAAGAACATCACTTTAGACACAGTTGCTCGTGAAACATCAGCAAATTGAGCTGTCTGTCACTGAAGCTTCTGCCAAACATGCCTCAACAATCACCCTCTTTCAGTCACTGAGATCTCCTCTTACAGCCATGCTAGCCATAATCAAAGGCAACCAGGCCTGTGCAGCATTTTAATACATGACCCTAAGCATGCTGGGATGTTATTTGCTTAATTAACACATGGGCCACACCTGTGTGGAAGCTGTTGCTTTCAATACACTTGGTGTCCCTCATTTACCCAGGTGTTTCCATTTTTTTTTCCAATATATATATATATATATATATATATATATATATATATATATATATATATATATATATATATATATATATATATATATATATATATATATATATATATGTACACGAGACAACCCGTGAACCCGTTG
>NC_140975.1:19033360-19038360 GCF_056783735.1 Eptatretus burgeri | reverse complement strand
ATCTCAGGTAACTGACTTTAGCATCATTCTCGCACCCACGCAGCGAATGTGACCACTATGGCTCCAGCAGACATGGGTTAGGAAGTTTTAAATCATCCTCCATGCAGTCCAAACCTGTCACCTTGTGATTTTCTTTTCTTTAGAGCACTGGAAGAACATCTGGATGCCATTACGTTTACAAATGATGAAGACGTCAGAGTACGTGTACTGCAATGGTCGTATTTTCATCCCAAAATGTTTCTACTCAGACGGCATCAAAGGCAGGACACGTATGTCCGTGTAGTAGGGGACTTCCTTGGGAAATAAGTGAGGTTTCAATGAACCTCTCTGTACCTTTTCATGTCCCCCCCCCCCAAAAGTAAAAAAAAAATCTACATTAACCTTGAACCACCCTCGTATGTAAGTTCTGTCTTTAGCCTTTAAACTTAAAATAAATTAAAACAAGAAAGTTATCACAAAGAGCGACGCAATAACCGAACACTCAACAAACCACTCCTCACAAGTTTGGACATGACTAAAAATAACTTGACAATAACAATAAAGTATGAAGTACTTGTATAGAAAAAGCATTAAAAGATTTCCAATCAGTCCCTTAACGCACAATGCTAGGCTAACGTCAGCCTTCAGTTAAACACAACTTTGATTCCACCTATATTTGAGCCAAGTTGTCTTTTTCTCTTGGCTTTTCCTATTCATTGTGTGCCATCTGTCTCATCGAATTCATATCCTACTGGGACAGCCTGTCAACAGTCATTATATAGATGTGATTCAGCCATCATATTTACATATGCCTGTTTATCCCATTACACTCACTGCTGTGCTTTGAGCCCGCAACAGTTGTCCAGTTGTAAGAATAACCCTGATACAGTTCGATCGTCAGTGAAGTCCGGGCTGTTAATTCAACTTTGGCGCTAGGGCAGGAGTTCATCTTTCATGATTGAGAACTTTGGTGCATCATTCCATGAACCTCACTATTGGCGTGAGAGAATTTTTTTTTAAATAAAGATGCTGTGATTGTCAAGAGAGCAAGACCTCTTAGCAGGCAAGTCGTTGGGACTCGTCGTGCGTGGTGGGATCTCACGGAAGGTCATCAAGAGAAACATGACATGCATTTGGAGGACATTTCAGGCAGCATCATATTGTGTTCCAACTACAGACAATTGTAGGTCTGTTGTTTGATAATATAATCCATGTGAGTGTAAAATAGTCTGCATTTAAAGAGCATTTCACAGAGATAAGGCTTGAAAGAGGCTCGAAACTCAAAAGAGTATCCAAGTATCAAATCAAATACCTTTTTCTTTTGCACAATCATTTCAATCATCTTTACGTCTTTAGTCCATCCTCCGTGCAGCACGAGATGTGGTTTGCAATATTTTTGGTGTGCATGCCAGTGTGTCTGTCTGTCTGTCTGTCTGTCTGACTGTTAGTCTGTCCAGGCCATAATTTTTTCAACCAATCTTTATAATGAGGATTTGGAGAAGACGAATTAATTGTAGGATGAAATTGTCAAAGTCATACTCTCATAAGTAAAAAAAAATATTTTTGGATATCCTTATTGTTATCAGTCCGTCTGCCGCTGCGCAGTGTGAGACAGCCAGTTAAAAAAATCACCTCTGTGTCTCTTTATTTTGTCCGCTTGTATTTTGAGATGCTTTCTGGTTTATCATTTGAGCTTTTTTCTTGTACCTTTCAACAAACCTTAATTATGAGAATATAGAGAACACTAATGAATACATCTTAGAATTATTATGCCTCCGTTGACGAAGTCGCCGGTGGCATTATGATTCCAGGTTGTCCGTCCGTCCGTACGCCCGTCCATGCTAATTATATTACCTCCACCACCGAAGGTGAAGGACGTTAGGTTTTCACCCCTCTTTGTCTGTTTGTGTACAGGATATCTGAAAAAGTTGTGGACGGATCCGGATGAAACTTGGTGGCCAGGTTGGATGTGTGACGACGACGACGAATTGCTTCGATATTGGTGAAGATCCGAAGCTGGATCTGGACGCGAGAGTTATTAAATTTTTAAGTGATTCTTCACCATTGAGAGGTAGGGCTAAACACGATATAGAGCTGTATAGCATCATCTTTCAAAAATGTATTGGGCCCGATATGTTCTCGTGGATCAGGCATTGCGTGGCGGAGATATGTGCTCTGCAGAGGTGCCCCTCTAGTTTTCTCTGTTGTCTCTGCAAAGGCTTATCTGATTGACACGAAATTTTCCCCAAAAGTGCAACTACTCATGTGGAATGTTTTAATAGTTATGACATCATAGGTCATGTGGTGTGGCTGCCAGGTTGGAAAAAAGGAAAAACATTCGATCTCTATATCTCCAAAACCGCTCCATGGAAAAAAAATGAAAGTTGGCACATTTGAATTACCCCCCATGGGAAACCAGTCTGATTTTTGATAATGTCATCGGTGGCTTTGTTACGACGTCATATTTACATATGTCGAACGCTTTATCCGATCAGTATGAAAATTTTTGAGGGTCATCTTGGGATAAATTGTATGGGTGGGGGGAGGGGGAAATGATGATGTCAGCGGTCATGTTGTTTGGCAGCCATATTGTTTATAACATAAAAACCTTCAAAAATCTTCTCCGAAACGGCTGAACAGATCGAGGCGAAATTTAGAGGTATGATCGCCTATCCATGAGGAACATAAAGTTCTCCACCTTTGACGTCATTGGTCATATGGTTTGGCAGCTCTGATTTTATGAAGAATAAATGTGTTAAAATCTTCTTCTCTAAAACAGATAGACAGATCGAGCGGAAACTTCACCCACATGTTCACCCAGCCATGGGGATACCAGGGTGTTCAGGAAGAACTAATAGGTCACATGGTCTGGCAGCCATATTGGATTGAACGATAATATTTTTAAAATCCATTTTCTTGAACTGTTTCATCAATCGACGTGAAATGTCACATTATGATCTAGTGGTGATGAAGAATGTATGTTTTAAATTTCAACCTGATTGGACGCATGGTCTGGCAGGCAGAATTATTTAAAACATTTGAATCTGGGTTCAGGGATTGAAATAACATTTGATAAAAAGAATGAATAAATATATAAAAATGTAGAGGGAGACATATCAGGCGACGTCGATGAATTTAGCTGTTCTAGTTTTTTTTAGCTGTTGTTTTTGTCAAGTTTATTTTGAGTACAAAGCAGATGATGAGGCGCTTTGCATTTTTTATATTTTTTTGTATACCTTGTCGAGGCTCGTGTGAGAGCGAACACACAATGCACATCAAGGGGGGCATGAGACAAGAGGGGAGGGAGTGGGAGGGACAAAACAGTGGGGAACAGAGACATTAGGAGATCTGTGGAAGGGAGAGGAGAGGGATGGGGTGGGGAACATGGGGAATACAAGATGGACATTACAGGGACTTTCAGGAAGGAAAACAGGGAATTTGAAGGAGGTGGGCTTGGGTGGATTATCGGGGGTCGAAAAGATCGAGGATTTGTATGGGGAATGATAAGAGGTGGTGGTGAACAGCTGCTTTGAAGGCCTGGAGGGAAGAATGGGATTGAACAGAGTGAGGGAGTTTATTCCAAAGGTGGTGAAAAAGAGGAATGAAAGAGTGAAGGTGAGCAGTGATTCGTGATTTTGGTAGTTTTACCAGAAGGGGGTTGTTGGCGGACCTTGAGCACTCTGCAGAAATGTGGTGGGGATAAATCTCAGAGAGAGCAAAGGGGGCGAGGCTGGAGAGGAGACGGTAGAAGACAGAAAGACCACCGACCAGCCTGTGGTGATTGAGTGAGAGGCCCAAATACTCAGCCTCATTGCGGGAGCTGCCAATGATCCGAAATGCCTTTGTTTCCACAGCTTGAAGCCGAGAAAGGTGGGAGGCAGGAACACCAGCCCAGAGGGGAGAGCGGTTCTCCATCAGGCTGCGGACGAACGCTTTGTAAGTGGTCAGGAGCTCAGGTGGGCCGAGGAAGGACTTTGTATGACGGAGGATTCCCAGTCAGCGACCGGCTTTGGAGGCGCGGTTTGAAATGTGGCTTTCCCAGGAAACGTCATGGCAGATAGTGAGATCCACAAGCTTGAAAGAAAGGACTTTTTCCAGAGGATTGTTGAGAAAGAGGATGGGCGAGGTTTTCTAAATGGTCCTTTCGGAGAGACAAAGTGAAAGTGTGAGATTTGTCCAGATTGAAAGACATGTTCCACGTGTTGGACCAATTTGTGATTTTATCCAGATCTGCAGTAAACGAAGAAGCTGCTGCTTGCCGGTCTGAGGAAGACTGATGGTACGGCAGAGGGTGGAGTCATCAGCAAAGAGATATAGAGGATTTTCCATAGAGTTGCAGAGATCATTGATGAAAACCAGAAAAAGAACAGGGTCCAGAACGCTACCTCGAGGAACTCCAGCCTGGACAGGAAGAGGGGATGAAAGAACTCCATTGAGGGTCACAAGTTGACTGCGACAGGAGAGGAAGTCTGCGAGCCATGAGTGGGGATGGCCTTGGTTACCATAGGAAGAGACTTTGGTGAGCAGGGCAGGGTGCCAGACCGTGTCAAAAGCACGTGATATGTTCAGGGATACGGCTCGGATTTAATACATATATATGTACATATATATATATATATATATATATATATATATATATATATATATATATATACATATGGATATATATATATATACATATACATATGGATATATATATATATATATATATATATATATATATATATATATATATATATATACATATGGATATATATATATATATATACATATGGATATATATATATATATATATATATATATATATATATATATATATATATATATATATACATATGGATATATATATATATATATATATGGATATATATATATATATATATATATATATATATATATATATATATATATATATATATATATATATATATATATATATATATATACATATGGATATATATATATATATATATATATACATATGGATATATATATATATATATATATATATATATATATAT
>NC_140975.1:19008360-19028360 GCF_056783735.1 Eptatretus burgeri | reverse complement strand
TGTTACCTAATTAATGAAAGACATAATTGAACTGGCAGTGACGACTGGGTACCAAGACATCCCACTTTGATGGAACCCTGCTTTGATCGGACACCTGACCCTGACCCATGACGCTGTATTATTATTATTATTATTATTATTATTATTATTATTATTATTATTCAATTTAATTCAGAATGGCATTAAAATAAATTCATATCAAGTCAAATCGGTACAGTCCTGCAGTGGAGTCATCAGAAGGAACCCAGCCAAACAAAAAGAGAAGATGAAGTCATCAGGAGGAACCTGGATAGGATTCGCATTTCAGCCTCTACTCCTCTCCCCTCAAATCCATCCAGGCACAGCCAAGTGAGTCTTATTTAAAACAAAAAATCAAAAAGAACCCAGATCAAAACAAATTAAATGAGAAGGGCACTCAGTAGAGCGCCGACCTCCACCACGTAATGCCTGATCCACGAGAACGCATCGGGCCCAATACATTTTTGAAATATGATGCTACACAGGACTATATCGTTTTTGGCCTGATCTCTCAATGGTGAAGAATCACTTAAAAAATAAATAATTCTCGTATCCAGATCTGGATCTAGATCTTCACCAAAATCGAATCAGTTTGTCCTTGTCACACACCCAACATGTCCACCAAATTTCGTCACAATCCATCGACAACTTTTTGAGTTATCGTGCTGTTTATCGTTTTTGGCCCGATCTCTCAATGGTAAAGAATCACTTAAAAAATTATAGCAGCCGGATCCGCAGCTTCATCCAAATCTAATTAGTTAGTCCTTGTCACACACCGAACCTATCCACAAAATTTCATCTGGATCCGTCCACAACTTTTTGAGATATCCTGTACACAAACAAGCAGACAGAAAGGGGTGAAAACATAACATCCTTCACCTTCAGTGGTGGAGGTAATAATTCTGGCTGCAAGACCATGTGTCTGATGAGGTTTGAATTTAAAACATACATTCCATATGACCACGAGATCATAGTTGTGAATTTTCACATTGATTGATGAAGCTGTTCAAGAGAAAGAATTTTAAAAAGATTTGCACTCAATCAAATATGGCTGCCAGACCATGTGACTGAGCAATTATTTGTGAATGCCCTGGCTCAAGCCGCTGTCACACCTTGACGTTTTAGCCAGCATATGCCGATTTATGAAAAATTTGTCTAAAACGCTGGCACACGTCGAATACGTTATGGGTAAGTTTTGTATACGTTAAGAGCACGCTAAAAAACACTGCCATACGTCATAGTACGCTGGCTTTAAACGTTGTACTTTTGGGTTGTCCTCAAATTTTCCATGCTTGAAATTTTACGACGGATGGCGGCGTATGACTCACACGTTCCTCTACGCTGGTCATAAGTTGTAGGCACGTCATGCGATCGTTGACACACGTCGACACACGTTACTTGTAAGTTACTCATAAGTCGAAACACGTCGAGGTAATGTTTAGCGTACCCGAAACTTATTTCTAACCTATGAGTAACGTTTTGTAAGCACGCTACACGAACGTTGTTCACACTTCGCAACACGTTACTTGAAAGTTCCTCATACGTCGAAACACGTCAAAGTAATGTTTTGGGTACCCATGACTTATTTATAACCTATGAGTAACGTGCTTGGGAATGATTTGTGAAGCATGTCCTACGCACAAATACGTATGCAGACGTATTTGATGTCTTCAGGACGACCACAGAACTTACAGAACGCGTTTATAACTTACAGATACCGTATAATGGTGTATTGGCAGGGATTAGGGGAATTGGTATCTAAAAAGGGGCTTCGCAGGAGGAACCTGTCTTTTTTTAGACTTCCTGGTGAGTACCTGTCCATGTCATTCCGAGAGATGGAGGATACGGCAAGGCTGAGACGACAATACCTACCTGTCCTCGAACACCAACATGACCTCATCGAGTTGACACTGCACCAGTTGCGTGCCAATAGAGCCGGGAGAAGAAGACGTGAACGGAGGAGAAGGAACTGGGTCAGACCATGGATCGGGAGGTGACTCCATTACGGCATATATGACCAGCTCATGGTGGAACTCCGGAACGAGGACCATGCATCCTTCATCAACTTCCTGCAAATGCCCCCAGCGATGTTCGACGAGCTGCTAGCCAGAGTGGGTCCAAGGATAACCAAGCAGTACACCTTCTACAGGGATCCGCTTGAGTCTGGCATGAAGCTGGCACTGAGCCTGCTGCTCTTGGTGCCATGACTGCAGTGCTGTGGAAGTGATTTAACTCGTTCAATGGAAACGATTTCAATTGCCAAGCACCAGCGTCCAAAAACAATAGGCAAGTGACAGCCATCTATTAAAAGTGAAGTTGCAGCCGATGAATAGAAAACCTCATGTAATCGTCGACGATACGCTGCCACGCTATGCATACGTTAGACTATCGTTGGGCATAGGTTGTGGACGTCTATAACACGCTAATCAATCGTTGGTATAACTTATCTATAAGTTATCGAAGCGTTCTGTGTTCATTACTAGTACATGATGTATTTGTCCAAGTCGTTTTGAATACTTTAAAAACTGAAACAAAAAATAGTTCATCGTGGGAATGAGAAAAAAAAATTAGCCGAAAAGAACATCGAACAATGGCGCAAAGTAGTCTCCTATTAATGGACGCAACGAGTATCCATCGTCACCCACACCCTCCCCAATCACGCTCTACTACTACTACTACTACTCCTACTACTGACACGCTCACCTAATACCATTACTACTGATACTACTGACATTGACATCGACTCAACATGGAGTCTGGAACACTGACGGGTTCCTCTTGTGAAGCCCATGTGTATATACCAATTCCCCTAAACGCTGCCAATACGCCATTACACGGTAGATGTAAGTTAGAAACACGTTCAGCAAGTTCTGTGGTCGTCCGGAAGACGTCAATCAAATTCGTCTACATACGACAATGTGCGTTTGATATACGTTACACATAGGTTCAAAGCACGCTACTCATAGGTTCAAAGCACGTTACTCATATGTTAAAAATTAAGTTTCGGGTATGCAAAACATTACCTCGACGTGTTTCGACTTATGAGTAACTTACAAGTAACGTGTGTCTGACGTGTGACAACGATCGTGGAGCGTGCCGAGAACTTATGCCAGCGTATGCGGAACTTGCGAGCCATACATCGAGTACGTCGTAAAATTTTAAGCATGCTTGAAATTTCACGACATACTAGACGTACCACAGAATATGACAGCGTACTTCATTGTTTTTCAGCGTGCTCCTAATGTATACACAACTTACCCATACCGTATTCGACGTGTCCCAGCGTTTTAGACACATTTTTCATAGGTCGGCATACGCTGGCTAAATCGTCAAGGTGTGACTGCGATGTTGACACTTCCAATTTTCAGGCGGTTATGATTTAAATCGGCGTGCAGCAGCTTTTTAACAGAGAACGTCACGAGTTCGTCGGCGATATGTGCAGCGCGCTATGACTAAGTTAAACTATCGTTGGGCATAGGTTGTGAACGCTGAGAACAGGCTAAGCATTCGTTGGTATAAGTTATCTATAAGACAACGAAACGTTCATACGTTCCTAATATGTTATGCATACGACCAACACGTTATGAATACGACCAAAACTTTTTTTTTTAAAAACCTCAAAACTTCAGCGTACGCCAATGTTTTACATACATTTTTATACGTTGCCATTGCTGGCTAAAACGCCAAGGTGTGACAGTGCCTTCAGGGAATATTTGTGTGAAGTTTCCCCTCGATCTGTGCAGCCGTTCTGGAGAAGAAGATTTTAAAAAATAGGTTTTAGGGTAAATCCAAAATGCCTGCCAATCCATGTAACCTATGACATTATATGTGTGAACATTTTATTCCCCATGGATAGGCGGTCATACGTGTAAAGTTTTGACTCAATCTGTCTAACCGTTTCGGAGAAGATTTTTGAAGGTTTTCTTTTTTAGCAGCGTTGCGAACGCTGCTCGAAGAACGCTCGGCGTTGTTCTGAAGACAAAACCTTTATATTAGGACTCGGCTCTTTCTTCTTCTTCTTCTTCTTCTTCTTCTTCTTCTTCTTAAGACAAAACCTTTATATTAGGACTCGGCTCTTTAATAACATCATCCGGATCTCCTTAAATACTAAACACTTGTACACATCCTTGCATTGACGGTGCCTTTTGTGAGCGTCTATCATGAACTTTTAAATATATTCGGACATTTGCTTTAAAGTTTCGAAAAGTTCACGTTAATATTTAAAGATTATTCCATTTAATGTATTGCAAATTCGTAAATACATTATTTATTTCGTAAATAAACTATATTTCATAAATACGTAAATACACTATGATGGGTCTCGCTATTGGCTTAATCAAGGCATGTGACGAAATATCAGAAGTTGTTTTTTTGGGGTTTTTTTAGCCGACAAAACCTTTAGGACGCTGCTCTTGGACACATTTGTCCTTGTTTAACAATATGGCTGCCGAACCACGGACAGATGATGTCATCAACGTTTATCTGAAGACAAATTTATCCCTGATGATCCTCAAAATTTTTCATACTGTTCGGATGTGGTGTTCTATGTATGCAATTATGACACCATAAAAAAAAATCAAACATGTTCCCCATAAGGAGTACTTGCCCTGTGCCAAGTTTCAATTTTTTCCTTGGTGTGGTTTTGGAGATAGAGGGGTCCAAATGTTTTCTTTTTTTCCAACATGGCTGCCACACCACGTGACCTATGACGTTATAATTATCATCAAAACATTCTACATGAGTAGTTGCTCTTATAGTGAACAAGGACAAATCTGTCCAAGAGCAGCGTCCTAAAGGTTTTGTCGGCTAAAAAAACAAAAAAATATATATAAAAAAAACCAATGTCACCCACAGGGTGACCTGTATATTGCAAAAAGGTGACCACGTGTGACTTCTTTAAGGTCACATTGAGGTGAACAGAGCTGCTATCCACCAGGAGTGACTCCTTGAGGAATATCTGCCTACGAGAGATTCCGATGAGAATCGTTCTACAGAGTAACCATGAAAAATGTGTTTGCCTCATAACATCACCAAATGATGTCATAATGTCTCAAGCTTGACATATCTAGAAAGCACTCATTGAGGTGTTCAATTTGAGGACATACATGATATGGTTCCTAAAACTTGAAAATTTGACCTTGGGGTCAAATATGTTTGACCTTCGGCGCTAACCATGAAGGTCAAGGCCAATCGCCACCAAAAACTAATCAGATGAGCGCCAGACCATGAACTATATTCCCATGAAGTTTGAAGATGATCCGATCAAAATTACTCAAAAAATAAGGGTTTCGTCGACTCCCCTGATTTGCGACAAAGTGACCTTGACCTTTGACCTTGACCTTCAAAATTTTGTGCGCTGAAAGGGACCTCTATAGGCCTCTGATATGCGAAGTTACAAAAATTTCCAATGATAACTGTGCTCTCCAGAGTGATTTATACGTGATGACAGACAAAAAAAAAATATGAAGGTCAAGGCCAATCGCCACCAAAAATTAAGCAGCTGAGCGCCAGACCATGAACTATATTCCAATGAAGTTTGAAGACGATCCGATCAAAATTACTCAAAAAATAAGGGTTTCGTCGACTCCCCTGATTTGCGACAAAGTGACCTTGACCTTTGATCTTGACCTTCAAAATTTTGTGCACTAAAAGGGACCTCTATAGGCCTCTGATACGTGAAGTTACAAAAATTTCCAATGGTAACTGTGATCTGCAGAATTTTCTATCCGTGATTACAGACAAACAAACAAACAAAAAAATAAAAAAAACATACAAGCTGACTAACATATCTTGCAAAAACTTCGTTTTGGCAAGATAAAAACAACAACTTTTCTTTCAAGCTTCTGGGTCTCACTATCTGCCATGACCTTTCCTGGGAAAGTCACATTTCCAACCTTGCCTCAAAAGCCAGTCGCCGACTGGGAATCCTCCGTCGTGCAAAGTCCTTCCTCGGCCCTCTTGAGCTCCTGACCACTTACAAAGCTTTTGTCCGTAGCCTGATGGAGTACTGCTCTCCCCTCTGGGCTGGTGCTCCTGCCTCCCACCTTTCTCGACTTCACGCTGTCGAAACCAGGGCATTTAAGATCATTGGCATCTCCCGCAATGAAGCTGAGTCATTGGGCCTCTCACTCAATCACCGCAGGTTAGTCGGTGGTCTTTCTGTCTTCTACCGACTCCTCTCCAGCCTTGCCCCCCCTGCTCTCTCTGCGATTTGTCCCAACCACATTTCCACAGGGCGCTCAAGGTCCGCCAACAACCCCCTTCTGGTAAAACTACCAAAATCACGAATCACTGCTCATCTTCACTCTTTCATTCCTCTTTTTCCCGCCTTTGGAATAAACTTCCTCACTCTATTCTTTCCCATTCTTCCCTCCAGGCTTTCAAAACAGCTGTTCACCACCACCTCTTATCTTCCCCCATCCAAATCCTCGATCTTTTCTACCCCCGATAATCCACCCAAGCCCACTTCCTTCATTTCTCCTGCTTTCCTTCCTGAAAGTCCCTTTAATGTCCATCTTCTCCTCGCCATGTTCCCCGTCCCATCCCCATCCCTCTCCCTTCCACAGTTCACCTGTGTCTGTTCCCCAATGTTTTGTCCCTTCCACTCCCGCCCCTCTTGTCTCATGCCTCCTTGCTGTGAGTTGTGTGTTCGCTCTCATACGAGCCTCGACCAAGGTATACAAAAACAAACAAAAAAAAAACTTCCAATATTTCGTCACGTGCCTTGATTAAGCCAATAGCGAGACCCATCATAATGTATTTACGTATTTACGAAATAAAGAATGTATTTACGAAATTACAACACATTAAATGGAATAATCTTTAAATATTAACGTGAACTTTTTGAAACTTTAAAGCAAATGTCCGAATATATTTAAAAGTTCATGATCGACGCTCTCAAAAGGAATCCTCAATGCGAGGATGTGTACAAGTGTTTAGTATTTAAGGAGATCCGGATCGTGTATATAAAAGAGCCGAGTCCTAATATAAAGGTTTTGTCTTCAGAAGAAGAAGAAGAAGAAGAAGAAGAAGAAGAAGAAGAAGAAGAAGAAGAAGAAGAAGGCTGAGAATTACTGTTCTTAGAGCAGCGTTTACTACGTGAGACGCTGCTAAAAATTGTCTCAATGTGACAAACGGTTTCTGAGAAAAACATTCACGTTCTGTGCAGACAAACAAATGAAAAATCACTCATTGAGTGACACTTGGTGAAACAGAATGACACTCCGTAGAGAACACACCTCCACCAGACTGAAGAGTTCACATTTTGCATCCCACTGATACGTAGGATCCGAATCCAGACCTCAACTAAAATCAAATCGGCTTGTTCTTGTGCCTTCACCAACTCATCCACAAAGTTTTGTCATAACTCGTCCACAACTTTTTGAGATATCATGCGATTCATAGTTTTTGGCCCGATCTCTCAATGGTGAATAATCACTTTTAAAATTCTCAGATCCTGATCTGGATTCAGATCTTCACCAAAATTAAGTGTCGCTGTCCTTGGTAGGTCACCTACATAACCAAAACATTTTAGCACGATTGCTTGAAAACTGTGGCCAAATATCATGTGACAAACAGACAGACAGATATACAAATGTTACAGACAAACATACTTGGCGAAAGTTTTTTTTTTACGCCATCTTAAAAAGACAGACGAACAATTTCTTTAAACCTTTCAATGGTTTGGGAATATTGTGCCACCTTGAACTCTGAAGTGATATGTGAACATAACAAAGTTTTCAAATATTCAAACCGATACTGCACCACATTGCTTTCAATCTTTGCCTTTCTGGTTTCGTAGATAGCAAATTTTTGCAGAGGCCAAAATAAAGTTCACAAGAAGATCCTGCGATTTACTCTCCTTTTACAGGATTTTTTTTTTTTGAACACATTGTCGAGGCTCGAGTGAGAGCTAACTCACAACGCACAACAAGGGGGACATGAAACAAGAGGGGTGGGAGAAGAAAGGACAAACCAGTGGGGAACAGAGACATGAGGAGGTCTGTGGAAGGGAGGGCATGGGGAGGGGAACATGGGGAATACAGGATGGACATTACAGGGACTTTCAGGAAGGAAAGCAGGGAATTTTAACGAGGTGGATTAACGGGGGAAGAAAAGATGAAGGTTTTGGATGGGGGAAGATAAGAGGTGGTGGTGAACGGCTGTTTTGAAGACCTGGAGGAAAAAATGGGATTGAACAGAGTGAGGGAGTTTATTCCAAAGGCGAGGAAAAAAAGGAATAAAAGAGTGAAGGTGAGCAGTGATTCGTGAATTTGGTGGTTTTACCAGAAGGGGGTTGCTGGCGGACCTTGAGTGCCCTGCGGAAATATGGGGGGGGGGACATATTACAGACAAAGCAGGGGGGCGAGAACGGAGAGGAGATAGCAGAAGACAGAAAGACCACTGACCTGCCTGAGGTGAGAGGGTGAGAGGCCCAGATCCAGCTTCACCGCAAGAGATACCAATGATCCTAAATGCCTTTGCTTCCACAGCGTGAAGCCGAGAAAGGTGGGAGGCAGGAGCACCAGCACAGAGGGGAGAGCAGTACTCCATCAGGCTGTGTCCGAAAGCTTTGTAAGTGGTCATGAGCTCAGGTGGGCAGAGGAAGGACTTTGCACGATGGAGGATTCCCAGTCGGTGAATGGTTTTGGAGGCCAGGTTGCAAATGTGGCTTTCCCAGGAAAGATCATGGCAGATTGTGAGACCCAGAAGCTTGAATGAAAGGACTTCTTCCAGAGGATTGTTGAGAAATTAGATGGGGGGTGGGAGGGGGGTTCCAAACGGTCCTTTCAGAGAGACATAGTGAGAGTGTGAGATTTGTCAGGATTGAAAGACATGTTCCACGTGTTGGACCAGTTTGTGATTTTACCCAGATCTGCAGTGAGCGAAGAAGCTGCTGCTTGCTGGTCTGAGGGATGACCAATGGTACGGCAGAGTGTGGAGTCATCAGGAAGGAGATAAAGAGGATTTTCCAGAGAGTCGGAGAGATCATTGATGAAAACCAGAAAAAAGAACAGGGCCCAGAACGCTACCTTGAGGAACTCCAGCCTGCACAGGAAGAGGGGATGAAAGAACTCCATTTAGGGCCACACGTTGACTGCGACAGGAGAGGAAGTCTGCGAGCCATGAGTGGAGATGGCATTGGATACCATAGAAAGAGAGTTTGGTGAGTAGGGCAGGGTGCCAGACTGTGTCAAAAGCACGTGATATGTCCAGGGATACGGCTCGGATTTCCTGTCTGGCATTGAGGACCTCCATCCATTGATGGGAGAGCGGAAGCAGCATATCCAGGGTAGAGTGACCTGGTGTGAAACCAAATTGATGATCGGAAATCAAGCCATTGGAGAAGAGGAAGGATTTAATGTCTGAAGCGATGATTCAGCAAGGTTATGGATTCCATAACCTTGCTGATGATTGGGAGAAGGCTGATTGGTCTGTAGTTGCAGGAATCTGTTTTGCACCTTTTTTATGCAGGGCAGTGATGTTAGCAGATTTCCAAGCAGATGGCAGATGACCTTGGGCAAATGAGAGGGTGAATAGAACAGAGAGAGGGTGAGCAAGAGCAGAAGAGCAGGCTTTGAGGACACGTGGGCTGATGCCGTCTGGACCGGTTGCAGAATCTGAGTCGAGGCTTGACGGCAAACTCTTCACTTTCTCAGAAGAAAAGGACACAGAGTCCAGGGACAGCTGGGTGCGACTGGGTAAGATGGGTACAGAAAGCGATGGGTTTCAGACACAAGATTTCGATGCAAACACCGAGTTTAGGCATTCAACCTTTTCACGTGCAGTATCAGCATTGCGGCCATTTGAGGTAATGGAGGAGATGGAGGGGAAACATACACCAGAAACAGATTTGAAGAGACACCACCAGGATTTGGAGGAGGGAGAGCGGTTTGAGAGTTCAGACTTGAGATGAGAAAGATGTTGTTTTCTACCTCTCCTGAGGGTAGATACACACTTGTTCCGAGCTTTATGGAAGGAACTGAGATTACCCCCAGTTGGGTTTGCTTTCCTTGAGGCAAAGGCAAGTTGTTTCAGGACAAGTGCTTCACCACAAGCTTCAGTGAACCAAGGGCGGGAGGAAGGGTAGGACAATTGATTACGACAGGGGATAAATCTGTGCATGAGGGAGAGCAAGTTTTTTTGAAAGAATTCCCAGGATGAGTTGATGTTTGAGAAAGTAGTGATAGGAGACCAGTCTGTAAGTATGATGGCTGCTTGGAGACCCTGCCAGTCGGCTTCAGTGAAATGCCAGACTCGACAGTGCTGAGGTGGTTCTCTGATAACAGCCAGAGAGATGTTTCCACTTTGACAAGCAAAGTGTGACCAAAAAAATGACCAAAAAAAAAATGTTGGGGTGGAAAAACGAAGCCAAAAACATAAGAGCAGTTTTTTCACCAGCAAAAGGAGTGGTTGAAGATGGGGCACTGCAGGACTATGTGAAAGATGGTTTCCATTTCACCACAGAAGCGACATCCACCAGGAAGGTTTGTGGAATGTCGAGGGAGAGTTCAAGAACTCAGAGCTCCATGAAGCAATCTCCAACTTCGGTCTCCTGCCATTGTTGATGTTGGGTAAAGATAAAGTTTCCCAACTTGGATGGATAGGCAAGGGAGGCGGAAGAACCTCATGGCAGGGAGTGTCCATCTGATGTACAAGCACAACAAAGTGGAGTGAGTGGATTACTAGCAAATATACGATGCCTGTATATCCCTTCTTCATGATCCACAAAAGGACACCTCAGCTGTACCAGGGACCTTGCTCATATAATATGAGGGTGTTAGTTGTGAGAGATTGCTACCTCGTGGTTTCATTATAAAAGCCATGGAAGTACGGGGTCAAACCTGCACAGTTGTGTCACCTTCACAAGGATTCTCCAGCAAAGACAGACAATCAGGAGGAAATGAGTTCCGAACCCCCTTGAGTATCCTAAAGTGAACTCTGATGGTCTGTCGGGATATTTTACTGCAAGTTCCTTAGGTGAGAGAACGTCATGCTTCCCATCCTTTTAGAGATCTCCCAGCCTGGTGTTGGCTTAGTGGTTAGGGTAGTGGCTTGGGATCCTAGCGTCCTGAGTCCAAGCCCCGTTGGCCGCTGAATTAATATACACCAGGAGATTGACTCAGCCTGTCATCCTTCTGAGGTCGGCAAAATGAGCACCAGTGTACTGGTAAGGGGACACTGCATCAGCGGCATAGCCGCGTCCCAACCACTGATGCAACCAGCAGCCACAGGCTGCACTCGATAGACAGACAGAGATCTCCCACTGTGGATATACCCTTTGACAAGGTTGTTCTCCTTATAGTGAGGGAACTGTAGAAGTGGGTTGAGGAAAAGCAGCTCTTCATTTACCTGGGTGAGGACCATTTACTCTTTTCATATCAACTGTGTACTAGGCCTTCAGCATTTCCTGATAAAAATAAGGCAATAGTCATTGCCCACTCGCAAGATTTTGGGAGGTGATAATGAATATTTGCCTTCAAACCCTAGACTGAGCACTTCACTGAAAACCCGAGACTGGGTTGTCGTAGTCGTAGTAGTAATAGTAGGGGGTGTTGAAAAGTAATGCCTCTTGGCCTTTTTCACTAAAATAGGTAAAAGGTATTCAAATGGAACAAAGCGCAGTCAGTTCATTACTTCTTAACAACACTGGGTGCGAAGTTTCCTGATTCTAACACTACGTTTGTCAAGATGGCAGAGGGCAGCACAACGTTATCAGTGCTGTGAAACATGAAGCGCTGGAGATGAGAGTTGGGGATGACAGACTGAAGATGAGATGACTGGAGATGAGAGTTGGGATCCATCCACCCATCCATTGGGATGATGTGCAGAGCGTTGGTGCTGCCTAAGCAGTCTCCTGGGCGATTGGGCACAATCCTGGACGGGTCACCACTCCGACAGGATACCAGCAAGCCGGCACTCATTTTTGCCGATCTCGGAAGGGTGACAGGCTGAGTCAACCCCACCTGGTATTAATTCAGCAGCCAAGCAGGATTTTAACTCAGGACCCTAGGATCCCAAGCCAACCACTCAAACCAGGAAGCCAACACCAAGCATATGTGGTGATTATGTTGAGAAATAAATTAATATGCATCACGGTAGAATAAAAATTGATGTTGGTATCTGTCTTTGCTTCATTCAAATTTCTTAACCTGTTTTGGAGAACAGGAATACGAGGCATTACTATTCAGCATGCCAGTAGTAGTAGTACTACTACTACTACTACTACTACTACTACTACTACTACTACTACTACTACTGCACTTTCTGCTTGCTTGCTCCTGCTTTTCTCAATTATTTCATTTTTAATACATCATTGTAATGAAGATAAAAGCATCATCGTACGCATCAACACTTGCACCTTTTTATATATATATATATATATATATATATATATATATATATATATATATATATATATATATATATATATATCCATCACATTTTGCTGGTGCATACCTGGCCAAAACAGCGAGACAAAGGACACGTGTATATACTGAGCTAAGAAAGTGGTTGGGGGGCGTTTGCGTTCCGAGAAAACAAGATGAACGATGTAGCATTCTTCGTGGCATCGTCGCGTCTCGTGCTCACGTGTGAGCGCCTCCATCATTACCCAAGAAACTGATATTTGTCTGGATACAGAATTAAGGATATATTCTTGTACAAGATGTTTAAGCTGTGTTTGCATAACCATCGCTATTCTTCAATCAGTCTATTGTAGAGTTCCGGAGAAAGTGAAACAAGATGCTTGTAACTGTTCATGAAGCTCTCCAGAGAATCTTAGACAAACCACAGCTGAAGACGGTTGTCGTAACTTTCTTTTTTTTTTCTTCTCTTCTTCTCTTCTTCAAACCATAGACATTACTGTGATTAGCCGCAAAGTGTTCTTTACACAATACTTGTTTGTTTTAACATTTTTCAGCACTTTCATTTTTTTTCTGCCGAAGGTGTGCAGAAAGGTCGACCTTCAGAATGGTGAAAGTGCTTCCAAGATCCCAGGTGCAAATCAGGTTTTGTGATTTTTCGAAGATTTTTCAGGGAGGATGGGGGTGCAGAAGGACAGAGGACGGGAGGCTGCAGAGGTCTGTCTGGGTGGGAAGTAAAGGGGAGAGGGTGGCCTCAGTGCCTTCTCAAGAGTTAGGATAGGAATGGCACGTTGGTTTATGGAGTGCAGTGACAAAGGGATGGAAACATCATGGATTATGTACGCTTCAAAATCTGGGGATATCTAAACCTTATCCACCCACAGAGATTCATTTTAAAACGGGATGCACTAATATATATATATATATATATATATATATATATATATATATATATATATATATATATATATATATATAATCATCTTTCATGAGTTTTTCAAAGGTATTGCATTCACCTATGAGTTCTCGAGTCTGGGTTTGATTCCCGAGCAGAATATAAAAACTCTTTCCCTGATGAAACTTGCCCCGGTGATACTTGCCCTGGTGATACTTGCCGTGATGATACTTGCCCTGATGATACTTGCCCTGGTGATACTTGCCCTGGTGATACTTGCCCTGGTGATACTTGCCCTGATGATACTCGGTGCAGGGCGTTGCGACTGTGCGCGTGAACCGTCCCTGATCAAATTGGATTATTAAGCCGGGTGTTCCTTGTGTTATCGTTCTCAGGTGGATGTCAAATGTCCCACTGTGACGTTCAGAAAGAAGTGGCCGTTGCGTGCCGGCATGGTGGTCAAATTCTGATTTCTTGCCCTCACCTACGTGTAACACACCTTGCGGTAAGAGCGACGGACCTGTCTAGGGGCGGTTGTCACCTGTACGGGGGCAACTTCTCTGTCCTCCGAAGTTCTGCAGAAACAGACAGAGCGTGGCAATGAGTGTTAATGCTGACTATTTCCTTTCCCCTCCTTTACTTTATTTTCTCCTTTTCTTTCCAATTCTCATCTCTCCTTCTTCTGATTCATCTTGCTGCCTTTGTCATGTGTTTTTCATTGTCTGAGAAATCTTTTTCCACCATAATTTCCAACTGCATGCTCTGAATTTTCACTTGATTTTTTTAATTATTTTTTTGTCATACAACTTGCTCACTTTAATCATGCGATATCGTCATCACATTTCACATTTTAAGTACATTTCTTTCCCTCCCACTATTATTGTCTTTGTTTATGATCCCCATTTGCTTGACAAATTGCGCTTATGCCTCCTCGCATCTTTCGAGCGTGGTGTCATGCGTGCTCAAAGCCATTTTCTGTTTGACTTGGACCCTTATATTCCGATTTCTTTCAACTTGGTCCATCCCTCTTCCCAGAATTCTCTCCCTTCCACACTGAGCCAAGAAAATTGTTCTCAGTTGTTTCCACACATTCCTTGGATTGAAGCGTGCAGATTCGGCACGCGTTCAGAGTCACTGCGGAGCGTGTAACAAAACAAAATGAATTGTTGGCAGCAAACAATGCCTTGATCATAACATGCTGCATAAGCACAGAACACTTCAGAGAAATAGCCTGAGATTGTAAGCCGCAATGTTTAGGGATTATACTCGAATCGTGATGATGAGAGCATCATGCGTCATGCAGTTTGCATGTGGAAGACCGTGTCTCGATGGAGTGCTTATACTGATGTATTATATAAGGTGCTCCAAACGATGAGCGAGTAATCTTCTTCTTATCTTACTGTCTTTATTACTATAATACAACAAACATGGATACGTCACTCAAAATCCAAAATTGACAAGTGGTGAAAATGGCGCCACCTTCGGTGGTTGCCAGTATTACAAATGATCTTTTTTTTTTTAAGATCCTCGTGGAGGATCTCCAAGTCTTACTCACGTTGTTGTTCTTCATCTTCTTCTTGTGGACTTTTTTGTTTCACAGCCTACAGTTTTCATCGAAACTTCCTGAAACTTGGCATATATATGTAAAAATTCCCTGTGCAGACAGTAACCATCTCAGATTTTGAAAATTCCTCCTAGAAAAAAAAAGTTATGACGTCAAAATATCTCCGCTAATGGAAATCGCCTAAAAAATTATCTCCGAAACTTGGCAAGCTTTTTGAATTCTGCTTGCGGGAATCGAACATAGCATAAGCAGATATGAATTACGGTACATGATACATCACTATGACGTCATATCAATTTTTATGTCGTCATTCCTATTTTTTGACATTTTTTGTTTCACAACCCAGAGTTCTCATCGGATCTTCGTGAAACTTGCCATGTATATGCAGAAAGCCCACGTGCAGGCAGTAACCATCTCCGATTTTGGAAATTCTTCTGAGAAAAAAGTTGACGTCATAATATAGCCGCTAATGGAAAACGCCTATACCATTATCTCCGAAATTAGGCAAGCTGTTTGAATTTTGTTTGCGGGAATCAAGCTGGACATGAGCACAGATAACTTGACACATCACAATGACGTCGTATTCGTTTTTATGACGTCATCATTTTGAGGACGAGGATCTTAGCTCATTTGAGCTTGTTTTATCTTACTGTCTGGATTATGAGACGTGATGAGGAAAATGTAAAAAAAATATTTAAATGCCAAAAATGATAAAGGGAATTTCCAAGAGTGTGCCGCAACACATTGCCTCCCGAAGATGGGCCGAGAAGGGTTTCCACTAGTTATAATTACTGGTCAAATGCATCAGACACCGCAGGCTGTTACTGCCACCATCACGCTCACCAATTGGCGCACAGATATTTTTATATACAATGTCGAGGCTCGAATGGGAGCTAAAACACAGAGCGGACAACAAGGGGAGCAGGAGATAAGAGGGGCTTGTGAGGTCGAATGTTTCATGTCAACGGCTTTTTTCTGGCCCTGTGGGCTCGGATGCACATGATTATTTGACCACGCCTGGCCTTGTGAAAGAAGGACATATATACACAAACTTAATGAGTGTGCTGCATGTCAGAGTGGCATTAAGTCCGGTGTACCGTCTGTTATAGCATTTGCTAGTGGACAAGAAAGACCCCCACAGGACCTTTCGAAAACAGTAGGCCATTGTGTGCTTGTGCTGGCACCTCGGCCAAATCCCTGCCTTGCACAACATGATCCACAACTGGGAAGACAATGGCAAACCATCCAGCATAGTTTGTTACCCAAGAAGCTCCTTCAGCAGTCTTCGACAACCTAGGTACGGCACGTTCTACATGTAACATACTTTACTATTAAATGTTTAAAAAAAAAAAAAAAAATATATATATATATATATATATATATATATATATATATATATATATATATATATATATATATATATATATATATATATATATATACATGTCATACAACCTCCTTCTGGTGAAGCTCATAAAACCCAGACTCACTGCTCACCTCCACTCATTCGTTCCTCTTTTCCCCACCTGCAGAACCAAGTTCCTCTATCTCTTCAGCTCATTCTTCCCACCAGGGCTTCAAAACAGCGCTTCACCGCATTCTCGGGTCAACCCCATCCACAAGACCACAACCGTGATCTTTTCTAACCCTATTAACCCTTCCCCAAACACACCTCTTTTTGACTTTCCACTCTTTCCTTCACCTTCTGTGATCGAGAGTTTGTGGATGTGGACCATCCATCTTGTTCACCTACAGTGTCCTCCCCTTGCTCTCATTCTTCCCCATGTCCCTTATTTCTCCAAGTTCCCTCTATTTCGTCCCTCAGCCTCAACCCTCCTGCTGATGTTTGTCCCTCTCTCTCTTTCTGCATTCTAACTCCTCCACAAGCCTCGACACTTTACAAAAAGAAACAAACACCTTTTTAATGACAAGAGCAAGATCCATCACGCGGCTCAAACCATCAATGAAGGTAAGCCACGACAGCCTCTTGAGGTTGTTGCTAATTCTCGGTGTTAAAGTTGGTTGTTTTTGAGGCATCTGAGTCGCATTTTTAAAGAGCGATTGAGATGAGGTACTTCGGAAATAAGATGGTGGGGCTTTCAATCTTCACTGTCCTGATGTTCAAGAAGCCCTTGGTTTGTAACCAGAAAATTGCCATTGGGTCAATAATCCCTTGAAGGCTCTTAAGCTTTCAAAGAGAAATCCTTGATTGTTGAAAAAACATATATGTTGGTTAACCTTGGACAATATGTCAAGGTCAGATCATGACTTCTAAAGCTATGATTCTGAAAGCAGATGGTGCAAGAAAGCGCTGTTGGGCCTGAGTTCACCGGTGTCGGTGGTGCTGCATCTGTCTTGCCAAGAGCTTGGAAATAAGCTACTGCTGGATGCTTGGAAAGTTGTAGTGTTCAGCATGTGTGGATTGTGGTTTCACATTGCAAGGTCATGTCCTACAAGCCCATTTCAAGCAGAAATTCTGACACTTTGATAGTTCTTTTGAACGATGTTATTAAGAATTAACATATAAATATTGATTGTGAGGGGGTGGCAAGAGCGGTGGGGGTGGCGTTTAAGAGAAAACTCATGAAATTGGAAAAAAAAACAAAAGAGCAAGGGTGGATGACAGTGGAGAGAAGGTAATGTATAGAGGAGCAAAGAGGATGTGATTTCAGAAAGTAAAAGAGAATTAGCTTGAAGGAGAAAGGAGTGAGTGGAAGGAAAGGGTCTGATCTGATTCTGATGTAGCATACTCTGTTGCCGCAGCAGTTTCTTCGCAAGGGTTATACTTGGTGGTTTGCCATTGCCTTCCATGCAGAAGTTAAGGCAGGAATTTGGAATGTGTTCAGGGTGCCGGCGATAGCTCGCCTACTCTTCGCAAAGGACACCGTGGAATCTTTAACATCCACTGAGGTTAACGTCCATCCGAGGGATGGCACGCACGTTGATGAATTACGCTACCTGTTAAACACCAGGATGACAGTTTATAACTGAGCCGGGATTCGAACCTGGGCTAGATGGCTTAGAGGTGAGTGTGCGTACCAGGAAAAAGTCATGTACGATATACTGTATATACATTTTATATATATATATATATTTCTATATATACAATATGCATTTCAATATTTATACAAATATGTATATCGAAACATGTGGAGTGTGATGAGCACTCCTCCGATCTCCATTGGACATAGTCCGACACCAAAGTTTCACCTTTTAACTGATGTTAACCATGTAATCTTTGTCTGTTTGATAGAGTCGCCGGGCCGAGGCCTCTGGGTTGGAGGCGACGCTGTGGTGTAGGACTATGTCAAATGGAGATCGGGGAAGAGCTCGTCACACTCCACATGTTTTGACTTACCTGCCGATCACATCACGTGCCTTCTGGTTGAATGGTTTGCATTAGAGGGAACAATCGTCTGTGCGGCAAATGGACGGTTGTTCTTTGCAGATTATGCGTTTTTACCATGTGATATAATCCACGGTGATGCCCACCATAACAGTCAGGAGATGGGTCTAGTGTGTGTGTGTGTGTGTGTGTGTGTGTGTGTGTGTGTGTGTGTGTGTGTGTGTGTGTGTGTGTGTGTGTGTGTGTGTAAGATTGGGGTGGTTGGGATTACACATAAAAGAAGAAGGCGCTACCAACCAACACTGAAAAACTAGATCGACTCCGGTAATTTGAGCAAAAAAGCGAAAGCAGACCCGGTCTCAGGCGACGTTTCACTGGCTTCGCAGCCGGCTTCATCAAGCACAACAGACCCCAAGCCACGGCACGTGTCCAGTTATTATTTCGATACGACCGCTCATTTCCGGTCACGCGTTGGTGGTGCTCGAGGTGAAATGGAGGAGTTTTATTTTTTTCCCCGCAAAAGCAAAATAAACATCAAATCACATAATTTAAGGGGTGCTCTGCTCTTCTTTGTATTTACTTACACGTGATCTGGTGTTGTATGTGTGTGGGTGAGCACGTGTGTGCGCTTGTTGTTTTTGTGTTTCTGGGGCACGAACAGGGCTGGTTTCATGTCCGGGTGGGGAATGATGAGGTGTTGGTTGTGCGAGTGCTGGGGTTCTCATTGGGTGTTGTGCAAATGTGGACGTGGTGTTTGGGATTGAGTGTTTGTTGCTCACCTTATCCAGCCGTTTGCACCATCCAGTTTTCCCCATTTGCATCAGAGGTGTGTATTGTGTGGGTATGTCCACCGTCTCCCCAGTTCGACCACCTTCCTGGCTCTTCACGTGCCACGCTTCCTAAATCGACCTGTGTCGTTTGTTCGATGTAGTGTCTAGTGCACGGGTCCCATCAAAGTCAAATTTGTGGCCAGATTGCAGGCAATGACGTGCTATGGCTGACCGGGTCACCTTTCCAAGCCTAATTGCTCTATCATGTTCACCTAGCCATTGTTTTAAATTTCTTCCAGTTTCACCACTGCAGGATTGGTCACAGTCTTTGCCTGATGAATGGTAAACTACTCCGAACTGGTGATGCAACGCTTTGAAGATCTTCCACCACACGATGAACCCTCTCAAAGGTTGTGGCTGCGCTACGTTGATGACACATTCATGATCATAAAGAAGGCAGATGTTGACCGTTTCCTTATTAAGATCAATTCAACATGGCTGGCAATACAGTTCACAGTTCACGTAATATCTGTATTGCATCGCCACTGAATAAAAATGGAGCCTCCAAGCCGATATATAATGGAGCCTGTAAGTAAATTCATAATGGCGACATGGTAGTTCAGCAATGGCGAGGTCGAGTCTGGATTGTCCAGTCTTTAATTCATTTTGGATCCATGTTAAGGTGCTGTCTGTTGCTGTACCAGCACATGAAGTATCCACGATCAGCCTGCTGGCAAACATCAACCTATCTGTGATTCACATAACGCTAAATATCTGATACTATTTACAACCCGAGACCTTTGAGCTGATGTCCAGGGTGGGCTCTAAAAACCATTGCACCGGTCGAATGTTAACCTCATTAGTATCGTTTCCTGGTCTACAACTGCAGCAGCAGGCAGGCGGTTGGCCCACGTTCCGATCATCAATGTGATTACCCGATTCCACACAGAGTTCTGTATGATATTTGTCCAACAAAGGAACAACTTTTAGAATGGTGGGAACTAATAATTTTCTTTTTTTTTTAAATCCTCATCTACCAAAG
>NC_140975.1:18790860-19003360 GCF_056783735.1 Eptatretus burgeri | reverse complement strand
CCAGGGTAGAGTGACCTGGTCTGAATCCAAATTGATGATCGGAAATCAGGCATTGGAGAAGAGGAAGGATTTGATGTCTGAAGCGATGATGGATTTCTTAACCTTGCTGATGATTGGGAGAAGGCTGATTGGTCTGTCGTTGCAGGGATCTGTTTTTGCACCTTTTCAAAGCAGGGTGGTCATGTTTGCTGATTTCCAAGCAGAAACATTGTCAATTTTTGTCAAGGTTGCATAACATTGTCAATTTTCATCCGATTGACCTGAAATTTAAAGAATTTGCACATTGGGTCACTGAATTGGTTCACCAATCAAATTCTATAAGCCAATTGTTTTTGAGATCAAAAGGTCAAAGGTCAAGGTTGCATAAAATCATCAAGTTTCACCCGATTGAGTTGAAATTTGAACAAGGTTTGCACATTGGGTCACTGAATTGGTTCACCAATAAAATGCTGGAAGCAGATTATTTTGAGGTCAAAGGTCGACGTCACAAAATCGTCAATTTCCATCTGACTTTAAATTTGAGCAGGGTTTGCATATTGGGTCACTGAAGCCTATTGCTCTTGAGGTCAAAAGGTCAAGGTCACCGAAAAAACCCACCATGTTTTGCTATCTTAACACAGATATACACCTTACCACGGATTTTAGCCAAAGTGGAAAACCCCTATAGTTAGTATTATGATGAAAATCAGATCATGAACCATGCTCGATAACATATGCAGACGTCGCTTCTGCCGAAACAGTTTCTAAGATTTGGTTACAATCCTGGACGGGTCGCCACTCCGACACAGTAAGTCAGGCCAGGAATTTGTAATTTGGCCATGGTGCCGGCGATAGCTCGCCTACTATGAGAAGTAAGAGAGGTCTATATATCCATCATATTTGGCGGTATGAGGGGCCTTGTCAAATAATTACATTTCGAATTTAAGAAGAAAATGAAACATTTCAATGTTTTGCGTCACGGCACAGATCTCGAGAAATATTTTATTTACTCATTTAAAGCAGTAGCTGAAGTGCCCGTCGAGACAAACAGTAAAACCAGCAAGTCCACATAAAATAACATTCTCTTTCAGCTCTTATAACCATGTTCTGTGATAGTTGCATTCTGATTCCCCTATCGCTTTCACTGGAAGGACTATATAAGTTTGCCGTCCGTCTGTCTGTCTGTCTGTCCATCCCACCTGTGGTTTTTGTGTTTTCCCTCATACCCTTTAACATATTCAACTGAAACTTGGTTCATGGCTTTACTACGATAAGTTACAGAACTAGTTCGAGTTTCAGGGCGTTTCATCAATTTTTACAGAGTTATGCCCTTTTTGGATTGAGAAAATATCACATCGGTGGGGACATGTATTACAAGGCAATCCTCACTCATATTTAATTAGTTTGAGATTAAATTATTTTGTGTGCACAAATGCACATACTGTATATACAATTGAATTCCAGCTTGTTTCCCGAAAAAAAAAAGTCATGTACTCATTAGCTCTCCTGGAACGTCGTTCCGGAGGGCGTATGGCATGGCACGTCGTCCGTCAGTCATTCAGTCCATCCATCCACAAACACTGACAACGACACACATGATTTCAATGAAACTTGCCCACAACCTGTAATCAGCCGTGATGTACCAAGGTTTGTTCACTGCATTAAAAAACAAAAAAACAATACCAAAGGTATTTACTTTCTTCTCCATTACATATTTTGTGGGTCATCCTTGCCTACCAGTGGTTCCCTAGTTTTCTTATCAAGCCGCTACCAGGTGAGCGCCCAGGGGTATTTCCCCTATTTAATTTTATTTACGACGAAGTTCCCCATGCTTGCACGGGATTCTAAACGGGATAGGGATGGAGGAGGCAAAAATGCAAACGGTGTCTTCTATCATCGTGAGTCGGCAAGCTGACGGCAACAAATCCCATTTATTACCGCATCTGATGCAATTTAAATGCTCTAATGGTGGCGAGATGCTCCATTTGAAACCGTTTGTTCGATACACGTAGCTCTTTGATGCCGAGGGTATGTAATACAAATTTGTTTTGGCGTCAAAGCCCCATTGACCAATTAAAAATGAATAGTAGTGATTAAAAATGCAATCCCTCGAGTTTACATACATACATACATACATACATACATACATACATACAGGATGGCATAGCTTCATTCGAGTATGAAGATATGCTGGGAATGATGTGTGAAGTTTCTTAGTTCTGGTTAAGCAGGTTTTTTTTTTTTTTTAAACTTCCACAGAATATACTTATTGCACTGTTTGATCACATGCAGAGAAGTTGGACAGTGAGTGATGATGAGTCGCTGGGTTACTCAAATACCCGGGTGTGCCAGCAAACGCAAAGTGTCGAAGACTGTATGACGGAATGCCTCAGGAACGAAAAGGTGTGAGTGTCCCATCGCTGCATCTCTCTCTCTCACACACACACACACACACACACACACACACACACACACACACACACACACACACACACACACACACACACACACACACACACACACACACACACACACAGTTAGTGTTTGTCCCTGGGAACGGTTGCAGATTGCAGATGGCGGAGCTCCGTGTCCTCCCGTTGGCTGCTGAAAGTCCATTAAAATCGATGGCCAGTGTGCGGTAGAAGACAACACCACTACCTCGATGCATGAGAGAGCATTGACCGCAGAGTTCAAGATTCTCTCGATGTGCCAGGCGTCGTTGGTGAACTGCGAGATACAACTGAGCTGGCGAAGTGTGCGAGGAGAGTGAGTGTCCAAGTGGGTGGATAGAGCAGAAGTTAATGGTTTGTGGTCAGTAAGCACAGATAATTGTCCAACGACTCTAACCTCTAAGAAGTTGTGGAAGTGCAGGATGGTGAGGTATACAGAGCGTAATTTCCGATCGAAGGCGCTGTACATGCACTTTGTTCGTTTCAGCATTTTAGAGAAGGCCAGTGGACGCATCGGCATCGATGAACTGGTGAACTGCTACCCTCAGACTTGTTGGCACCTCTGGCTTTGGATGAATCAGGTGTGAGGCGTTGGCCAGTGCATCTTTCATGCTGTGGAAGGCTGACAAGGTTGCCTTTGACAATCAGAATATTCAGGGTGCTTACCAGTTTTAAGTAACTCGTTCAGTGGCTGCAGTTTGCATTGAGATGACAGAAATGGGAAATCCTGAATAATCTGTACCTTATCCTCAAGCAGACGGATTCCAGAGCCGTTAACACAGTGGCCGAGGAAATTCAACTCCAGAACGCCAAACATGCACTTTATAGGATTGATGACGACACCAAAGTCCTGCCAACGGGAAACACAGGTGTTCCTGACGTTTTTCTGCAGTTGCACTGGCGATTAGAATATGATCTATTTCCACGAGGAAGTGTAGTCCCTGTAGCACTCGAGTGATGAAACGTTGAAAGCATGTTTGTGTGGCATTGGTGCATTGGCCGAACGGTATCCAAAGGAATTTGAACAGGCCTTTGCAAAACTTACCGGGTGTTGCAAAACGTGCCGAAAGGCACGGTGACTGCTGTCTTCGGGATGTCATCTGGATCCATGGGAATCTGATGGTACACAAGAACAAGGTCTATCTTGGAGAAGATTGTAGCGCCATGGAGTGTGGAGGTAAAATCCTGAATGTGTGGAATGGGGTAACAGTCTGGAACAGTCGTGGTGTTTAAGGACCGGTAATCTCCACAAGGATGCCAATCCCAAGGTGTATTTTCGGGTACCATGTGTGGGGGTGAAGACAAACTGCTGGACGATGGTCTGATGATCCCATGTTGTAACATAAAATCAAACTCCTGGCGGGCGACATAAATTTATTGGGTTCTCGTCGGTGAGCACGTATGAAAAAGTGGGGCCCTGTGGTCTCAATGTGATGTGTGGTCTGGTGTTTGATGGGCTGAATTGTTGTCGATGGGTGTGTTATGGATGGGAAATCACAAAGTAATTTCTGAAAAGGGCCCATGGAAGTGGATGGAAGACGCATGATATTCTGCGCTGAAACGATGGATGCTTTACCGAGAATACTAAGCTGTATCGAGGCGTCCAACAGATGGCAATTATATCTACAAGGAGATTGAAATGGCATAAAACATCCACACAGATGATAGCAGCTGTTGTCAGCCAAAGGAAACACCCATGGAAATGAGCAATGTAAACTCAAATCAATCTGGAGGAGATGTTCTCCAAAAGTAGCAACAGCACTGTTAGCGGCATGTAATGAATATTCCTATTGTTTTGTCCATTCAGTGGCAGATGGTGGCACAATGGTAACCTCTGCCCCGTATCCACAAGCAAAATGAAGCACAATCATCCATTGGCACAACCCACGAGGAAAAGTAGGTGACTGATGTGGAGCCCAGGTGAGCTTGTCGCCATTAGTTGTGGGCCCCGTCGTTTCCCTGCAAGCCAGTACAAGCACAGTGATCTACACTGATGAATCTGGAGTGTTAATGGAAGGTGAACGTTCATGGTAACATGAATGATGGTTGGTATCTATCTCTATCTCTATATCTATCTCTATCTCTCTCCCCCCCCCCAAGCGTTACACGAAGATGGGCACGAATGGTGTTGTGCGGTGTGGAGCTCCAGGATGAGCTTCTTAAAGTCGGCGATTTGAGATTGTAGTTGTGCAACGTGCTGTGGTGGAGGTGTCACAGTCGCCAGGGTCAGTGTAACGGTATGATCAGCCAGGTTCTAGGTGGCGGGTAGTGCCAGCTCTGCGTTAGCTGTGAGTGTCATGCGGACATGTGATGGTATCATGCAGACCTGACTGGCCTCATCACCTTGCTCTGGTTCTTCTTGCCTGAACGCAGCAATATAAACATGCCAAGAGATCTTAATGAGGGATCATGGCATCATGGGACGTGCTTGGATGGGAACAAAAAAACACATCATCTTATCTCGAGCTCTTCAGTGTAACTGCGGTACCCCGGTGCTTGATTGGACAATTTCGCATTTTGTGGTTTTACTACTCTGCTACAACTCAACACAGATGTCCTGAAGATTAATGTGTCAGAAAGGAAATCGTTCACTAGCTGTGGTGTCATAAATGACTGGTCTACTCAATATGCCATTCAAGTATCTCAGAGATATTTTTCAATGATTTTTGTCTTGAAATGCTTGCACCAGAAAATGGATCACATCAAAGGAATCATGGCACCCAATTAGTCTGCCATACCCTCCTCAACAGCTAGCTAAAATGCAGATGGCAACTTTTCCACAGCAAAAGCATTTGGGCAGCTTTTCGTTGCGCAATTTCACGCAGCAATTTTGTAATTGCAGGTCGCATCGTTCATGACCCACGTGGTATCATGCAGGGGTGCTGTCAGTGAGCTGATTGGCTGAAACCATAAGTAGGTTAAAATAGATGCATAAAATGGAGTAGCATTCTAATAATTGCAACTTATCTGCAAATGACAAAAATTGCATCGCTGCCACGAGAAGTTTTGCAACTTTTTGTTGCGCAACAAAAACCGTTGTAGAAAAGTTGCTTTTACAGTTTGCAAGAGCTTGCAGGATAGCTTTGAGCCCTACGTCACTCGGTTGGGTTTGAATCTCACCCAGCTAGGCCGCTATAAACCGTCATCCTAGTGTTTCACACATTCACCGATGTGTGTGCGCGCCGTCCCTTCGATGGATACGGAACTGGGTATTGCCAGCATGAGTAGGTGGATGCTAAAAATCCTACTGTGTCCTTCGTAGAGTAGGTGAGCTATCACCGACACCCTGAACAAATTTAAAATTCCTGATCTAACCGACAGTGGGCACTGCATCAGATGCACCCCTGCAAGAACTGATGCATACAAACATGACGATAACTGTTTCGATCACTGAGGACTCCTATGTTTACTGGTTGTCACAAATTTTGAAGAGTTGGTTAAATCTGAGCCCAAATACCAAACTGCGAGCACTAGAGAGCATCATCACATCATTTTACCCATATCTGTTAACATGTTCAAGTCATCAAACATCACCTTTTGAGCAATTGCAACACTTTTTTTTATGTTGGATGTCCCACTCCCCTTACAGAGCGTTGGTGCTGCCGAAGCAGGTTCTTGGCAAGGGTTGTACCGAATGGTTTGCCATTGCCTTCCCAGCACCGTTTGTCCATGCTCCAACTGTTTAAATGCGAAGCGTCAAGCAAGGAAGCAGCGCATACCATATTAAGAGTCTTTGGCATGACTGAGCCGAGGTTTGACAGTGGACACTCCAACCATTAAGCCACCTACAAACACAAAATAAGGAACCACGAGGTTGCGTATAGGAGTCATGAAAATCGTGAACAAATAATCATTTTCTTTCCTGAGGAATTGTGAACAAAATAAGAAAACCAAAACAATGTGCTTGACAAAGCAACACCAAAGCAACTAACAAAGCAATAGATCTCAGGGCTTCTCAATGCAGTACATGTTACAAGTACAACTGTGAAGGGCATAACTCTATGGAAAGCAATCAATGCGATGGAACCAACATGAGTCCAGGCTCCATATCCAAAATTGTGGTGCACATGCGAAACATTTTCCATGATAAAATTGGGCCACGAGTAGTTACTGCCAATTGTCAATGTCCAAGAAAGGATCGCATAGTTAACGCAGCCGAGAGTCATGCAGCAACAACTTCATGGACACCTGTGAGTACGGTTGGGAGAAAGCTTTTAGGGGGGGAGGAGGCTACTAGGCCTCTGATAGAAAAGAATAAGCCAAAAAGCCGAACAGCGCTGTTTATAGAATCTCCAGGGTATAGTCTGGGAACGCTTTGCAAGGAAACTGCAGGATTTTGACGACGTCTAAAGCGCGAAGGAATCGAGAAATTATCCGGATTATTGTTCACTAAGCTTTCGGCTACAAAAACCACAAGTGCCGATGGACACAAAGTAGAGCTGCTATATCATTATGAGGAAAGAAATACAAGCTGCAGAAGTTATGGCAACGGGATTTGTGAATAAAATCAATACTGATGGTGGATGATCCACAATTAAACCTTCGTCCCTCATGGGAATTCACGCAACACACGTCTGCGGCCTGATGCGACACGATGCATGAAATGAAATGCAAATTATCGGTTCAACAAATTGATAACAAGCCATGTCCTTTCAGCTGTACCCACCAAATAATTAATTTATATATTATTATACGACGTGTTAATGTGTTGCCATTGTCGTTGCAACATCATGGAATGGGTGAAGGAGTGGGAAGGTACGAGGCTTAAAGAGAGGTCCTCCGTCGAAGCTGGAGAGAATAGTTTAGGGTTCACAAAGGCCACAAAAATTGCTTTCTAATGACTGCTCGAGGAAGGGATGTTAAAAATGAAGAACTTAAAAAAAGACATAAAATGTCATCGCCCCTGTTGTTTTCATAACTTTGCTGTACGGAGTTAAAGTGGAAGCCCATATTTATGTACAACTAAAATGGCCACCAGTCTACCAGTCAGCCATCTTTGATCAGATCGCAAAATAAAGTGAGGAACACGTGTACGCCATCGTGTACTGTACTTGGACCACGTTTGAACAAAATCGGACCATGCATGGCTGAGAAATGGTAGGGGACACATTCAATAACAAAATGGCCACCAGTCGGCTATCTTGGATCTGATGTCGAAAAAAATTGATGTGCGTATGTATACCATCATGTGTTGACTTTGTGCCAAGTACGAATAAAATCGATCCATACATGTCTGAGATATTGTTGCGGACAATACCCCACAGAGTATTGGATGCACACACGGACACATCGAGATCAAATCCATAAGCCCCTGTTTCGGATGAGTCCGATGGAGACCAATAACCAAAGCAGGGTGTCATTCCTAAAGCAGCAGTTAAACTCAATAAGAGTTCAGGAATCAAGATAAATGGCAGTTTAAAGAAGTCCTTCATTGTTGAAGTAGTACACGTAGGAAATGAAATCTCCACGTACGTTCTCCATAAGCTAGTGGATATCAATCAGTGTGGCTTAAATCTTTGATAGGTTCAAAAGAATCAATTAATCGTGTTTTAAAACTAACTGTGTTTTGACCGACAAGCTATTTCGAATGACAATTTCCAATTTCTTTTCTGACAGTGATGTAAAGTTCCTGGAGAAACTTTGAGGAGGATAAGTACAACAGGCATTGCAAAAATCAACAACATGCATAGGATTTCAATCTGACGATATATATATATATATATATATATATATATATATATATATATATATATATATATATATATATATATATATATATAAATGCCATTTATCAAAATCCCTTTTTATGAGAAGATTAATATACGCATGCGAAGGTCATTTTCACATCTCGTAAGTTCAAGCCCTGAAAACACACACAAGTGCACCTTTACACCCAACTACCCAATCCCCACGTCATTCCACATGGTATGTACACTACAAAATAGTCCAAACCACAATATTTTTGATGGTACTCTCATCATTGAAAATCATTCAATCAAAATAATGAAAAGCAGTTTTAACTAGAACGACACTCGGACTAGCGCATACCTCCGCCAGGCTGAACAGTTTACGTTTTGCATCCCACCGATAGGCCAGGTCTGGATCCGGGCCTTAAACTAAAATCTATTCGGCTTGTTTTTGTTACCTACCCAGCTCATCCACCAAGTTTTGTCATAATTCATCAACAACTTTTTGAAATATCGTGTGAAATATCATTTTTGGCCCAATCTCTCAATTGTGAAGAATCACTTTAAAAAAAATTCTCAAACACGGATTCATTCTTCATCAAAATCTAATCAATTCGTCCTTGTCAAACACGCAACCTATCCACCAAGTTCTGTCTGAATGCGTCCACAACTTAACTTTTCCAGATCCTGCTCACAGACAGAGACAGGAGTGAAAACATAACCTCCATCCACCTTCGGTGGTGGATGTAACCAAGTTTTACCAAAATGAGAAAAATCAAAAACAATTTTATTAACATCATACTGATCAAAGCTTCTGTTATGAAGGATTTCAAATGACCAGACATGAATTGAAATATATACATACATACATACTCCAAGGTACAGGCAAAGTAAAAGCAAAATAAACAGGTCTTTCAATGGATTTTAACACCGAAAAGTTGATAAAGAGCATGCTCACCGAAGTGGGAAATGAGGTGTTACTGATGTTTCGACTATTAGTCATTCGTCAGAGCAAGATGGACCATGTGCTGGATCCAGTGGCAACTTGTTTCACACATTAGTTTTAACTTTTAGGCACGAGTCAAGAGCACCCTCTGCAGGTAAAGAAATTTCTATTGCACTACAGACAACATTTAACAATGCAGATTCTTGCTCGGACATTTAGATTACAGTAGATCTGAGAATTAACTGTCTACATTAAACTTTATCTGCAGGTGGACACAGACCAATTAGCCTCTTCCCATTATTTCGGGAACGGGAAGAGCTAACTGTGCAAGTAATTGCTAGAACCAATGGCAACCATGAAAATACATAAATAAATAAAGCCAGTACACAAATCCACATTTTATTCTCCAAGAGAGCTCATGTCAAGTGCATCACACACACGCACGCACACGCACGCACACGCACACACACACACACACACCTAAAGTAGATTCAAATGCAAGTTCAGAAATACAACCATTACTCGTCCCTCACTTGCAGGAATCGCAGGAATCACGGCAGAATCGTTTAAGTGCAGTTACATTCATGATCTGAGCAAATGCTTTGTACATAAACCAGAGGCCTAATTAATCATTCAAACATGCACGGACATTTCTCAGCAAATTGTTCGAGGGAAGTCATGTAGGTGCTTGAGCTGTCACACAGCGTCACACTATAGCTACGACTTGTACAACATTTGCATTGGGTTATTGTAAAGGCAAGCGACCGAATAAGGTCATCTTAAAGAAGCCGCATGCTCGACTTGCCATCGTCAATATCAATCAAAGTTAATCTCAATGCAATGAACAAAGTACATTTTGCACAATTAAAAAAAAACAAACAAACAAACAAAAAAAAAAAAACCAAGGTGGATTGAAACTCTCCGACACCAGAAAATTTAAAATGCAAAAAATAAATAAACAAAAGAAACCACTTTGCAAGTTCTAAAAACAAACCAAAGAAAAAAAAAAAACAACCAACAAATGATCTTGACACCTACATTTTCTTCTGGGCATAAGACCATGTTAAAAGATGCATCATGTGATGTGGGTCGTATTTACAAGAGGACAAGAAATAAAACTTCAGATGCTCAGGTTGGAAGCTGGGCATTCATCTTGGAAATCAGATGAGCGAGACAATACGAGGAAAAGAAATACAAAGAAAACAAAGAGCAAAAGAAGAATTAACAATTGATGGAGCCGATTTAGGAACAGAGGAAAACTAGAAGGGCACTCGGCCGAGCGCATACCTCCGCCACGTAATGCCTGATCCACGAGAACATATCGGGCCCGATACATTTTTGAAATATCATGCCATACAGCACTATATCGTTTTTGGCCCTATCTCTCAATGGTGAAGAATCACTTTGAAAATTAAATAATTATAGTATCCGGATCCAGATTCGAATCTTCACCAAAATCGAATCGATTCTTTCTTGTCACACACACACACACAACCTGTTCATGAAGTTTCATCTGAATCCGTCCACAACTTTTTGAGATATTGTGCTATATATTACTTTAGCCCCATCTCTCAATGGTGAAGAATCACTTAAAAGATTCTAGTAGCGGGATCCGGATCCGGATCCGGATCTGGATCTTCACCAAAATCTATTCAGTTCGTCCTTGTCACACACCGAACCTGTCCACAACTTTTTGAGATATCCTGCACAGAAACAGACAAAACAAACAAACAAAGACAGAAAGGGGGTGAAAACATAACCTCCTTCCACCTTCGGTGGCGGAGGTATAAAAAAAATGACGTAACGAGCATAGGAAATTAACACAGATGGCTGGACTAGCCAGGTGGAAACATGATAGGCCTGGTTCTTGATTCGAAGATGAAAACGAAGGAACCCTGATTAGTTCGTCCATTCCAGTGAAGTGGAAACCAGGACGAGTCCGAAAAAGAAAACTAAAAGTTTGCAGAAAATTAGGGATCAAGGAAAAAAAAAAGTCTTTCTTGGTGCACAATCCGAGAAGACTTAAGCAGATGCAAATATATGTATATTTTTTTTAATCGAGTTTCAAAAAAAAAAACAAATAAAGCATAACAAACAAAAATAAAACGCTATGAACGATGAATGGGCCAGCTGAACATGTCCATGACACAGCTGGCAAAGCCATTCAGCCCCTTGATTGGACAATAATAATCCTGTCTCATCAACTGAGCCTTCCTGGTGCAGCAATAATTCGTCGTAAACGTTTGCTTTGTGAAGAATCGCTTTAAATACAATCTGTTTGAGGTCTGGATGAGACACTGAGTGAATGTTCAAGGAGTGGAGATCATGGCTCAGTGGTCTGGAGAATGCTTTGGCACACAATTTGGCGTCTGCCTAGTGAAGCTAAAGTCATTGATTCCAACCTCATGTTCCTGCTACGCTTAATACAAACCTTAATCCGTACAACAGGCAGAGGTATCATGGAACTTTGACAACAGAATCCATGCTGCTACAAATCATTTTATCATGAAGCATGGTTATGAAAATGTAAAAGTTGTTTAATTTTGAAAACTATTCAAGTATTGCTTTGATGTTGGCAAAATAGTATTATTGATGAGCAATTTGAATTACCATAATATAGCCTTGTAAATATGAATAGTCTTAAATTAACCATTTTTTTTCTCCAGGAGAAACAAATCGACGAAATGAGAAACAGCATGGAAAGCTTGCGGAGTGAACACCGTCGGTCGCTTAAGACGTCGGAGGCTGTGGCTGGTTTAGGGGCATGCTTGTCCTCTTCTCACCTGTGCACGCAGCAGGACATGAAACAAAGGGGGATTATAAACAAGTGAGCATCGTGAGATTAAACAACTTGACGTAATAAATCGTTTCTTCCTGATGTCCAAGAGGATGCAGCAGAGAGGTGGTTGTCTTGTTTGTCAATAAATTGTTGGATTGGTACTTTGCAGGCCAGACATCACAAAGCTCACCGTATCTCCGACGGAGGTTAAACAGCGTTTCACTTCTGCTGGCGGTAGTTGTTGGACAATTAAAAACCCCACAGAGTATTTCGTGAAGAGTACGAGAATTACTGCCAGCACTCTGAACGAATTACAAATTTCTGCCCTGGCCACTTCCAGTCGCATGTCAGGCCTGGCCATTCAGTTCGTGAAAGACTCGGCCCAAAAACTTTCAATTGATCCGACAAGAATGCAGGCATAATTATGGCCATTAAAGTAGACGTAGTCGTCGATAGTTTCTCACCGATACAAGGAAAAGTGTGCACAGAGTGGATTGGACGTACCTGTGAGATATCTCTCCTTCGCGAGAGCACGCTCCTGTGCATCAAAGTACCAAATGGTGATGGCGTATCTGTGGCAGTTAGACATAGAAGGAATGCTTTTAACCCTCTGAATGCCAATGATGCAATTATGAACTAAAATCTGTAACAACAGTGGTTTGCAACAGGTGTCAACGAATCAAATCACTTCCTTATATGACAATATCAGATTTTCAACCGATCTCAGATCAGCAAAGGAAAAAAAAAAAATTCAAATAAATAAAAAAACAATGAGCCGGGATGTGAGCAAAATGGACCCATTTAAGCTGGGAAATGAGTGAAGGCTAAGATTCCAACAAATATTCTTCAAAAACAAAAACGGGTTGGCCTGTTGTACCTGAACACGTGGCTCATGATGCTACAATCCCAGGTCTATATCCCATACTTTGTGCTGGTTTTCCCTGTTGTCTAGTAATGTTGAATTACTAGATGTAGAAGTACACCGACGTCTCCAAACGTCCTTTTAATGGAAAAGATAACACGTACAAGCGATTCAATGAGCCTTAGCCATTTCATTTGATGGTGCAGTGCTCCCTGGTGGCAAAACATCGGTGCGGCCTTTGTAGTCAGATTTCAAGGCGTTTTCACACGAGCAAAAGAGTTCATCCATGCTGGTAAATCCGCTGTTAATGCTTCCGAGTTAAAATACGTCGATCAATTCTCGAGCACGAATAGTCAAGGGAAAACGGGAGGAGTTTTTGCAAGCTCGCCATTATAGGGTATTCACACTTCCGCAAAAGTAGGCATCAGCTCATCCGTTTCAATTCCATTGCTCAAGTCACATGATCTTCATTTTCAAAAGGAAGCCTATGTTTTGGGAGGTATCCGTTTTGTTTTGTAGATCCCCCACTCCACAATATTTGTAAACAATGGGGAGAGGGGGGGGGGGAACTGGTTAGAAATTCCAGAACTTGCCGAGATCAGTGATGTCAATCGCTCTACAGGACTGTGCCACAACAATGGGAAGAGGCCAAAGAGCTTTGGGGCACTTTTTCCAACACCAATCGGAATTCAAAAGCGAAACAAAAACATTTTACCTATTTTACCTTGATCTTTACAATCTCATGAGATAAAGTTAGCATTTCTCAATTTTTGCTTTTCACACCTTTTCCTTCATTCTTAAACACTTTGATATTTTTCTTCCAAATAAAAAGCACCAAATTAGATATTGAGTGATTCATTCAAGTTAACCACTGCCTTCCCCCCCCCAGACCTCCCCCACCAAAAAACCTGCATGCATAAACATCGATTCTCCCTCCGTTTCTCCTTGTGCACACTTCAAAAAACAACCGTCCTGTAACATCGAACATGGAAATTGTACCAAGAACTTTAGAACTGCATCTCAAGAAAAAAAAAAATGAAAAAAAAATCGAAATACTCCCTGGTTGACTTCTGGGCTGAGCCTGTTGGACTAATGCAATACCTCCTTCCAGTTCACCGAAGCAAAGTTTTCCGGACTAGATCTGTTATTTAGTCCCTGTGTTACTGGTGATATTTTCGTCCAAATACCTTGTGGTGTAATGTCTAATTTGTTTTCCTGTGGGTATGGCCTGCGCGCCAAGGTCTCAGCTTGTGGGCATGCTAAATCTGTCACGACTCTGATGTGGCATGCCCAATTCCTCAATATTTATCCGAAGTGATCTCCGTTCACACTTCTCAGTTTTATCATATTTCCTCCTCAATTCAAAAATAAATAAATAAACAAGTAGAGATACATTCAAAGTACACCACCCCCGTGCCAAATAAATAAATACCATCCTCCAGCGCGTGACGTCGCAGGAGCGCCTTCGGCACCCAGCGATGCCTCCGTTGCGGCACATGGAAATGGAATTGAGAGGGAGTGGTGTACAATAATTGATTGATGAATTGATTCATCGTGTAATTCAAATAAATAAATAATAATCGTAAAATAATCAATTTCTTAATCATTTGGCTTATAGCATACCTAAAACCACCACAGTTTCATCCGAATCTGTAACTTTTTGAAAATTAATCGAAAAATTCATCAATTAATTATTAAATCAAAAATATCCTTTAAACCCAAATCACTTGGTCACTGTCGTGTCCAAAGATCAGCTTCCTAGCTTAAAGGATGGCTGAGATATCGCATAGACAAACAAAGAAAACCAACAAACAAACAAGCAGTCATAGACTGGTACTTACGAAATCGTCAACTTGACCACTGACCTTGTCCAATAAAAGCTGTCTTGAGAGACGGTATCGACGCAAACCAGAAGTTTCTACGATGATTCTGTATCAAACCATCAAAAATCGAATGTTTTAGATGTTTGACCTCACTGTGACCTTGACCTCTGACCGATTTTGACCAAAATCTAATCAACGCTCGCCACCACACTCCTGAACCACGTGGTGTAATTTGACATCGGTAGCTTCTTCCGTTCTCGAGTTCTCTGTACCAAACCATTAAAAATCGAATATTTGACCTTGCTGTGACCTTGACCTTTGACCGATTTTGACCAAAATCTAATCAGCACGAGCCATCGCCCTCCTGAATCACGTGGTGTAATTTGACATTGGTAGCTTCTTCCGTTCTCGAGTTATCGTGCCTACAAACAAACAAACAAACAAACAAACAGAAACGGAAGGCATCAAGATACAAACAAAATCTTTAGATTTCGTAAGTAACAAGCAGTCATCGACTGGTACTTACAAAATCGTCAACTTGACCTCTGACCTTGTCTAATAAAAGCTGCCTCAAGAGAAGGTAGCAAAGCAAACCAGAAGTTTCTCCGATGATTCTGTACCAAACCATCAAAAATCGAATGTTTTGGATGTTTGACTTCACTGTGACCTTGACCTTTGACCGATTTTGACCAAAATCTAAACAGCGCGAGCCATCACCCTCCTGAATCACGTGGTGTAATTGACATTGGTAGCTTATTCTGTTCTCGAGTTATCGTGCCTACAAACAAACAAACACACAAACACACAAACAAACACACAGAAACAGAAGTGATCAATATACTTACGAAATATTTAGATTTCGTAAGTAACAAGAAGTCATAGACTGGTGCTTATGAAATCGTCAACTTGACCTCTGACCTTGTCCAATAAAAGCTGTCTCTCGAGAAGGTAGCGACGCAAACCAGAAGTTTCTACGATGATTCTGTACCAAACCATCAAATATCGAATGTTTTGGATGTTTGACCTCACTGTGACCTTCACCTTTGACCGATTTTGACCAAAATCTAATCAGCACGAGCCATCGCCCTCCTGAATCATGTGGTGTAATTTAACATTGGTAGCTTCTTCCGTTCTCGAGTTATCGTGCCTACAAACAAACAAACAAACAAACAAACGCACAAACAAACAGAAACGGAAGTGATCAATATACTTACGAAATCTTTAGATTTCGTAAGTAACAAGAAGTCATTGAATGGTGCTAATGAAATCGTCAACTTGACCTCTGACCTTGTCTCATAAAAGCTGTCTCTCGAGAAGGTAGCGACGCAAACCAGAAGTTTCTACGATGATTCTGTACCAAACCATCAAATATCGAATGTTTTGGATGTTTGACCTCACTGTGACCTTCACCTTTGACCGATTTTGACCAAAATCTAATCAGCATGAGCCATCACCCTCCTGAATCACGTGGTGTAATTTGACATTGGTAGCTTCTTCCGTTCGAGTTATCTGTACCAAAGCATCAAAAATCGAATATTTGACCTCACTGTGACCTAGAACTTTGACCGATTTTGACCAAAATCAAATCAGCACGAGCCATCGCCCTCCTGAATCACGTGGTGTAATTTGACATTTGTTGCTTCTTCCCTTCTCGAGTTATCGTGCCGACAAACAAACAAACAAGCAGTCATAGACTGGTACTTACGAAATCGTCAACTTGACCTCTGACCTTGTCTAATAAAAGCTGTCTCTGGAGAAGGTAGCGACGCAAACCAGAAGTTTCTACGATGATTCTGTTCCAAACTATCAAAAATCGAATGTTTGACCTCACTGTGACCTTGACCTTTGACCGATTTTGACCAAAATCTAATCAGCACGAGCCATCGCCCTCCTGAATCACGTGGTGTAATTTGACATTTGTTGCTTCTTCCATTCTCGAGTTATCGTGCCTACAAACAAACAAACAAGCAGTCATAGATTGGTACTTACGAAATAGTCAACTTGACCTCTGACCTTGTCGAATAAAAGCTGTCTCCAGAGAAGGTAGCGACGCAAACCAGAAGAAGTTTCTACGATGATTCTGTACCAAACCATCAAAAAATCGGAACGTCGACCGAAGAAAAAATCTCCATTTCTCCACGCAATTATTTTATATTATTTTATCAAAGTCACAAAACCGTAATATTCGGCCATCCACCAACAATCTTTACATAATCCGACGGCTTAGCGAGTCAGGCATGCGCCGATAACCTTTCTTGGGATAAAAAATGACTTTCAAACACCATCTTTATCGAAAACACCGTCAGCGCGCACACACAAAAACTTTACGTGATCAACGCTGCCTCTGCTCAAGTGCACTGCATCACATGACGACCCGTGACGCGAGTGAAATATTTTTTATACAATCTTAAAACGTCTCCAAAACATCCGATTTTTACCAGAATTTCAACAACCGAGTTTTAAGCGTTCCCAGCGATCGCAAAAACCAAAGACAAAATTAAAATCGAAGTTAAAACGAACTCGTAATGTCGAGCGAAGCAAAAATACTCCATTTCTCCACGTGAATTTACGGAGTTATGTTTGACCTCACTGTGACCTTGACCTTTGACCGATTTTGACCAAAATGTAAACAGCGCGTGCCATCACCCTCCTGAATCAAATGTTGTAATTTGACATTGGTAGCTTCTTCTGTTCTCGAGTTGTCGTGCCGACAAACAAACAAACAAACACACAAACAAACAAACAGAAACGGAAGTGATCAATATACTTACGAAATCTTTAGATTTCGTAAGTAACAAGAAGTCATAGACTGGTGCTTATGAAATCGTCAACTTGACCTCTGACTTTGTCTAATAAAAGCTGTCTCTCGAGAAGGTAGCGACGCAAACCAGAAGTTTCTATGATGATTCTGTACCAAACCATCAAATATCGAATGTTTTGGATGTTTGACCTCACTGTTACCTTCACCTTTGACAGATTTTGACCAAAATCTAATCAGCACAAGCCATCGCCCTCCTGAATCACGTGGTGTAATTTGACATTGGCAGATTCCTCCGTTCTCGAGTTATCATTTTTTGGATGTTTGACCTCACTGTTACCTCCACCTTTGACCGATTTTGACAAAAATCTAATCAGCGCTAGCCATCACCCTCCTGAATCACGTGGTGTAATTTGACATTGGTAGCTTCTTCCGTTCTCGAGTTATCGTGCCTACAAACAAACAAACAGAAACGGAAGGCATCAATATACTTACGAAATCTTTAGATTTCGTAAGTAACAAACAAGCAGTCATAGACTGGTACTTACGAAATCGTCAACTTGACCTCTGACCTTGTCTAATAAAAGCTGTCTCTCGAGAAGGAAGCGACGCAAACCAGAAGTTTCTACGATGATTCTGTACCAAACCATCAAAATCGAATGTTTGACCTCACTGTGACCTTGACCTTTGACCGATTTTGACCAAAATCTAATCAGCATTAGCCATCACCCTCCTGAATCACGTGGTGTAATTTGACATTGGGAGCTTCTTCCGTTCTCGAGTTATCGTGCCTACAAACAAACAAACAAGCAGTCATAGACTGGTACTTACAAAATCATCAACTTGACCTCTGACCTTGTCTAATAAAAGCTGTCTCGAGAGAAGGTAGCAACGCAAACCAGAAGTTTCTACGATGATTCTGCACCAAACCATCAAAAATCGAATGTTTTGGATGTTTGACCTCACTGTGACCTTGACCTTTGACCGATTTTGACCAAAATCAAATCAATGCTAACCATCACCCTCCTGAATCACGTGGTGTAATTTGACATCGGTAGCTTCTTCCGTTCTCGAGTTGTCTGGACCAAACCATCATAAAATCGAATATTTGACCTCACTGTGACCTTGACCTTTGACCGATTTTGACCAAAATCTAATCAGCACTAGCCATCACCCTCCTGAATCACCTGGTGTAATTTGACATTGGTAGCTTCTTCCGTTCTCGAGTTATTGTGCCGACAAACAAACAAACAAACAAACAAACAAAAACGGAAGTCATCAATATACTTATGAAATCTTTAGATTTCGTAAGTACCAAACACACAAACAAACAAACACACAAACAAACAAACAAGCAGTCATAGACTGGTACTAACGAAATCGTCAACTTGACCTCTGACCTTGTCTAATAAAAGCTGTCTCGAGAGAAGGTAGCGACGCAAACCAGAAGTTTCTACGATGATTCTGTACAAAACCATCATAAATCGAATATTTGACCTCACTGTGACCTTGACCTTTGACCGATATTGACCAAAATCTAATCAGCACAAGCCATCACCCTCCTGAATCACGTGGTGTAATTTGACATTGGGAGCTTCTTCCGTTTTCGAGTTATCGTGCCTACAAACAAACAAATAAGCAGTCATAAACTGGTACTTACGAAATCGTCAACTTGACCTCTGACCTTGTCTAATAAAAGCTGTCTCGAGAGAAGGTAGCGACGCAAACCAGAAGTTTCTACGATGATTCTGCATCAAACAATCAAAAATCGTAACATCGACCGAAGCAAAAATCTCCATTTCTTCACGCAATTATACCTTAACGTAACTCAACGACGCATCTCCTCGAGCGCACTGCATCATGGGATGACCCGTGATGCTTCGAGTGAAATATTTTTTATACAATCTTAAAACGTCTCCAAAACATCCGATTTTTACCATAATTTCGACAACCGAGTTTTAAGCATCCGAAGCAATCGCAAAAACCGAAGACAAAATTAAAATCGAAGTTAAAACGAACTCGTAATGTTGAGCGAAGCAAAAATACTCCATTTCTCCACGTGAATTTATGGAATTATTTTTGACCTCACTGTGACCTTGACCTTTGACCGATTTTGCCCAAAATCTAATCAGCACGGGCCATCGCCCTCTTGAATCACGTGGTGTAATTTGACATTGGGAGCTTCTTCCGTTCTCGAGTTATCGTGCCTACAAACAAACAAACAAGCAGTCATAGACTGGTACTTACAAAATCATCAACTTGACCTCTGACCTTGTCTAATAAAAGCTGTCTCGAGAGAAGGTAGCGACGCAAACCAGAAGTTTCTACGATGATTCTGCACCAAACCATCAAAAATCGAATGTTTTGGATGTTTGACCTCACTGTGACCTTGACCTTTGACCGATTTTGACAAAAATCTAATCAGCGCTAGCCATCACCCTCCTGAATCACCTGGTGTAATTTGACATTGGTAGCTTCTTCTGTTCTCGAGTTATCGTGCCTACAAACAAACAAACAAGCAGTCATAGACTGGTACTTATGAAATCGTTAACTTGACCTCTGACCTTGTCTAATAAAAGCTGTCTCGAGAGAAGGTAGCAACGCAAAGCAGAAGTTTCTACGATGATTCTGGACCAAACCATCAAAAATCGAATGTTTTGGATGTTTGACCTCACTGTGACCTTGACCTTTGACCGATTTTGACCAAAATCAAATCAACGCTAGCCATCACCCTCCTGCATCACGTGGTGTAATTTGACATCGGTAGCTTCTTCCGTTCTCGAGTTGTCTGTACCAAACCATCATAAAATCGAATATTTGACCTCACTGTGACCTTGACCTTTGACAGATTTTGACCAAAATCTAATCAGCACTCACCATCACCCTCCTGAATCACGTGGTCTAATTTGACATTGGTTGCTTCTTCCGTTCTCGAGTTATTGTGCCGACAAACAAACAAACAAACAAAAACGGAAGTCATCAATATACTTATGAAATCTTTAGATTTCGTAAGTACCAAACACACAAACAAACAAACACACAAACAAACAAACAAGCAGTCATAAACTGGTACTAACGAAATCGTCAACTTGACCTCTGACCTTGTCTAATAAAAGCTGTCTCGAGAGAAGGTAGCAACGCAAACCAGAAGTTTCTATGATGATTCTGTAAAAAACCATCATAAATCGAATATTTGACCTCACCGTGACCTTGACCTTTGACCGATTTTGACCAAAATCTAATCAGCACTAGCAATCACCCTCCTGAATCACCTGGTGTAATTTGACATTGGTAGCTTCTTCTGTTCTCGAGTTATCGTTCCGACAAACAAAGACACAAACACACACACAAACAAACACACAAACACACAAACAGAGGAAGGAAGTGATCAATATACTGAGGAAATCTTTCGATTTCATAAGTAACAAGCAGTCATAGACTGGTACTTACGAAATCGTCAACTTGACCTCTGACCTCGTCTAATAAAAGCTGTCTCTCTAAAAGGTAGCGACGCAAACCAGAAGTTTCTACGATTATTCTGTACCAAACCATCAAAAATCGAATGTTTGACCTCACCGTGACCTTGACCTTTGACCGTTTTTGACCAAAATCGAATCAGCACTAGCAATCACCCTCCTGAATCACGTGGTGTAATTTGATATTGGTAGCTTCTTCCGTTCTCGAGTTATCGTTCCGACAAACAAAGACACAAACACACACAAACAAACACACAAACACACAAACAGAGGAAGGAAGTGATCAATATACTGAGGAAATCTTTCGATTTTGTAAGTAACAAGCAGTCATAGACTGGTACTTACGAAATCGTCAACTTGACCTCTGACCTCGTCTAATAAAAGCTGTTTCTCTAAAAGGTAGCGACGCAAACCAGAAGTTTCTACGATTATTCTGTACCAAACCATCAAAAATCGAATGTTTGACCTCACCGTGACCTTGACCTTTGACCGTTTTTGACCAAAATCTAATCAGCACTAGCAATCACCCTCCTGAATCACGTGGTGTAATTTGATATTGGAAGCTTCTTCCGTTCTCGAGTTATCGTGCCAACAAACAAACACACAAACAGATGACGGAAGTCATCAATATACTTATGAAATCTTCAGATTTCGTAAGTAACAAGAAAACAAACAAACAAATGGAGTGAAAACTAAGTGTGTGCTTCCAGCATGAATCATCGTGCAGCGCCTTGAGATGTCAATAAAGACAAAACGTGTCCAAAATGTACCCGGGTGGTATCTGGAACGCTTTGTGAAAAATAAATTGCGATAAAATAAATATTATTGCATTTACCTTGTGTCATAAGCTGGTTGCACCTCGTGTGGGTTGCGTCGATCAGACCAAAAGAACAGAAGTCGGTCAAACTTCGGCTCAACATCAGCATACTGGGATTTGCCCTCAGGGAATATCCTCAGCAGTCCACCCTTAGTCTGAGATGTAAAGATGCACAAAACTAAACCGGCCATTGTGGTGAAAGTTCGAACAAACAATCTCAGAAAGCAGTGCTCATCTTTAACATTTTTGAGTAACTGTTTCCATTGTGCGTGCAAGGTCATCCACCCCGTCGGTTAAAGTGGCTCCAATGCTCCTTACCACCTCACAGCATGCTCACCACTCTCCTGTCGACAAGTTACTCTGCACCCCCAAGAAACCAGCCATCTTGCACACAGCATCGAGGCACACCACGGGGGAAAAAGGGTGCTGCACTCGTCAACATCCACGTGGAGACGTGGAGTGGCCAAATCGGTTGCGGAGCAATGGTGGCTACCAAAATGCCAATGGGACATTTTCCTCAAGCATTGCCTGATACTGATGTGGCTCCTTCGCAGCAACAACCTCAATAAACCACAGCCTGGCTCAACAACAACAACACTACCGACATGCAAACTGGAAATCTTGTCAGTGATAAGCTATCGGCCATCTTCTGTGTGGGTTAATAAAGTACAGTCGTTTGCAAATCATCATCAGTAATCCCAAGCATCCTCACTGGAAAGCCACAGGCCCAAGGAGGCTGACTACTCCGACCGTATTCCCCCAGAGATTGAGGAAAGAAGAAATGGTAAATTGTTGTCTGTGTTGTGCAAGTTGAGAGCAAGTTGTAATTAAGTGGCGTACAGTCTTACGGTGCCACATTCAAGGTGACACCGTGGGTATCACGGGTCCCAAGTTGGCTCGAGTTTGTGTTTCTAAGTTTTAAGTGTGGTGTGGTGTGGTGTGGTGTGGTAACCGGAACGATCTGGAGTCTAGATTATTTACGCTGGAGGAGCGTGGGAGGGTTTGTTCAGATGGATGGATCGGGAAGTATTTTATTGTTGTGTTGTTGCAAAGCAATGGTGGTGGGGTTATTACCTCTGCCACCGAAGGTGGACGGAGGTTGTGTTTTCACCCCTTTGTCTGTGAGCAGGATAGCAAAATATTTATGTACCGATTCGGACGAAACTTGGTAGACGAGTTGGGTATGTGACAAGGACAAGGACACGGGGTAAAAGCCGGAATTGATTTATGTATACGCCTTTAAACCTCTTTAAACCATTATTTAAACTGAATTACATACTTGGACATTGAAGAACACAAATCGCCTTCGTAATTCTTTCAAGAACCTCCAGTTTTGCAGTACTTGGACATGTTCTATAGAGTGGTGTATGTAATAGGAGCTGTGAAGCACAGACCCTGGGAAGTGGGCGCGGCATGTGAGGGTGCCGTATCGGGGTGAATAAGGGGTCGCCAACATGGCATTGTACAATGCTGATTAACGCTGCATACATGATGCTCAATGAAGGTTCCATATCCTAAACCTCTGTTCTTCATTGCACGGCCCGCGAGCCACTGGCGGCCCTTGATGGCCTAAAGTGCGGCCCCTGACATGCGGCTGATAACACACAAATGTGAAAACTACCCATCATCATCCACCAAAAATGCTATCAAATTGACCCAATGGTTTCAAACGAGTGTTCCAACGTAAAGCATAAAAGTAACATAACTACATCAGGGGACGGCAGTTTCCAATCAATTATGCTTGCAGCCCAGATAATCAAAACAAAGAGTACGTGAGGGTGGGGCCTAATAGCAGCCATAGCGGAGTCCTGCAGGCGGTGTGGCGGCTCTCATGCCGATGGCTTTTTGGCAAAAGTGGCCCCCTCTAAATAAATAGTGAAGATCACTGTCCGAAACTGCGATTTGACGTCATCTTGTTACAGTGTATATTGAAGTATATATTCTTTATATATTTTTAGCGATCTTTAAAATCATTATCTTATTGAATTGAAGTACACTGTTGACACACTGCGTGGGGTATCATGTTCTATGAACTCTCGAGTTACTTCCGAATGTGGGAGGAGGATACGTTTCCACCCTTCTCTGTCTGGTTGTGTGCAGGATATCTAAAAAAAAGTTGTGGACGAATCTGGATGAAATTTGGTGGGTAGGTTGAGTGTGTAACAAGGACGAACTGATTATATTTTGGTGAAGATCCGGATCAGGATCCGACTACAACAATTTTTTCAAGTGATTCTTCACCATTGAGAGATCGGGCCTATATATTGTTGCGGAAATGGCCCTTAGTGTGTTACTAAATATAGGATTAGCCCAGATCCCCCATTAAATGCATGTTTAGTCAGGTTGTTCGGTAAATGGACGCTACCTGTGTGTCGGGACATGCAAGAGACTGTTCATCGTTGGTACATTGGTGGTGGACCGAGAGGCTCTTCTTCTTCCTTCCTCTCTCCGGACAATAGACTACGCCTAGCGCGCTGAGAGGGGGAGTGGCCTAGAGAAGGACGTGAAACTGAAGGGAGGAGTTTGTCGGCTTCGAAAAGGGGCACGCCCCAAAAAGAAAAGGTGGTAAAACTGAGAGCGCCGAGGTGGTGCCGATCGGCTGGACACGGGACGGTTGTGTCTGTTTTCGTGAGGAGAGCCGAAAGAAAGGCAGGGAAGGCAATAGAAAAACGAGTGTTGAGTCGCGATCTTCTGGATGAGCAGTGGGCTTCGAGGCGAGTGAGGGAAGGAAAGGCAGGGGTGGATCTGCGATGAGAGCGCCGAAGTATGGTGCGGTCGGCAGTAGGAGGAACTGAACCCGAGGGTCGTGATCTGCTGTGTAGGGGACGGCTGTGTCTGTCTGCAATCTGCTTCATGAAGGAGGCAGGAGAAACGACTAGAGGCTGCCTGCATGTCTAGTCGGCGATCGACTTTCATGAGAAGGTCCTCGACACGTTTGTCGATCCACCTGCCGGAGCCCAACACCCCGATTTGGCCTTGTCTGGTGAGCAGGCCAGGACTTGTGTGCTGGACCTTGTGAGAGACCAGCTGAGACCCACCATCGATCTGACGGTCTTGTGCCATCAACAATGCGCGGGGTCAGAACGCGCTGAGGAGGGCATGCGCAAGCGGTGCCTTGAGAAGAAAGAGTACGGCGCCGCCATCTTGCCACGTGGCGTGCTCGAGCTTGGGGCTCAAATCCGTGGACATCAGCTTGTCACGAGCCACATTCGTGCTTTTGACACTTTCCTCTCGTCCATGAAATATCACCAAGTACTCTGTGTCTTGTCTGCATGCTGTCCGTGTCTTGTTTGCATGTCATTTAAGGTTTATCTCATTAGAGTTCCCTTCGAAACCCGTAATCCATAGCTCCCTAGTTAAGAACGGGTTATATATTAATTATAACATTGTTGTGAATGCTTTGCTCGTGTCATGTTCCCCGATGTCCCCAATAAATCTGGCTGATTCGTATGAAGTTGCTGCTTTGAATTAATTTGTGCCGCGTCGAGGAACGATCCACTCGATTTGGATATAAAAACGAAAATGGTTACAGACTGGTAGACTCCGCTCGGTCTCTGACAAAACCGGTCTGTAACCGGGGTCTATTCCCCCAGCTGGCAAGGTACAGGTGTATTTTGGTATCGTGGTTCGAGACGCGTAACCCGAGAATTGTGCCGAACCAGCCGGCGTTATAACCCCAGAGACGGCGGTGGTTAGGGTGGCGCCGAATCTGCAACATTTGGCTGTCGAGTGTAGGGTGTGAAAACCCAAACTGGTTACGGACAGTGATTGACGCACTCGTCCGAACACCCCCCCCACCCCCGTAACAATATATATATATATATATATATATATATATATATATATATATATATATATATATATATGACATGATATCTTACAAAGTGGTGGACGGATTTGGCCAAAACTTTATGGAGATTTTGGGTGTGTGGCAAGGAAGAATTGATTCAATTTTGGTGAAGATCCAGATCCGATAATTTTTGAAGTGATTCTTCGCCATTGAGAGATAGAGCGAAACCGATATATAAGCACGATGTCTCAAAAAGTTATGGACGGATTTGGTTGAAACTTAGTGGACAGTTTGGGTGTGTGACAAGGACAAATCGATTCGATTTTGGTGAAGATCTGAATCCAGATACGAGATTTATTTAATTTTTAAAGTGATTCTTCACTATTGAGAGATCAGGCCGAAAATGATATATAGCATGATATTTAAAAAATGTATTGGACCCGATATGTTCTCGTGGATCAGGCATTGCGCGGTGGAGGTATGCGCTCTACTGAGTGCCCTTCTAGTTGTGAATGTTTTTGAGAGACGTTTTTTTTAAAGGTGGAATTCCCTGTTTGAAACTATGTTGTTATAGTGAGTTGCTGGTGAGATATTTTTGTGTCTGAGAGAGGGTTGGTGATTGGACAAGTGGTGACATGGGTGTTCTAGTGTTGAATGGTATAAATGAAGTGCATGCCTCTCATATTAAGGTGGTTTTGGAGGGGAAGTATTTTTGTTTTGGAGTGGAGATGATCTATGTCTATGAGTTGGGTGCAGCCAATGATTATTCTGATTGCTTTGTTTTATGGTATTTGAAGTTGTAACACATTTGTTTTGGATATGGATGGTGACCAACTTGAACTAACAGAGTTAATAATGGTTTGGATGAAGTATATGTAAATTGTAAGGGATCCTTTTTGTTGACCAAATTTTGTATTGGTTAATGCTTTTCATGCATTGACTTTTGCTCTTCTTTGTTGAATGTGTTTAGTGAAGGTCATGTGAGTATCCAGTGAGATTCCAAGTATTTGGAGGTTTAATTGAGGGAGAGTTGTTGATTTCACATTGTGATTGTTGGGTGGTAATTAGATTCACGTTTGTCCGGGGTTAGGAGAGGCAAGGGCCATCATCATTCAGAGTAGAGTTCAGGTGTTGGAGGAGAACGAAAAATGCCAACTCTTACTCACGTCTAGTGATTTCAACCGCTACCACCATTACGATTGGCTGGGTATACATACCCCTCTCACCAGCCATGGCACTGCAGTAAAGGACCTCTGTGACTCTAAGTGCCTGATATGATCTGCAAACTTTCCGATCCAGATTTATGCCAATGGAAAAAATCCACCCTTCTTGACCAATTGGAAATGACCATCATTCCTGCTGTCTCCTGTTCTTCCTCTGCTCCAATTGGTTTGGCTGATCATGTGCTTGTTGGAGTCAACATCTGTCTGGCTATTTTTAGAGAGCCACCTCAGTGCCAGAGAATCTGTCAGTTCACTCAGGCAGACTGGCAGGGACTGCAAGCAGCCATCTCATTTCGGTACTGGCCTCCTATATCTTACTATAATTCACCGTCTGTCCGTCTGTCTGTTCCCAGGTACCGCAAAAACGGCTGAACCGATCACAACCATATTTGGGGTGTGTAATCCTGGGACCACTTGGAGTAAAATAAGCATAAATATAATAACATGACCCCCTTGACGGCTCCCGTAGGGAGCAGGTGCTTCTTGTCTACTAAACCTGACATTAACTCAGCATGGGAATTCTTCCACAGAAGCCTACTCTTTCTTATGGACAGATTAATCCCATCCACTCTTAAGTTATCATACCCCTCTTCCCACCCATAGTACACTGAATCATGTTCTCTCCACTGGGCTGGTCCCCCTGCCTCACACCTTGCTCCGCTTGATGATTTGCAACCCAAGGCCTTCAAAATCATTGGAATCTCCCAGGATGAAGCTGAGTCTCTGGGCCAATCACTTTCATGTCACAGACAGGTCAGTGGTCCCTATGACTTCTACTGCATCCATTCTGGTCTTACACTCTCTGCCCTTTGTGCTCCACTTCCTTCACATTCATGCAGGGCACACACAATCTCTGCTCGTAACCCCCTTCAGGTGAAACTCCCAAAATCCAGACTCTCTGCTCACCTGAAATCATTTGTTACTCTATTACATCCACCACCGAAGGTGGATGGAGATTATGCTTTCACCCATGTTTGTTTGTCTGTTTGGAAGCAGGATATCTTAAAAATACAAGAATTTCCAAAGTGATTCTACCAAAATGAGAGAAAGGGCCAAAAAGGACATAAAAAACACGATATTTAAAAACGGTGTGGACAGATGACAAAACTTGGTGGATGAGTTGAGTAGGTGATATGAACAAGTTGATGAGATTTTGCTTAAAGTCTTGGATGCAGATATGGCCCATTGGTGAGTTAGAAAACATCAACTGTTCAGCCTGGCAGAGGTATGCGCTCTCCCAAGTGCCGTTCGAGTTCCTACCTGTGGCACTAACTACCTCAGTCTCTTCAATCTCATTCATTCCTCCAGGGCTTCAAGATAGCTGTTCACCACCATCTCAAGTCACTCCCCACCCACCCCCCCATCCACAACCATGACCTTTTCTACTTCCAGTAAACCTCCCTAAGCCCACCTTTCCAAATTTCCACTTTTCCATTCCACTTCTGTTATTGATGGTTTGTGGAGCTGTATCCATACAGTTCACCGAGTTTCCTCACTTTGCCCTCATTCTTCCCACGATCCCTTATTTCACGTCTCCCTCTACTTTGTTCCTCAACCCTCCTGTTGGCACAGCTCGCATATATATATATATATATATATATATATATATATATATATATATATATATATATATATATATATATATATATATATATATATATATATATATATATATATATATATATATATATATATATATATATATATATATATATATATATATATATATATATATATATATATATATATATATATATATATATATATATATATATATATATATATATATATATATATATATATATATATATATATATATATATATATATATATATATATATATATATATATATATATATATATATATATATATATATATATATATATATATATATATATATATATATATATATATATATATATATATATATATATATATATATATATATATATATATATATATATATATATATATATATATATATATATATATATATATATATAAATATAAATATATATATATATATATATATATATATATATATATATATATATATATATATATATATATATATATATATATATATATATATATATATATATATATATATATATATATATATATATATATATATATATATATATATATATATATATATATATATATATATATATATATATATATATATATATATATATATATATATATATATATATATATATATATATATATATATATATATATATATATATATATATATATATATATATATATATATATATATATATATATATATATATATATATATATATATATATATATATATATATATATATATATTTATATATATATATATATATATATATATATATATATATATATATATATATATATATATATATATATATATATATATATATATATATATATATATATATATATATATATATATATATATATATATATATATATATATATATATATATATATATATATATATATATATATATATATATATATATATACATATATATATATATAAATATACATATATATATATATATATAAATATATATATATATATATAAATATATATATATATATATATATAAATATATATATATATATAAATATAAATATATATATATATAAATATAAATATATATATATATATAAATATATATATATATAAATATATATATATATATAAATATATATATATATATATATATATATATATATATATATATATATATATATATATATATATATATATATATATAAATATATATAAATATATATATATATATATATATATATATATATATATATATATATATATTGTTGCGAATTTGCGCCCGCCGGCGTGCGAGCGGCCACGTAACTCGAATCGCGGCACGTCGCCCACCGGACGGACAATTCCGTCATGACCCTCTCGGACCAACGCCGGGAACTAGTCACGGGTGGGCCTTTCGGCCTCACCACGATCGTGCCAATCGGCCCCCCGCGTGGGATAGGGTTGTTCGACCTATCTAAGTACCTACCTAAGTACCCACACGGAGGGTAGACCGGGCGATCGCACCTCGCCGCAGGTCGACTTCGGACACGGGCCACTTTAAGCAACCCGTTCCGTACTATCGGGATAACCGAGCGGTGTTATCGTCAACCTCGACGGTTCCGATTAATTATTGGGCGTATTTAGCCCACGACCAACCCTTTGCGTGAAGTAAGATGGAGATTCAATTAAAGAAAAGACGAAGCGAAACGGGAGAAACAGGTCCACATAATTCATATTTATTCCGCGGCAAACGGAAAGCACACATATACAATTACAACAATTATGCACTAAAAGCAAATGTAAAAGAAACACAACAATTATGCACCAAAAGCAATTGCAACAAACGAAACACAATGGAGATCTACTACCGACTACGCGAGCACACGGCAACACTTACACAGTTTTACTTTACAGACGGCGCCGACAACACATATACTCAAAATCAAAAGAAAAACGGGCCACCCTCTACGACAAGGGGGCAGACGGGCCTGTGGGCCGAGACCGCGTCGAGCCTACCCGTCTTGTGATGAGCCGCAAAATGTCGGCGGTGCCCCGACTCCGCGCTCCTCCCCGGGCTTCGCTGGCACTGCCTGGAATGGGGTGGGAACGGGGCCCCCTTTTCGCACTATCTCAGCGCGGGGGGGGGGAAACAGGGGGGGTTGTTGATGCTCTGGGGAAAGAGGATAGCTGGCTTACTTGGGTCCCGCGACGAGCGACTCCACTGCGCCCTCGACCGCGTTCCCGGCTTCTCCTCTCTGCAGCTCAACGACAGACTCCGAACCTCGACAGACCGACTCTCCTCCAGACCCGTCTTGACTGCTGCTGCCACACTTCGCCGCCGCCACAACGCGCCCGAGCCCGAAACAGAAACTCTCTACTCCAACTCGAGCCCGAAACAGAAACTCTTCTCCAACTCGAGCCCGAAACAGAAACTCTTCTCTCTACTCGAGCCCGAAACAGAAACAGAAACTCTTCCCAATCGAGCCTGAAACAGAAACTCTTCCCAACTCGAGCCCGAAACAGAAACTCTTCTCTCCCTCGAGCCCGAAACCCTTCTCTCCAACTCGATTCGCCCCGCGCTCGGCGCTTTATAGTCAGCAGGAGAAACCATATGCAGATTTTCGGATCAGGATCGGCTCGGGGGCGGAGCCACGCTCGCCCATTGGACGGAGGAAAAGTGGGCGTGAATCATTCCTGATCCTCGAATCTGCATATATCGATTCTACTCCGACGCGCCTGGAGGCGGGGCCAAATCGCCCCGCGCTCGCTGATAGGACGGAACAGAAGTGGGCGTGAATCATTCCTGATCCGACTTCCCCGGAAAGGCCGCTTTTTGCACCCGCTGCTCGGCGCGCGCCCTGTACGAGTCCAGGATCGGTGTCCACAAGCGGTGCGGGAATGGCGGCAGAAGGAGGAGAGGTGAAGGTGGTGGAGGGTTTATTGTGGTGGTCCCTGGCCACGGTGACGCTTGGAATGGCGGTGATGCGATGATTGCGAGAGCAAGTTGTGACGGTAAAGGTCGTGGCTGTCGGCGTTGTTGTTGTTGTGAAGCGGCATTGCGCTTGGTGGTTGTTGTGTGATGGCGGTTGAGACGTGGTTGGTTCAAAATAAAGATAGAACAGAAAAACGGCTATCTTGAAGGGTCGCAGCCCGAATGAATCACATTTATTCCCTCTAAACAACGGGTTTGGCCTAACTACACATATACTTACAGAGATATCTCACCTACAGGACCTGAATGGTGGTTTGCGAATTTCCTCAACCACAACAATATATATATATATATATATATATATATATATATATATATATATATATATATATATATATATATATATATATATATATATATATATATATATATATATCTCTCTCTCTCTCTCTTCACACTGATAAATTCTGTGTTCTATCCCCTCCATGAGCCTCGACACTGTATACAACAACAAAAATTTTTTTCCAATGGTGCCAGGAAACAAAAGGTCACTTGTCAAAACTCAACCATGAGGTAGGTTGTGATATTTCTGAACAAGACCAAATTAAAGAAGCAGTAGAGAACTATTATTCCAGGCTCTGAGAAGTTGAAGACAGATTAGTCTCAGATGGCCTATTTTCCTGGTCATCTTGACAAACGTTCGAGCCCCCAGCAGCAGGTGCTTTTGAATGAGTCCTTGAGCAAGGGGAATAGTTTTCCACTGTTGAAGATTTGGCAGCTAATAAAATTCAAGGTGACGGTTGCCTCCCTGCGGAGATTTATCACCGCTTTTGGCACATTCTTGGGGACAATTTATTGCAGGTAGTGCAGGAACTACAGACCTCTCCTAAGGTTCAAGAGTTCATGGCAGCATGGTGTGGTGACCCTTGAAAACTTGTCCAACTGGTGCCCGACTACCTTGCTTAACACAGATTACAAAATACTAACTGAGGTGTTGACCAAGCTGGAAGGCGTTGAACATACAAATTATTTCAAAGGTGTTGAAAAATTGATAAACCAACAAGGATTACTTCAGTCATTATCACTACTAAATAACATTTCTGTTAATTCAGATGAAGGATGTATCCAAACTGGTATTTTGAAGAGTGAAATATCAGACCATTTCCCAAATTTTCATTACCTGATAGTACGGTTGATGATCAAACTCAAAAAAAGGAAAACAAAATACACAAATGTACACAAGAAAATGTCTCTTGTTTAAATATTATTATTTAATAAGGCTGTAACCCTCAGAAAATTTGGATGAAGGTTTGTCATGGAGTGACACCAATTATGCCGATTAATTATTACCATCCATCCATCCATTGGGACCATACTCTGTGCAGAGCGTTGGTGCTGCTGAAGCAGTATCCTGTGTTATTGGGCACAATCCTTGGTGGTTAAGCATTAGGGATGGTGAGCCCAGTGGTGTTTCGGGGCTGCCGGTTGAACGTGCTGACTGAGCTCTTTCGTTGAATTTGTCAACTGGGGCCTTGTGGTCGCCTTCTTCCTGTTCAGTGTCACACTGTAAGCAGAATTGGCTGCACTGGCACATGGACTCGCTTGCTTCACACAGGTCTGACTGCATGGAGAATGAGCTTCATCCTTGGATCGTTGCGAACAGAAGGTGATTTCATCTATTTCTTGCTGGAGAGCTGTCCTCGCTGCTTGTGGTGCTTTCCTGGGGTTGGGGCGAGGCCAAGGAGGCAGTGCTTTGCATGGGTTTTGCATGGCTTGAGTTGGGCCGAAGACGGCTGCTCGGCTAGTTTCGCGAGTGGCTTGGGCAGAGGCGGGACTGTCAGGGCACCTCCCCTGTTCATTTTTCAAGATAGGCACTGTAAGCTGCTGCTGCTGAAACCATTTTTGTTTCCCTGCGCTCACGAAGCGAAAAGCTGGGTTAAGCGATCGGTCGCACACATGTGCCGTGTGTACATACGTGTCTGCATTAAAAAAAAAAATCATTTTCTCAGAAACCGTTGATCTGATTGACACAAAATTTTCCAAATAGGTGCGCCTCCTCCTGTAGAATTTTTAGTCATAATTATGACGTCGCAGGTCACGTGGTACAGGCGCCATATTGGAACCCCCCCCCCCCAAAAAAAAAATTGCACCTCTATATCTCTGAAACCACTCCATGGAAAAAAATGTGCACATGGCTCATTCTCAAGTACTCCCCATGGGGAATTAGATGTGTTTATGATGATGTCATCGCTGTCTTCATTATGACATCATAATTCGACAAGTGCAACGCTTGATCCAGTCAGTATGAAAAAAAAAATTCTCTGCAATCGTTGAAACCGCTAACCGATCAATGCAAAACATTAACTAATTGATCAACTACCCATGGGAAATATAGTTTGATAAAAGTGACATCATCGGTCACTGGTCTGGCACCATATTGGATCAAAGAAAACAAAACACCTTAAAAAACAAACAGAAGAGTTGGCTTGTACCAAGTCCTTCTCAACACTGCACGGGGTAAGTATTCCATGAATACCATGTCGTTATGAAATGGAATTTATATTTTGTATAATCTGCTTATTTTTAGGACTGTGATTGGTGTATTTAAAATCGGTGTTGTGCTGCATAAATGGACTTTGTAAAACTCATCCATAAAAATGATCATCATGAGGCCAACGGCCCGAGAAAGATCAAGATCAACGATGATGATGATGATGATGATGATGATGAGAGGGCATGGCATGTTAGAGTGTGCAGTATCGGGGTGAAGAAGAGGCCGCCGATGTGGCGATGTATGATGCCGATTGACGCTGCATCCTATTGACACTGTGATCAATAAAGCCTCCCTCAATCTCCTCAACTGTGACTCAACATTGTGTTATTACAGTGCATAAGGGTGATGTTTCAGACTGCTTCAGTAATGCAAAACTTCTGGATTTTTAAACATCTTTGAAATCACTGTTTTGTTAAAATTTAAAGTACTGCAGGTACTTAAACCCTGTACAGGGTATTGTGTTCTATGAACTCTCTAGTTTAGACTTGTTATTAATTTGTCAATCTAAAACAAACTACAACCTCCATCAATATTCTCAATCAATTTCAACAATTGTGTACCATAGACACAAATAAGTGAAAAGCAATCTAAACTTCTTCTTTTCTTCCCTTTATGATGAGTGACGTCCAATGGTACCAGTCTTCTGCCCTGCTTGACTATGATACTCCTCCACTTCCCTTTGTCCCCAGCCAACTCTCTCCACACACTCCCACCTTATTGATAATCCCTCCTCACACAATCTTTCCATCTCAACTACTATGGTCTCTCTCGTTTCCTACTACCTGGCTCCCTCAAAAAAAAAGATCCATCTTTGCCATTCGCTGTTCCCCCCCATTCGCACCACGTATCCAGCCAGATTTTTTTTTACCAATTTCCCTATCAAGGTCAACTGTACACCAATCTCCTCCCTCAGTTCATCCATCCACCTTCCATCCACTTTTCACTCCCAAAATCCTCCTGACCCAGTTGCTCTTGCAGACCTGCAGCCACTGTCGTCTCCGTCAGTGCCACCGCCTCCAGACCGTAAAGGTAAGCCAGCATTACACAAGACACCAGAACTTTCCCTTACGAAAACTATCACAGCGAAAAATAAGAAAAGAAAAATGGAATTTCTACCTTGGTGTTCCAGTTCTTGTTGAGGTAGTAGATGCAAGTGACACAGCGCCCATCTCCATTAGGGTTGTCGACGTGCCGCACATAACCAGTCCCATTCCCAGGGTAACAAGCCACCATGCCCTAGGAAGACAAAACATTACATATTTGAGGATAAACAACAAAACCATATCCTCACTATGCAGTCAAACCTATTCGACGACTCAACCCATTCGGACCTCAGCGGTATCGGTTATGGGAATTATGCTCTTTGGGATTTCCCAAAACCAACCTGAAAAAAAGACAAACAAAAAAAACAAGTTTCATCCTCCATCTTTGGACCTCGAGCTTAGCCAAAAACCATCATTGTTATTTCCCCATGAAAATGCTGTTGAGCAGGGACAGCCGAGGGCGAGGAGCTTAGAGTGAGAGCGGAGACCAATTCCGAGCAGGACAGGAGTTTATTGGTAGCTCATTGCATTGTTGGGAGAACTGGTGACACAATTTTGTGTTTGCAAATCAACTTGACAACACTGATACACTTCCCAATGGTCAACAGGTGAGATCCACAACCTCTGTCAACAATGTTTATTCGGCTAATCTGAAAAAAAACACTGAACGGATCAGGACACAACAGAAAAGGAACGGTAAGGAGGGGGGGGGGACACCAACAGCGGAGTTGAAGGACAAAAATAGAGGAAGATTTGGACAAATAATGGGTGTGGGGAGGAATGAGGGGTAGAGAAGGACACATGGGGTGGACAAGATGGATACAGAAGTAAACTCTCAGGAAAGCAAAACTGGAAATTTGGAAGGGTGTTGGGGGTGAGGGTGGGGGCAGGAGGGCTTAACGGGGGTAGAAGAGATAATCTGAGATGGTGGTGAAGAGATGTTTTGAGGAAGTGGAGGAAAGAGTAAGATTGAAGTTGGTTCCACAGGTGGAGTGGGGGAGGAACGAAGGAGTGGGGGTGAGCAGTGAATTCTGGATTTTGTGAGATTCACCAGAAGGGAGTTGATGGTGGACCACATGCACTCTGCAAAAACGTGGGGGGAGGGGGGGAGGACCAGAAAGCAGAGTGCAAGACCAGAAAGGAGGTGGTAGAAGAGAATATTCTATGCCTTTTCAAAATTTTAATTTTCTCAATTTAAACACACAACTTGAGGTTTTGCCAAGGATGACAAAGGTTCAGAATGTCAAATGTTTCAGCCGCAGTGGGTGAAAAAAATAATGGCCTGCAACAGATCGTGAGATCAACAACAGTTATTGTGCAATCTTTCAGCAACTCTGTTTCATACAACGACCCCAACTCGTTTGGCACGATGTTTCAAATGCAGAAATGGATCGAGCCATTGGAATGATACTTCCTTTGCTCAAAACCATTTTCAACAGGGAAAAACATTTTGATGCCCCATTATGTTATTTTGTGACAATGAAAGCAGCCGTGATTCTCACTTAACGAATCTTCCTTGAAACGAGCAAAGGGCAAACCGATTGTTTACAGCAAGTCCACGAGTCTCATGAACATTTTGACTTTACCAAACTTACATTACCCTGTGTTGAGCACATCAAATTGCCATTTTGGCCACAAAAGGCATACACCATCTGATCACACTCTGCAAGATGTAGTCCTTTATTAGAAGGTGGAAACCCATTTGGCTCTACAATGTGGGCCAGGATGCAAATGCATTCCATTTTACTCTCCTTGGTGGAGCATTGAGCAACGTCAGTATCTCTCAAGCTCAACATCAGGTCAAATTCGATGACTTTGGAATCATATCATATACAATATTTATAAAAATGCAAGTTGAGCAATTGTGTTTGAATGGGGTAAACGTTGTAACCACAGCACATATAATGTTGGATGATAGCTCATTTAAGAGCTCCTGGGTCTGGGAGTCAGTGCATTCGAAGAAGGTCTAAAATATCCATATCGATGCAATTTAGACTTTTATGCATTTTCGGGTCAAGCGCACACGGGCAGTGCTTGGCTCAGTCACTGGATCGCACACCGACCAGAAGTAAAACAAAATAATAGACGCACAGTCAATTCTGTCAACATCAAATTCAGGAATTACCTTACTGTCGATTTACTTCACCGAGAAACCTTAGTGGTCTTAACAGTTAGTGCCTATTAAGCAAACTTGGAGTTGGGAGTTGGTTGGGGGGGGGGATTTGAAGAAGAAAGGGGGATGAGATGAAAGAGTTGGGGTGGGTGGGAGCAGAGAGGGGACAGATAGCTGGGAGAGTGGGTTTGAGGGCTTGAAGACTTGGGGCTGGGAAGCAGGGGTTGAGAACTTTCAAGTCACATTTTAGATTACGTGGAATTTCCGTCAGCATCTCTGCTGTTATGCCGTCAAAAGACATGCCAAGCAAAACTCGGGGCATTCCACGTCAAGTGTACACACCCTCCTGACACTAATACCTCATTTTCTTCCCATATGTTAGTCATTTATTCACTTGGGTGAAAAAACTCAAAATACCAACATTTAGACCTGTGGGCCCATCAGGCCCCATTTTAGCCCCCCCCCCCAAACTTGGGCACCCCCAGCTGCCCCACAATCTTCCAGTGGCCATATCACAGGTTGTAGTGGTCCGATTTGGATGATCTTGGTATCAAAATGCTCGTAAAAGCGAGATCTTTCGAATCGTGTAAAGTAAAATCACTCCGAAACAGTAATTCAAAAAGTTATAGTTTGGGGCGCCCTTTGACCTTGGGCCCCCCGCTCCCCAGCCAAACCGATGGTCCCGATTTTTTCGTGTGAGAATACCCCTTCATATACTCCAACACCTCAGCGTAAATTAAAATGGGATCTCAATGGGTTCAAGTTTGATGATGGTTTTATTGTTCGGGGACTCAGGTGCTGGACACACAATACATATCGCAATATTTGAACACAAGATTTCCAATACACTATATCAGTATATTGTACATAAATTTTCCACATGCACATGCAGGAACTGGAAGCAATACTCGTATGAGTAAGAGTTTTTCCAAGCATATTATAGTCAAGATTTTTTTGCCAATCAATGTTTTATTAACCTCCGCCATCGAAGATGGATGGAGGTTACTGTTTTCACCCCTTTCTGTTTGTTTGTTTGTTTGTGAACAGTATTACGGAAAAAAACTGCTCGACGGATTTCGACGAAACTTGGTGGGGGGGTTAGGTCTGGTCCAAGGATCATGCCATTAGATTTTGGACTTGCTCCAAAATCCAATATGGCTGCTATGGAGGCCAATTTGAAAAAATATTTGAATTTTTTTTTTTTTTTGCATTTCTACATGTTTTAAGTGATTTCCAATCCCCCCCTCCCCAAAAAAATTGTTAGAGAAAAAATAATTGCAAATTTTCTTTCAACAAAATTTAGATTTTTTTGCGTTTCTGCATGTTATAAGTGATTTCCAACAAAAAACATTCCAAAATTATAATTGTGGCTGATTTTGGAACTTCAGGTGGATATACCCACGTAAAATCAATTTCTGTCTCAAGGAATCTAGTTATGATGAATGAATTGAGTATGTAAAAGTTAAAAGTAAAAGGGAAAGTTGCAAACTATAACTCTGTGAGACCTGTTGACATCAAATTGAATGAATAGGATATCAGGTTCACTTGAGTGACCGAGCAGTATTGGTGGCGGAGGTTTTGCACTCTACCGAGTGCTCCCCCTCTAGTTTGACAGCTGTGTTTCTTTTTTACTGATTGTGTAGGTTCTACCTGTAGCAGTTTTTGGTTCTATGGAAAGAAGTATATCAGAAATATCTAAAATGCAGTGATCTTTAATGTCAGGAAAAAATAAACTATTTGCGGGCCCGTTTGGATGAAGAAAATTCACTTTCACTTCATGAGTGTCCTGAAAGGCTTCCATGATGCAGGCAAGCCACCATTTTCCATCATAGTGCACTGTGACATAACCTGAGAGTTTCCCGTTCAAAGTTGGTGTAGATTTTGAAATAGCTGACTCGATACGGTGTTCCTCGCTAAGGCTGAATTCGCGTACTTGAAGAGCAGTTTCAGAAATAGGGATGAAAGCATGAAGTTTTTGAGTTCCAGCTCTGGTTTTGGCCGTTTTTAACCTTTCTTCCAGTTTTCGTTCTTCCTCATAATACGCCTCTTGGATCCGTAACTGATCGGATCTTCACGAATCCGTAACTGAACTTCATTTAATTCAAACCATTTTCAGCAAAGGCGAAAAGATCTTTTGGAGAAATAATTTGACTGTCGTAAGGTCTATGCGGGCTCTCGCGTGTTGCTTCTCGTTTGACTGTACCTCCCCCTCCATCTGAAGGGCCCTTGCCATGACTTGTGGCAAAAAAAATGCCATTCTGCTTCAATACCATACTCTGATTTGTGACAACATAGGTTTATGAAGGCTTTGCAATTCTTATATTGGCCAGCACAACCGTCTGAGAAATAGTAAAGTTTCTTTACATTTCCAAAGCTAGATTTCAAGTGTTCAATGAGCATTCTTTGGAAGAGGTGGACTAAGACAGCGTCGTGAGTATTTCATTCTGATATAACCGTGAACGAATTGTGGTTCAATTTTCCATCGTCCGATTTGAAATAATAAACCCAGGGGTGAATTGTTGCTTGAGAGCAGTTCTAATGGAATCCTTGGGCCGCATCCTGTACGACAAACGAATAGTTCTCTGAGAAGTCTCCAATAATGAGAAATTCTCCTTCACCGATTTCATCTTTCTTATTTTTCAGAAACTGAGATTGGGCCTTGGCAATGAAGTCGTGTCTCACTAATTTCACCGCACGTTCACAGAATTGATTAATGAATTCTTCCAAAGGCAGGACCATGGAGCTCAGTTCAGATCTGTCGGTGGATGTCCACCGTTTAAACTGAATTTCATCAATATCCTCCAGTTCATAAGCACTCAGTATCTCAGTTTTGAAGTCTTCAATTGATAGGCAACTTTCACAAGTTCTGAAATAACATGCCGGTTGTGCTGGGTTACAAACTATGCGTGCTATCACATGATGATAGCAAGGAAGTTCGGCTATCTGTGGCATTTTGGAACCAAACATCATGAGTTTCACATTTTGATGTGTCGTACATACACTGCGTGTACCGCCTGAACCGGCCAGGACACACTCCGAGGGACGGAGCATGGCGAACTTTGCGAATCCAACTTTCAAGCCAGGGTTCTTCTCTTTGAATTTCTGAAACAGTTCCTTGAGATTGTTTAGTACCATGCGCTTTTGAATTTTGTCTTTTCCATGTTCATCCCTGACCACCACACAGTCCTTTTTTCCCGGCATTATTTGGCTGACTTCATCACCTCAGTAAAACTCGGTTACGGCGGATTTCACTTCGTCAGGCAATATTTTATCCTATTTAGGATTTAGAGACGATAGCATACCATTTTCTTTCCCTAAATTTTTGGCTTGCACAGCCATTCTTTGGGAGCAACTGAATTCACTCATCATCCCTCTGATGCTCATATTCCTAGCAAATATTGTCAGTATACGTATTTGCTCTGAACGGCTCGAAACAACGGATATTTGTTTCAGGCTTTTGATCACCTCTGGCATGCAATTTTCATCACATTTTGACGCTGTATTTTGTGTTTTCTCCGCAGTGCTTGGTCCATCAACTAATTCAAATTTCTTTCGCACAGAATCTTCCACTTTACTTCACTTTTCAGGAACGTACCCTGGGTTCCTTTCCGCCTTTAGTTTGTCGAATGGGCTTTCGCCTATCATCGATAACGACTGGTTTAATAGGTCAACTTCTGCTTCTCGCTCAAAAACCTCCTCGTCCTCATCTGTCAAAATAGATTCTGCAATGCCTTCGATAGTACCTTCTGATGGTAATTTCAAACTGGTCGAAGATGATTCTTCAATACGCTCTGGTGACAACTGAGAAAGTTTTTTTCTGCACAAAGTACAAAGTCTGTCATCTTTTTTCACCTTTGAAGAAAATTTCATCAACATATCATTTGACACATTGAGAAAGATCTTTTCGTTGTTTCTTTTTATGGCAGCTGAACGGATCGCAACAGTATTTTCGGAACTCCTTTTGATCTTCAGTCGCCATGCTTACTGCAAAATATGCAAAAACTGAGATTAGCCCATTTATAACTTAATTCGATGATGGTTATACAAAAAATGTACACTTAAAAATCAATAGACACAATAGGCAGAATAATTTTTTGCAAATGATGCAATATATATATATATATATATATATATATATATATAAATAATAGCCCAGAGATGATGATTGTCAATTTCAGACACAAAGTCGCCTGCCAGCAGGTGACGTCATTGGAACGATGATGGCAAACGTCGCCCAATGTCGAATCAAGAATTAGTGATATGTGGACCCCGAACAATAAAACCATCATCACACTTGAACCCATTGAGATCCCATTTTAATTTATGCTGAGGTGTTGGAGTATATGAGGGGGTATTCTCACACGAAAAAAAATCAGGACCATCGGTTTGGCTGGGGGGCGGGGGCCCAAGGTCAAAGGGCGCCCCAAACTATAACTTTTTGAATTACTGTTTCGGAGTGATTTTACTTTACGCGATTTGAAAGGTCTCGCTTTTACGAGCATTTTGATACCAAGATCATTCAAATCGGACCACAACAACCTGTGATATGGCCACTGGAAGAATGTGGGTCAACCGGGGGCACCCAAATTTGGGGGGGGGGGCTAAAATGGGCCCCGATTGGCCCCCAGGTCTGAAAATTGACACATAATGTTTACCGTGGATACAAACACTTGCACAAAAAAGTGAAATCTAAGACGATGTGTCATAACTTCGCTGAAAAATGTGTACACTTGACATGGAACGCCCCACTAGGGAGCGTCTGTCCTGGGGGCCCAGCGACCAAATTGTCTGTCAGTGCTCCTTTTGTACTCAGGGGACCTGGTACTACCATTCTGTATTGGTTTTAGCCGTTCCGCTGTTCGGTTGAGCTCGTGCAACCAAAGGGAACCCGAACTCGGGAGCGTCTGTCCTGGGGGCCCAGCGACCAAGTTGTCTGTCAGTGCTCCTTTTGTACTCAGCGGACCTGGTACTATCATTCTGCGTTGGTTTTAGCCGTTCCGCTGTTCGGTTGAGCTAGCGTGATTTTCACGGAATCCAATTAGCGTCTGTCACCGGTATTCCAGCGGCGAAATTGTCTGTCATTGTTTATACCGTGTCACAAGCTATACGAATAATATCAGAAACTTACTTGGGGCCGTTCCGCTGCCAGGTTGAGCTAGCGCCGATTATGCGATACGGATATTGACCACAGAATGTCAACCCAGCAGCAGTGTCCCGGCAGACGCAGAGTTCTGAGGTGAGAATATCATCTGGCATCTTACCATGGGGACGGCAATTGTTCCCCTCTTCGGTTGAGCTAAGCCCTGCGGGCTCCTGGTCTACAAGATTTGAAAGCAAACACGGAGTTTAAGCATTCAGCCTTTTCACGTGCAGTTTCAGCTGTGCAGCCATTTGAGGTAAGGGAGGGGATGGAGGTGGAACATACACCAGAAACAGACTTAACTGGATGCCACCAGGATTTGGAGGAGGGTGACAGGTTTGAGAGTTCAGACTTGAGATTGGAATGATGTTGTTTCCTGGCTCTCCTGAGGGTGGACACACACTTGTTCCAAGCTTTGTGGAAGAACCTTTTACTTGCAAGTAGTGGTGCTTCCACCCCAGCTCCCCCTTTTCCTATCCGTTTGTTCCTTTGATTAGTGTTCAAAGTTACCCTACTTCCCTCGTCACCTCACTCTTCCATGAGCCTAGATCCTGCACAGAAAGGAAAACACGATTTTTCCTTTTTTTGGGAGAGGGGTTGGTTCAGCCTTAAGGATTTAAAAAAAAAAAAAGGCACCACCAACTTTTGCAAGTGCCATGCGATAACGCTCAGGCCTGACTTTTTGAATACAAACGTCTTCATTCAGAAATACACAATGTCTACCACGTCAGGTGTCAAATAAATAGTGATATTTGATAGTGATATTTAGGGTTTGAACTCTCCTGATTATAAGTTGTTATTTGTGCATTCGCCATCATCAGTTTTCAGCTCGCTGCTCCAATTTGAAAGCCATAATCAGTTAACGGTAGTGTCCATTCATCGATTATTTAACATATTTTGCCTTGCCATTGACCTAATTTTTATTTGGAATTTTATTGATCTCCATAAACCAAGGAATTCCAAAGATTTGAACAAGATATTGAAGAACCTGCATTTACATCAAAGATAAGAGATCAGAGTTGGATTATAATTATTGAGGATTATTGGCCAAACAGTATTCCTGCAAAGGAAACTGATGTATAGTTGTCATCTGAAATTTGAGCTTCTATCATCTTGAATGAGAAATGTAGCCTGGTTCTGGCATTGGGATGTTCTGAACTTGTTCATGGAGAAAAGCATAAAGGGCCAGCTGAATGTGTAAGACTCTATTTTTTTTTTGTATACATTGTCGAGGCTCGTGTGAGAGCGAACACACAACGCACGGCAAGGGGGGCATGAGACAAGAGGGGCGGGAGAGGGAAGGACAAAACAGTGGGGAACCGAGACAGTAGGAGATCCGTGGAAGGGAGTGGGATGGGTGGGGAACATGGAGAATACAAGATGGACATTACAGGGACTTTCAGGAAGGAAAGCAGAGAATTTGAAGGAGGTGGGCTTGGATGGATTAGCGCGGGTAGAAAAGATCATGGTTTTGGATGGGGGAAGATGAGAGATGGTGGTGAACAGCTGTTTTGAAGATCTGGAGGGAAGAGTGGGAATGAAGAGAGTGTGGGAGTTCGTTCCAGATGTGGGGGAAAAAAAAAGAGGAATGAAAGAGTGAAGGTGAGCAGCGATTCGTGATTTTGGTAGTTTTACCAGAAGGGGGTTGTTGGCGGACCTTGAGCGCCCTGCAGAAATGTGGTGGGGACAAATCGCAGCGAGAGCAGGGGGGGGGGGCGAGGCTGGAGAGGAGACGGTAGAAGACAGAAAGACCACCGACTTGCCTGCGGTGAGAGAGTGAGAGGCCCAAAGACTCAGCCTCATTGCGGGAGATGCCAATGATCCAAAATGCTTTGGTTTCCATAGCGTGAAGCCGAGAAAGGTGGGAGGCAGGAGCACCAGCCCAGCGGGGAGAGCAGTACTCCACCAGGCTGCGGACGAAAGCTTTGTAAGTGGTCAGGAGCTTAGGTGGGCCGAGGAAGGACTCTGCACGACGGAGGATTCCCAGTCGGCGACTGGCTTTGGAGGCGAGGTTTTAAATGTGGCTTTCCCAGGAAAGGTCATGGAAGATAGTGACACACAGAAGCTTGAAAGAAAGGACTTCTTCCAGAGGATTGTTGAGAAAGTGGATGGGGGGGGGTGGGGTTCTAAACGGTCCTTTCAGAGAGACATCGCGAGAGTGTGAGATTTGTCCAGATTGAAAGACATGTTCCACGGGTTGGACCAGTTTATTATTTTACCCAGATCTGCAGTGAGCGAAGAAGCTGCTGCTTGCCGGTCTGAGGGATGACCGATGATACGGCAGAGGGTGGAGTCATCAGCAAAGAGATATAGAGGATTTTCCAGAGTCGGAGAGATCATTGATGAAAACGAGAAAAAGAACAGGGCCCAGAATGCTACCTTGAGGAACTCCAGCCTGGACAGAAAGAGGGGATGAAAGAATCCATTTAGGGCCACACGTTGACTGTGACAGGAGGGGAAGTCTGCGAGCCATGAGTGGAGATGGCCTTGGATACCATAGGAAGAGAGTTTGGTGAGCAGGGCACCAGACCGTGTCAAAAGCACATGATATGTCCAGGGATACGGCTCGGATTTCCTGTCTGGCATTGAGGACCTCCATCCATTGATGGGAGAGCAGAAGCAGCATATCCAGGGTAGAGTGACCTGGTCTGAAACCAAATTGATGATCGGAAATCAAGCCATTGGAGAAGAGGAAGGATTTAATGTCTGAAGCGATGATGGATTCCATACCCTTGCTGATTGGGAGAAGACTGATTGGTCTGCAGTTGCAGGGATCTGTTTTTGCACCTTTTTAATGCAGGGCAGTAATGTTTGCTGATTTCCAAGCAGATGGCAGATGTCCTTGAGCAAATGAGAGGGTGAATAGAACAGAGAGAGGGTGAGCAAGAGCAGAAGAGCAGGTTTTTAGGACACATGGGCTGATGCCGTCTGGACCGGTTGCAGAATCTGAGTTGAGGTTTGACAGCATACTCTCCACCTTGTCAGGAGAAAAGGACACAGAGTCCAGGAGCAGCTGGGTGCGACTGGGTAAGATGGGTACAGAAAGAGATGGGTTTTGGACACAATATTTAGCTGCAAACACCGAGTTTAGGCATTCAACCTTTTCACGTGCGGTTTCAGGAGTGTGGCCATTTGAGGTAAGGGAGGGGATGGAGGGGAAACATACACCAGAAACAGATTTGATTAGATGCCACCAGGATTTTGAGGAGGGAGAGAGGTTTGAAAGTTAAGACTTGAGCTTCGAAATATGTTGTTTTCTGTCTCTCCTGAGGGTAGATACACACTTGTTCCGAGCTTTATGGAAGGAACTGAGATTACCCTCAGTTGGGTTTGCTTTCCATGAGGCAAAGGCAAGTTGTTTCAGGACAACTGCCTCAACACAAGCTTCAGTGAACCAAGGGCGGAAGGAAGGGTAGGATAACTGAAGACGAGAGGGGATAAATCTGTGTATGAGGGAGAGCAAGTTTCTTTGAAAGAATTCCCAGGATGAGTTGATGTTTGAGAAAGTAGCGATAGGAGACCAGTCTAGAAGTTTGATGGCTGCTTGGAGACCCTGCCAGTCGGCTTGAGTGAAATGCCAGACTCGACGGCGGTGAGGTGGTTCTCTGATAACAGCCAGAGAGATGTCCACTTTGACAAAGACGTGGTCAGAAGAACCGATTGGAGCGGAGGAAGAGCAGCAGATATTTTCAGGGAAATTTTTCAAAATCAGATCCAGAAGAGATGGAGCACCATTGGTTGAGATCCGGATCAGGAAGTTTACCGATTGAGTCAGTCCCAATGAGTCGCAGAACGCTTTTGCTGAAGTGCCATGACAGGTGAGAGAGGTACCCACACCTAGCCAACTGGCATGATGACAATTGAAGTCGCCACAAATGAGGAAGAGAGAGTTTGGATGAGAAGATAGAAGTTGGTCCATGTTTTCGGATAGTGAGGTGTATATGGAGTCATCGCTGTTTGGTGGTTTGCACCAAACCAATCACAGTACACATATACACATGAGGTGGGAGTGGAGGGGAAGCCGTAGCCAGAGGTATTCATGGGGGTGTGGGGGAGTGAGGGCAGTGCATGGAGAGTGAGGAATAGAGTCTTTGATGAAGAGAGCAACTCCTCCACCAGGACGAGGCTCAGGTCTGTCATACCGGAGGCATTGTCAGAAGTCTGACATGACTGCAATGGAATAATGAGCTTCCCAGAAATCTATCCTTCCCTTTGCAATGAGAGAGAGATATGGAGAGGGATATGGAGAGTGAGATCTACTCTGATTCATATTTTGATAAAAGCGACACTATCACGACCAGCATGCAAGGACACGTTTCAAATGCCTGCCCTCCAGCATGTGATGCACCAAACCAATCATAGGTCGACTGAAGAAACAGGTGCACAGTCAGATAAAATATTACTTGACTTCGCTTTGAACACCACACAGCTTTGGGGGGGGGGCAGGGAGCAAGGTCAATAACCACCCCACAATTAAAGCTCACTGCAATGCAAAAAAAACATCTTGCATGCTGTTTTTGATGCACATCAAATTAGGTCAGTGACGCAGCCATGCCCCAAACAAATGATGCTATTTGCAGCCATGTGCTGCATATGAAAGAACATTAAAACTAGAGCGGCACCTGCTTTTACAAACCTTGACAATAGAGTCGGCAGGGGTCCTTTTTTCATTTTACTTCCTTTTTTTTGGCAATTACGTACGCAGTTTTCTTTTTACCATTTTGTGCAATCTGCTTTCATGACGAAATTTTCAAATAAATATACTAATGGTTGCTGCAATATATTAATAGTCGGCAGTGGCTGAAAACGAAGAGAGAAGTAGACAGCACACACACGAGGGTCGGATGTGGTGGGGTTTGTGCGTGCTTTCATGCAAGCAGGTTGGAAGAATGAGTATGGGTTGGGCATGCATGGAGGCTCACCTTTGCCAGGTAGAGAGCATGGGTTTTAATTTTTAAATGCTCCTGCCCAGTTTCTCGTTGAACACGGTGGTGGTTGAACACGGTGGAACACAAAATCCTGGTGGCATCTCGTTGAACACGGTCCCCCACACACCCAGGAATACCTCTGACTACGGCTTCCCCTCCACTCCCACCACATTTTTATATGTGTATTGTCTCGTCCACTAAACAGTGATGACTCCATTTACATCTCGTTCTCCGAAAACATGGACCAACTTCTATCCACTCAACCCAACTCTCTCTTCCTCATATGTGGTGACTTCCATTGTCATCATGCCAGTTGGATGGGTGTGGGTACCTCTCTCACCTGACAGAGCACTTCAGCAAAAGACTTCTGCAACTCATTGGGACTGACACAATCTGTCAACTTCCTGACCTGGATCTCAACCAACGGTATTCCATCCCTTATGGATCAGATTTTGACCAATTTCCCAGAAAATATCTGCTTTTCTTCCTCCTCTCCAATCAGTTCATATGACCACATGATCGTCAAAGTAGACATCTCTCTGGCTGTTATTAGAGAACCACCTTAGCGCCGGCGAGTCTGGCATTTCACTCAAGCCGACTGCCAGGGAGTTGAAGCAGCCATCAAACTTATAGACTGGTCTTCCATCTCTACTTCCTCCGACAACTCATCCTGGGATACATTTCAAAGAAACATGCTCTCTCATGCACAGATTTATCCCATCTCCTTTTCAGTTGTCCGACCCTACCTCCCACCCATGGTACACTGAAGCTTGTGGCGAGGTAGTTGTCATGAAACAACTTGCCTTCACCTCATGGAAGGCTAATCCAAATGAAGGCAATCTCAGTTCCTTCCACAAAGCTTGGAACAAGTGTGTATCTACCCCCAGGAGAGCCAGAAAACATCTTTCTAATCTCAAGTCTGAACTCTCAGACCTGTCTCCCTTCTCCAAATCCTGGTGACATCTAGTTAAGTATATTTCTGGTGTATGTTCCCCCTCCATCCCCTCCCTTACCTCAAATGGCCACACAGCTGACACTGTACGTGAAAAGGCTGAATGCCAAAACTCCGTGTTTGCTTCTAAATCTTGTGTCCCAAACCCATCGCTTTCTGTACCCACCTTACCGAGTCGCACACAGCTGTTCCTGGACTCTGAGTCTTATCTCCTGACAAAGTGGAGAGCTCGCTGTCAAACCTCGACTCAAATTCTGCAACCGGTCCAGACGGCATTAGCCCACGTGTCCTAAAAACCTGCTCTGCTGCTCTTGCTCACACTCTCTCTGTACTGTTCACCCTTTCATTTGCTCAAGGTCATCGGCTTGAAAAATCAATCATTTCCACTCTGTATAAAAAGGTGCAAAAACAGATCCCTGCAACTACAGACCAATCAGCCTTCTTCCAATCATCAGCAAGGTTATGGAATACTTCATCACTTAAAACATTAAATCCTTCCTCTTCTCCAATGGCTTGATATCCAATCATCAATTTGGATTCAGAACAGGTCACTCTACCCTGGATGTGCTGCTTCTGCTCTCTCAACAATGGATGGAGATACTCAATGCCAGACATGAAATTAGAGCCATATCCCGAGACATATCACATGCTTTTGATAAGGTCTGGCACCCTGCCCTGCTCACCAAACTCTTCCTGTTTTATCCAAGGCCATATCCACTCATGGCTCGCAGACTTCCTCTCCTGTAGCAGCCAACATGTGGCCGGAAATGGAGTTCCCTCATCCCCTCTTCCTGTCCAGGCTGGAGTTCTTCAAGGAAGTGTTCTGGGTCCTGTTCATTTTTCTGGTTTTCATCAATGATCTCTCTGCCTCTCTGGAAAATCCTCTTTAATCTATTTTCCGATGACTCCACCCTCTGCCGGACCATCTGTTATCCCTCAGATCGGCAAGCAGCAGCCTCTTCACTCTGCAGATCTATCTAAAATCACAAGCTGGTACAGCACTTGGAACATGTCTTTCAATCCTGACAAATCTCTCACTCTCAAAATATCTCTCTGACAGGACCGTCTGGAACCCCCCCCCCCCCCCATCTACTTTCTCAACAATCCTCTTGCAGAATCCCTTTCATTGAAGCTTTTGGGCCTCACCATCTGCCATGATCCTTCCTGGGAAAGCCACATTTCCAAGATGGCCTCCAAAGCCAGTCGCCAATTGGACATAAAGAGACCAGGCAAATGACACCCAAGGAGTGACGAATCCTTAGTCTCATAATACGCTCGTTGACCAATGTTACCTCAATTATCATTGGCGTCAGCTTATTGGACAGAGCTACAGCAACTCCTTGGGCATAGTAACCATCAGTGACCAGACCACCCGTAACATCAGTGACACCAAGTGTAACCACCCGCCATGATCTCGCCACTATCCGGTCTTCGAACATCAGAGAGTGCTGCAATACAGATGTTCAAACGCTTGAGCTCAGTTGATAACAGACAGGTGATGATCCTCTCTTCGGGATAGGACAATCCAGGCAACCACCCGAAGAGACCGCCTTAGGTTAACACAAGGAGACCGCCGTCTGGTGGACGACACTTCAGTGACACCCTGACACACACTACCGTAATCCAACCCGGGAATGCTACGCTGTGTTTTTCCTCCAATAATCAAAGAGTGGGGGTCCCGAAGGCTTTGCTCCAATCCCATCATCTGGTAAGCTGCCCTGCGAATGGCCACTGAACATGAGTTACTCCCACTGAGTGGGTTTTGAGTTTTCTTTGCGTTTTGCAGAGTGAATGGTTTTACGGTGACCGGAGTACAAATCTTGCCACCAACCTCAAAAAAAAGACAATAAAGAAATAAAAAAGTAACCCAACTGCAGGACATCCACAGACACAGTTTACCAATAGAAATGGATGGCCACTGGCTCACAAGGAGCTCCTCTGCCCTTTGACAGGTTTTGTTTTTATCTTACTGGTGTCCATATCCATTCACCCTCCTCACCAGAAAAGCTAGTGGAGGAGATGGTTTAGTGGCCCACAACCCAACCATAAAACAGGTTAGTACAGGTTTACGTCGTTTCTATAGAAAGCCACAGATATAATCTGGCTTGACCTGACAATTAATACCTGACAGAAATAGGTTGGTACATGTACATAACCTTCAGCAACTGGGTTCAGTTTCAGTGCTTGTATGGACATGACTTTGCATTGCCTGACAGAAACTGGGTGGGTGCAAGACAATAAAAGGCCAGGATGACCCAGAAGAGCCTCCATAAGGCGAGACACGCACTTGAAGTTTATCATCCTACAAGAGCGAAGAAATCAAGTCAGCAGCTGACAAATTAAAGGAGAGCAGGCCTGAACATCAACATCAACATCTCAACCAGCACTGTGCACAAAAGGCTGATGCAGCAGGCCTTCATGACAGAGTTGCAGCAAAGAAACTACTGCTGAGATCACAGATTAAGGAGAGAAGAATGAAATTTTCAAGGCACCACTACACCAACTTTTGGTGACTGAACAATGGAACCGAGTACTCTGGTCTGATGAATTGAAGTTTCACCTTTTTGGATCTAAGAGATGCCAGTTCGTACGCCGAATACCTGGAGACCCACAATGTTTTCAACCTACTGTTAAACATGGGGGAGGCTGTGTGACTGTCTGAAGTTGTATCTCAGGTTTTGGTGTGGGAAAACTTGTTAAAATCATGGGACGCTAACAAAAGAGAAGTACAAGCAGATACTGCAGCACAATGCAATCCCTCGTGGATCAATTGGAAGATGACAAAATATAATAATTTTCCAACAAATAATGATCCAAAACACACTTCCAATATAGTAAAACAGAACGAGGTTACAGTTACGAGGTTCCAAGTATTATAAATAATAGCCACCCCAGAGTCTGGACATGAGCCCCATCGAGACCATATGGGATTACCTGGAAACAGAAGAACACGAGGAACCCAACTAACGTTAAAGAAATGTGGAACGTACTACAGGATGTTTAGCACAATATCCCTGTAAGAGTGCTTCATTGTTGCTATCATTTATAGTTTGATGAATTTTTAGGACATCTTTCCGTCGATAATCCCGAAAGGAAGTTCAGCCCGAGTAGATGTAAAGCATTATGCTGCACTGAAGAGCTCCAATGAGGGCAAAGCATATCTGTAGTTACATTATTTTCTCTGCTTTTGGCATTGTGAACCATTGCACATCATGTTCGATTCAAGCTGCAAGACACCCCCTGGGGGTTGCAGTATTGTGCAACGTGACGGTGACCTCAGTGTTGCTGTCGGTTGGAGAACACTTTATAAAACACACACAAAAATAGCATTCCTTTCGTGCAGTAATTCTCTGCAGACTACTGTACCTGTTACCAACTATAGTATATGAGAGTACCACTCTCATATAATACCTGGTTTTGGCTTAATGGTTCGGGTGGTGGGCTTGGTATCTTAGGATCCTGAGTTCAAATCCCACTCGGCTGTTGAATTAATACCAGGTGGGGTTGACTCTGCCTGTCATCCTTCCGAGGTCGGCAAAATGAGTGCCAGCTTGCTGGTATTCTGTGTCGGAGTAGGGACCTGTCCAGGATTGTGTCCAATAGCCAAGGAGACTGCTTAGGCATCACCAATGCTCTGCACAAAGTATGGTCCTGATGGATGGATGGATGGATGGATACACACACAATGTATGTGGCAATGTGACAAAAGTTAGGTCTCAAACTCTGAGATAAATCGCACTTGGAGTAACGACATTTTCAAAGCAGCACCTTGAACATGAAAAAGTGCATTCAAATTAAAAATAAAAACTACACATATGCAGCAATTGTTGCAATATAAAGAAACCAGTTTTAAAATTGGACAAATTAAACATACAATTAACTGGACAACAGAGGGCGCTTTTAACCATACCCAATCAAACACGAGACGATACATGCTGCACATTCGCAGAGGACTTGTATTGTGAACATGGAAACCATTATGCACAAAACGAGTAAATAATTGACGGTGATTTATAAAGTTACTGAACAAGATGAACACACACAGCTGAGCATTATTACAGTCTTCTGAAGAGGTCATGAACATGCCATGGAGTCAGGGTTGCTATTCGTCAATTGTTCATTGTGCCGACAACTGCTCGCCTACTCTTCATGAAAGACATTGTGACATCTTTAACGCTCACCAACTGCTGTTGGCAGAGGGGACGTCCGCTTAACGTCCATCTGAGGGATGGCACGTGCATTGATGAATCACCCTGCCTGTGAAACAATGGGATGACAATTTATAACTGGGCTGAGATTTGAACCCAGGCTAGACAGCTTAGAGGCGAGGCAGTGAGGAAGGTGCACACACACAAAAATAATTATATATATATATATATATGTATATACATATATATATATATATATATATATACATATATATACATATATATACACAAATACTGTATATGTCAAAAAGAACGTGCCTCAACACTTGGCCTTTTGAGACTCGATGCTTGAGATTAGACTTCAGGTACGGCAGTTATGAAGGCAAGACCGAGATAAACAACAAAGCAGCACTCCAATGACCAGTCGAACACAAGTGACGGCAAGAACGTCACACTAATCATCTCGTATGATATTGTTCTTCGCCAGCCACTTACCGAGATTCAGTCAATGGAACGATTCAGCCTCAACACGATCCAGAACCTTTCCTGGTTTGACCACATCACCAAGTTTGGGTGGAAAGGCAGACTGTTCAGGCACCTTCCATCATGCCAAATCGATCATTATATATAGCATTTCAAGATGGAGTTGTCATATCCAGGGTGTGATTGGTAAAATTTGCAGTGGGGAGGGGGAGGGGATAAAATTGACAGATATAATGGGGGTCTTTTTTTGTAATTTCTGACTTTTACAACTTACAAGCTATACATAACAACAGTCACAAAGCTGAAAAGTGACATTACAATAAAAAAAAATAGCCCTGTGGGGGGACTGGGGGTTATTTATTCAACAGGCAGGGTGAAAATGAGGGATTGGGGCAAGGGGCCACGGACTCCCTTCCTGAAGTGGTCCGGTCATGGGGAGCACAACTTAAGTTGATGGCATGGTCCTTATGTGCTCATGAAGAGTTTTGTCTACATCTGGCCGTCGGTTTCTGAGAAGATATTTAAATAAATTACCTGAATTTGAGGTGAAACTCCTCTTTTCAGCCTCTATTAGTGGGCAGATCTGGATGTGAAGCACAACCTCATGAAACCTTACTGTCCCGATGCATTGTACCAAATTTGGTCTGTATCGCTCAGGTAGTTGTGAAGATGTTTTAGGGGAAATGAAGGCTTCGGGAAGGGAGGCCGTGGGCCCCTTTCCGGGGGAGAGTCGGCCATGAGGATCACAGCTTAAGGTTAGGGCATGGTCCCGAAGCCTTGTGGCGAGTTTAGTCTGGATCCGTCTGGCCATTTCTGAGAAGTTTTTGAATAAAACCCCCCTTTTAACCCCTTTATAGGGAGTGTATCGGGATGAGGATCACAACCCCATAAGACCTTGCTGTCCTGATGCATCGTACAAAATTTGGTCCATAATCAGTCAGGTAGTTTGTGAGAAGATTGTACGTCCATTAACATTTGACTATAACGACAGACGGACGGCTGGCTGGACACCGGGACCCACTCTACGAGATCATTTCGGAGAAATAACTAAAAATGGATTTCTTGGAGCCCTATAAAAAGTCTTTGTTTCATTATGACATATTTACTTGTAAATGTAATCGTTTTCTGGTTTAATGCTTCCGGAATGATAAGCCATGCATTCCATAAGTTTTTTGTCCATGGTGGTACTGAAGGATGCAGAAGTTAGGATGGTGGAAGGTATGTCGAAGGAAATGAAGGGAATAGTACTTGGAACTCGGATATCAGAGGAGTGCCGAGTAAACAGTGGCTTTAGGCAGGGAAGCACACTCAGCTCATTAATGTTTAATACATGGTCATGGATGGAGATGATCAGCAGGAAACTCAGCAGAAAAGACATACTTTGGGAAGATACATTGTATTCAGATGATCTGGCGATAGTAGTGAAGAGAAAACAGGAAATGCAAGAAATGCTGGAAGAATGGAAGGTGTTCAAAAAATAATAATAATAAAAGCATGGACTGAGGATGAGCCTGAAGAATAATGGAGGAAAGTGAAGGGAGTCATGGTGGACAGAAAGATAGAGGAATCTGAAAGGGAAAGTCCTGAGTTTGTGTGAAATGCAGACACACCTATACGTCTGGAGACGGTGGCACAAACAGAGCAACAACAACAACAACAACAACAACAACAACAACAGAGGCTGATTGTCTGCAAGAACAACTGGGTCAGCAAGATTGTGTGAGTTAAGAGGGCAGAGAGGAGGATGGATGAACCGAGAAGATTGGTGTGCAGATGAGTTTGATGAGAAGATTATACGGTAGTAAAAAGCTGAATGAAGTGGGCTGGGCACTCAGTGCGACGGAGGAAGATTGACTACCAAACCGAGCAGACACAACGGAAAGAGTGAGGTAGGACGAGAAGGGGTGAACCACAGTTAAGGTGAAAAGATGATGTGAAGAGGGATGTCAGAAAGGTGATGGTGGATGGAGAGTGAAGAGAGATATTGGGTGATAGAGGGTGGTGGAAGAGTATTGTTACCAAGGTAGAGCAGCAGTACTCATTGACCTCACTTCAGAAGAATACATGATACTTGTATTTAAATAATTTCAAGTACTTGTGCATTTGTTTGTGTCTCTTTCACGGCCGAACCGTAGCACCGAGAGGCCCCACATTTTGGATGTTTTTTTTTTTTCCAATATATATATTTTTTCATCTACGACTACTCGTACAATAATGAGTACGACAACAACATTTGGCAAAAAACTTCTTCCTAAGCAGAGTCTATAAGATCATTAAAACTTCACTCCATTTCAAGGTATTTTACATTGATGGCGATCACAAGACACTTCTCCAAAACGGTTATTTTATTCATTTCTTTTTTGTGGGGAAATCGAACAGTTCACTTGGGCACAGCGTATCACAATTATGATTTGCTACATTGTTAATGCAGCATGTAAACATTCAATGGAGTCGATTTATGAATGCATTATGATACATTGATGATATTTTTAAAAGGTGCGGTGGAGGGGAAGGGGTGGGGAGAGGAGGTCTCGAATAATACTTGTGCAAAGGGCCCCGAAAAATCCTGCCTCTGGGTATGACCGTGCAGTGACAATTTCTGGCTCCATATTGTTATTGAGCTATCTCATATTTATGAGTGTTTTGAGAGGGAGGGGACTTTAGAAAATGTTGGCGAGCAGCCGACATGAATGGCAAGGAGAGAAGAGCGGAGAAGAACAGAGAAGAGCCACTCACCATTGGCTTTGCTGTGTCCAGTGCCATGCTGGTGTGTTGCATTTGAGTTTATTCTTCCATTCAACTCAATTGCCAGTTGGACAACATCAATCAATCGAAGAACCTTGGGTTTTGCTAGCTTGAGAATCATTATAATGCACGGACAGGTGTGTGTGTGTGTTTTTCGGGCGTCTCCAGGAGGTGTATGTATAATAAGACGGTTCGGTGATTGCCTATCGCCTGCCAAGCGAGCCGTTTCTTATCAACCGTTTCAATGGAGTGCTTAAGCCACTTGGCAAGCGCTTTACAATATTCGCACCACCACTGAATACTCTACGTCGATCGACTTGAACAAAGTTCAGGGGTCACTCACATGCGTTCTTGACCAGGTGTTGGTCTGCAGTGCAACAGACAGTGGCTGGCTCGCTGAAAATGTGAAATTTTATTTTCCACGACGTTTCCCATTTTTGTACGATCTTCCATTATATGACCCGTCACTTCAGCAAAAATAAATACAAATAAAAACGTTTCATTTTTAAAAGTTTCTTCAACCATTTCGCTTGGTCAAGCTACTTGGCGCACGTTTAAGTTTCAATGGCAAAACTGCGGTTCTATACTAGAGGGAGGAAGGCAAAATAAATTAAATGATTACAATGAGAAAAAAGAAGTTTTCAGTTATGAAATAATGAATCGCCATATCACAGCAGGAAAGCAGAGAGGTACACATGCTTGCTTTGTCGAGCCTGGATTTGAATCCCGACCCAGCTATAAACTGTCATCCCGGTGTTTCACTGGGAGGGTGATTCATCAATGTGTGTGCCATCTCTTAACTGGGTGTCACATCTGCCAGAATCCCTCACCCCTTTGCCTCTCTCAGACCTCTCTCTCTCCTTCCCAACCCTACCCCCAATTTTCCACCCCTCTCTTCTCCCCCCCCCCTTTCCTCTTCCCTCTCTCTATCACTCTCCCACCCCTCCCCCTGCTCTCCAACCTTCCCTCTCTGTTGAGGGGACTAGTATGTACAAATCAGATTCGGAGCGAGCTGACAGGTGGGGTGTAAAGGTCGCTGCATGTACGAGCATGCATGCAGGCACACATTTGCCAGGAAGATAGCGTGGGTTTTAAATGCTCACACCCCAGGTCTCAAAGTAGCCGTGTGTGTGTGTGTGTGTGTGTGTGTGTGTGTGTGTGTGTGTGTGTGTGTGTGTGTGTGTGTGTGTGTGTGTGTGTGTAAGTTGCTGCTGTTGCCTGCTATCTCCACATGTGGGTGGGTTTCATCAGGAGGTGAAACAGACCTACAAGGTTTCACAGTATCTGTGTGTGTGTGTGTGTGTGTGTGTGTGTGTGTGTGTGTGTGTGTGTGTGTGTGTGTGTGTGTGTGTGTGTGTGTGTGTGTGTGTGTGTGTGTGTGTGTGTGTGTGTGTGTGTCGTTGATTGGTATCTGTATATGTGGGTTTCAGAATGTGGAATGGAGTCCTCCCAGGGTGGGCTCAAAGCATCTCTACCTTCATTTAACTAAGGGGGTCACGATTCATGGACCAAGCTGTGATGTTTTCTGTTCTCAACGTTTTGTGCCGAGGGCTCTCTTCAGGATAGTCAGTGAGCCCAGGACAGCTTCCAACTGTAGTTTGTTTGTAATAATATTCCCAGGGATGGTTTTTAATAGCTCTGTGAGGTTCTTCGTCATCATCCCGTAGCTTAAACTCTCACTGGTACAACTTTGGCATTATTCAGCTTCCAGGATCTTTTCACTTCATTCTTGAGATCTTGGTATTTGGTCATTTTCTTGATTTCTGCATAGTTTAATCCAAAATCACAGGTATTAACACCTCAATTAGCAATGCCTTCTTCTCTTTTTTTCTTTTTTAACCCAAAGTATTATATGTGGTCGCAACGCTTTGTTTTCGATGTTCACGATCGATGGGATCATGAGGTCGTACGTGAGCGGTAGTTCCATACATTCAGTAATTGCTTTTGGCTCATGTTCCCATAAATTCTCTGGAACTGGGACATCAAAGTTTTTTCCAGATATGTCACCAGATTACTTTACAATCTCCTTGTGTCATTGTGTAAACAGCTGTTCTGACATGAGGTGGTTTTTTTTTTTTTGCATAACATGTCATTCTCTTTGCCAATCCCAACTCTTCCCCTCACCTTTCTATCTTTTTTTTCCTCCTCCCCCCCCCCTCTCTCTCTCTCCCTTAATATTCTCACCAGTGAAGCAGGTTGTATTTGCTCGAAATAAAAGATTTTTCTTAAAAACGAGAAAAAAGAAAAAAACGAAAAGAAAAAAAGAAAAAGGAAGAGGTAATGATGAGCAATAAATAAAATGACTAGTTCAGATCTTGGGCATTTGATCGTCTGACGTGTTGCATTGCTTGCAAAGCTCTTGCAAAGCATAGAAGGAAAAAAAAACAACCCTTCATTCCTGGATTTCTGACTTCCTCCACTTGTGCTGTCAACATGTTGCCATCAAAGGGACCATCTCCTCCTTTTCCTCTCCCAGTGGAGGTTGGAATGTGTTGGGCTCAGTCTTGTTCCTCACCTATTAAACATGACGTTTCCAATGCTCTAAAAACCCTCTCTTCCATTTTGCAGACGACTCCACATTGTGTCGTACAGTTCTCCCATCGCACTGCAGCTGCATCGCTCTCTGCTGATATGGAATCTGATAGATGGAACATGTCCTTCAATCCTGGAAAAATCTCACCGGTCTCACCCTCCAAACCCTTCTCCGGGCATGAATGGGGGTCAGGAGTCTGGCGCAATGTCCAACCAGGAGTTGTTTCATTTATTAATCAAACAAATTAATAAAAGTAGTGAACAAATGCAGGGGGAAATTAATGATTTGGGTGAAAAATGAATAAAAATAATGAAATTTTAGTGGTGCAGTTAGGGGCACAGATAAAATGTGGAGTGACAGGTTGGTTTGGGGGGGGAGGGGGGAGGGACAAAGAAAAATTCCACGAGGACATGTTTGAAAAGTAATAATGGCCTGGAAGAACAATGTGCTGGTGTCGATGTCTCTTCGCTCCAGAAAGAGACTGTCCATGAGACGGAGACGATAGATGGTTCAAAGGAGGATAGGTCGATCCTGTGGCTGATGTACGCACAGTTGGGTCCTGTGGGTATCGCTCAGGGTCCGGAGTCGTCGACTCACTGTACACGGGATGTGTATTAGCGACCGCAGGACAGCGGGTAAAAAGGAAAAAGCTGAACGGAAGGATACTTAGAAAGAAAAAGGTCAATGTGGGCCAGTGTCAGTTGGAGACCCAATTGGTTATTGATGAATATTTGAGTACTGAGGTTGGAGCTGTGAGTCATGAGCAGCTGGCAGCTGGGGGTGGGGGGGGTCCATAGATAGACTGTGGAAAGTGTAGTATTATCCATGTGTTCGGTGTAGGTTAGATTGCCATGTAACATGGATCTGTCACAGCAAGTCATTTGTTGCATGTGATGCTGAGGAGGCAGCATATGTAATTTATATACAGGGTGGATAGATTAATTATGCATGTGCAAATACCTCTCATATGTGGGTGGGGCTGGGTGATGCCTGATGTTGGCTTAATGGTTAGGGTGGTGAGCTTTGGATCCTAGGGTCCTGAGTTCAAATCCCACTCAGCTGTTGAATTAATACCAGGTGGGTTAACTCGGCCTGTCATCCTTCCGAGGTTGGCAAAATGAGTGCCAGCATGATGGTATACTGTGTCAGAGTGGCGACCCATCCAGGATTGTGCCCAATAGCCAAGGAGACTGCTTCAGCAGCACCAACGCTCTGCACAGAGTATGGTCCCAATCTTCTCCTCCTCCTCCTCAAGGTGACGACTCCCCATTGCAGAGCACATGTGAAACGTGTGCGACTAGGCCGATTAAGATATCTTGCCAGTGAGTGCTAGACATGGCGGCACAGTGTTGTGGAGCTAGAAATGGCAATGTACATTTATTTTAATTGGGGCCACCCCATGGATGGCACCCTTGAGGACTCCACCCAGGTGGAATAAGAAAACTCTACCCATGAGCAGGAGAAAAAGAGGCTCCTGAAAAGTATGAGGCACGGAACACGGAGTAGTTTGTGAGCAGATAGTATTCTGAGTGTCTCTGAAGAAGTTTTGGGATTGACCCGAGCTGGCACCACCTTGCATCTGGAGAGGGGAAGGAGCAACCTCGGTTGAAGGAGGAAGAGAAGACCTCAGACAGGAGAGCTCCAAATTTCTCCCATCTCTGGAACTACCTACCAGAGGCCATTCTTTCCCACTTTTCCCTTCAGGGCTTCAAGCAGGCAGTACACCAACAATACATGGCATCCCTGATCCAGACCCATGATGCTAATTAACCCTATTGATATTTCATCAACCAACCATCTTACTTGCTCATTACAGTGCTTCCTCCCCTTTTCTCTCTTCCTTTCTTGTTCATACATTCCCTGCTATTGGTGCCCAATTTTGCCATGCTGCCCTGTCAATTTTACCTCGCCCTTCCATGAGTCCTGCTCTTGAAGAGGAGGAAAAAAAAAATGGGAGTGGGGGAAAAACAGTGATGAAGAAGAAGAAAAAAGGTGGGGGGGGGACAAATGGACAGTGATGATGAAATTAAATATTCTGATGACATTAAAAAAACTAGAATGGCACTCGGTAGAGCACATACCTCCATCAGGCTTAACAGTTTACGTTTTGTATCCCAACGAGGCGCCGGATCTGCATTTGGACCTTAACCAAGATTTAATCGGCTTGTTCTCGTCACCTTACCAATTAATCCACCAAATTTTGTCATAATCCGTCCACAACTTTTTGAAATATGTTATACTGTTTATCATTTTGGCCCCATCTCTCAATGGAGAAGAATCACAATTTTTTTTTTTAATTATCGTATCCGGATCCAGTTCCAGATCCAGATCTTCACCAAAATCTAATCAATTCGTCCTAGTCACACACTCAACCTGTCCACCAAGTTTTATCCCAAACCGTCCATAACTTTGAGATATCCTGCTCACAGGACAAACGGACAAGTGAAGTGAAAACATGACCACTGTCCACCTTTGGTGGCAGAGGTAAAAAAAAAAAAAGACAATGAGGAAGAGACCAACAATGATGACGGGAATGAAAAGAGATAAGGATGGAAGAAAGACAATAACACAGTGATTAAAAAAAAAAAAAAGAACAAGAAGAAAAGAAAACACATATATATAGACCGAGCAAGAGGGGAAGTTGTGAGGGGAAAGTTCGTGGCAAGCTGCCAGTGCTGGCCAAGGCGAAGCTGGAGCCCTGAACGTGACAATCCAGCAAGCTCCGATGGCGACAGCTTGGTAATAAGTTACCGCTGCCCGTGGCAAAATGAGATGGACCTCACGTACTCCACAATCCAGATTAGCAGGGCTGAATGAGTCAGCTTAGATTTTTATCGAATTTCCTCAAAACAACCAAAATGCTTCAATGACAGTCCACGGCTTTCATCCAAAACCCAAAATAAACAAACAATCAAACAAACCAACCAAAAAAGGGAACCAAAGCAAACACAGAAACCTCGAAATACACTTTGCAACGACGTTATGGTTCAAAAGGGTAGCTCCATCTCAATAATAATGCCGTAAACGCATTGACTGTAAACCAATAAGCAGAAAAGCCTGCAATGCATTCTTAATAAAGGGACAGCTATAGTACAGCGCAACATGCGGAAAGCAACACCAACGTATTTAAGGCAATGTTGCACAATAAAGGCCTGGATATAAAATGTGTACGTGTGCAGTGCAGCGTACACCATGTCAGAGTTGAACGACAACATTTGCAGCCTCCACCTTCTCGGATTGCAGCCCTCCACACCTACGCCCTCCTCTTCCCCTCAAGCTAAGACGCACGTTTCAACACCCACTGCAAGTCCCACGTGCCCTGCAAGCTCCAGATAACAAGAATCGTATACTCGACCTATGTATGCATGCAACGTGCCACCTACTTTTGCAGGTTTTTTTTCCCATGATCCTACCTGTGATTCGAGGGCATGAACTGAAAGTTTGTTACTCTTGCTCAAAATATGCACGTGAGATTACATTTGCCTCAAAAGTGAATACAGAGCAAGCAACCGTTCGTTTAAACTGCAAGCGGTGATGCAAATGTGACTGTTAACAAAATGATTTTGGGACAATGAGCATGAAAATGTTGGTTTACCTCATTTGGAGTTCCAATCTGAGCATCTCCTGATAGTGCACAATGTTGGAATTACAGGTTCATGATCCCTCCCATATATGATATTGGGCTAGCAGGGTAGCCTAGAGGTTCATGAGCCGTTTAGCCTGCGTTTGAATCTCAACTCGGCTCTAAACTGTCATCCTGGTGTTCTGCATGCAGGTCGAGGCATCGTTGTGTGCACCGTCCATTGAAGGGACTTTGTCAGAACACCACTGTCAATACTTGTTAAAGATCCTAGGATGTCATCCATTAATTGTAGGCAACGTATCAGCTGAACAGCCCCCTGAACGAATTACAAAATCGAGCCACCTTCAGGAGAATGTTCCGCCTGGTCAGCCGATTTGTGAAAGGCTTGGAGCAAGAATAAAAAGCACTCCCTGGCCGATCCCACAAAAAGTTGGGAATCAGTGGGCCCATTCAAGTCATGGCAAAGTAGCAATTCCAAGTCGTATATTTATTTGTAAAAAAAATATTGAACTTTAAAAGGAAGGAATCATAAGACCCAGGACCATTTGATGCATTCATTCACACAAAATTATCATAGCACAGCAAGTTCAGTAACAAACGAGGTGTACGGTGTCCGTGCGTTTCCCTTGCCCTCTACGTGTCTCCCCTCATGCCAAAGCAAACACTCGTCCCTCTGGGTCTTGGAATCATCAAAACTTCCCTCTCGTTGGCGTTCAAGGGCAATTTAAAAAGTCACCGTTGTGTTTTTACAGCTGAAGATGCTTGCGAGATATTGTGCATTATTTAGTTCATAACGGCGACGCAGATGACAAACGGCATGTCCATGCAAACCAAAGGAAAATGCTGCCTTTACGACGACAACACAGAGCTGGTCTGTCCACCAAAGCACGACAAGATACTTTGGCTTGTCAATCAATCTCCTAATGAATCCTGCAATAACAATGTCCCTCTGTGCTAAAAACGAAATTTGAGAACACTGATCCATTTCCTTCTCAGAAATGACTTACAGGAACCCACTTTTGATGGAGTTATCCAATAAGGTTGCTCCAAACACCATCCGAGCCTGGCTGAAAACAAAACGTCCCCAGACACCAGGTTAAACAAACTGTCAACAAGAGTTTGAAGAACCTCCGAAGTGATTGAAAGTTCAGCTTTTGGCAACATCGCATTCCCATAGGTATACACCATGCTCATCACACAGCGCAAGTTCCGCCAAAACAATTTCAATGCACTGGGCCAATCAATATGTAAAGGGAATTTAGAATGCAGGGGCTCATTAAACAGTTGTAAATATATATCAGTTACATGCAAAATAAACCTCATCCCTCACGATAGCCTACCTGTCCAGATGTGAGGTTTTGACTACAAAGACCCCCCCACTCCCTGGTTCCACATGCCATCCATGCGACCACTGTGATGTAATACGTGCTTCAAGTGTCGGTGCAGCTGAGATTGAAAGAATTGCCTTTTCATGCATAAAAAAGAAGGATGAGATAAAACAACCTGGCACAAGGGAATCGGTTTAACTAAATTTATTAGGAGGCACACTTCTGATATTGACGCAGTCGAGCACAAGAGCACGTGCATGCAGATTCTTGGCAAAAGCAGGCCATGACACTACCCGCATTCATGCAAATAATAGAGGAGCGGTGACCCACATGGGGAGGGCAAACAATGAGGCCCATGCTGCTGCACAAAACACTCGGGTAGCTCAACGGTTTCTGGGAACCCTCGGCACCGCGCCCAAAGCCTGTTCCAACAAGGCCATCCTTGGGTAAACAGACCTGGGGTAAATTACACAGACGGTGTTTGACAACCCATTGCATTTTCAAAAAGAAATTCCATTTTTGGATGTGGAAGATAAAATTTGGACATTCTTGGATTTCTCCCTCCGCACTGCTGTTGGCGTTTTCCCCTTTCTTCTGCTTTTCCTTTTGTTGTGTTGTGATCCGATTTCGTTCCGTGTCATAGATCTTCCACGAGCCAAGAGCAATATATAAAAATAAACCAATGTCACCCGCACGGTGACCCGTATCTTGCCAAAAGGTGACCACGTGTGACTTCTTTAAGGTCACACTGAGGTGAACAGAGCTGCTCTCCACCAGGAGCGACTCCTTGAGGAATATCTGCCTACGAGAGATTCCGATGAGAATCGTTCTACAGAGTAACCATGAAAATATGCGTTTGCCTCATAACGTCACCAAATGACGTCATAATGTCTCAAGCTTGACATATGTAGAAAGCACTCATCGAGGTGTTCAATTTGAGGTACTACACGATATGGTTCCTAAAACTTGAAAATTTGACCTTGGGGTCAAATGTTTGACCTCAGGCGCTAACCATGAAGGTCAAGGCCGATCGCCACCAAAAAATTAATCAGCTGAGCGCCAGACCATGAACTATATTCCCATGAAGTTTGAAGACGATCCGATCAAAATTACTCAAAAAATAAGGGTTTCGTCAACTCCCCTGATTTGCGACAAAGTGACCTTGACCTTTGACCTTGACCTTCAAAATTTTATGCGCTGAAAGGGACCTCTATAGGCCTCTGATATGCGAAGTTACAAAAATTTCCAATGATAATTGTGCTCTGCAGAGTGATCGATACGTGATTACAGAGAAAAATAAAAAATAAAAATAAAAAACATACAAGCTGACCAACATATCTTGCAAAAACTTAGTTTTGGCAAGATAATAATAACAATAATAATAATAATAATAATAATAATAATAATAATAATAATAATAATGTAGGACGTAACCACTTTCAAGAAGAACTCTCTTTTCTTAAAAAAGACACTACTGTACTCAGTTTACAGACAGTTGTAGATACATCGGTGATAATGTAGCGTACATGTTCCGACGATTATATCAGTGAAACTCGACTTTGTGGCGTAGTGGTTTAGAGCGTCTGCTTCGAGTCTGGGAGGTCGGTGGTTCGAATCCCGGCTGGGTTGTACCAAAGGCTGTAAAAATGTAATGTGCTGCTTTCTAGCTCGACTTCTTCTTTCTAGCTTTCTAGCTTGGTCGGGTTGTCGGCGACTAAACCGTCTCCCCCACCAGGTTTTCTGGTGAGGAGGGTGTTTGGATATGGACACCCAGCAGGATTAAAAACAAAACCTGCCAAAGGGCGGAGGAGCTCCTTGCGAGCCAACGGCCATCCATATCTAGTGCCCAACTGTGTCTGCGGACGTCCTCCTGCAGTTGGGTCACTTCTTATTAGGAGGTTGGTGGCAGGATTTGCACTCCGGCTACCGTAAAACCCTTCATTCCGCAAAACGCAAAAACGCAAAAAAAATCTGAAAACCCACTCCGTGGGAGTACCTCATGCGCAGCTTCCCTTCGCAGGGCAGCTCACCGGATGACGGGATTGGGGCAAAGCCTTCGGGACCCCCAATCTTTGATAGGAGGGAAACCACGGGGTAACATCCCTGGGTCAGAATGCGGGAGAGTGTGTCGGAGTGGTGCTGAGGTGTCGTCCACCAGACGGCGGTCTCCTTGGGTTAACCTGAGGCGGTCCCTTCGGGTGGGTGCCTGGAATGTCCTATCCCTAAGAGAGGATGATCACCTGTCTCTGTTATCATCTGAGCTCAAGCGTTTGGACATCGGGATTGCAGCTCTCTCTGAGGTTCGGAGACCGGATTGCGGCGAGATAATGGTGGGTGGTTACACCTACTATTGGTCTGGTCGCTCTGATGGTTACCATACCCAAGGAGTTGCTGTAGCTGTGTCCAATAAGCTGACCCCAATGACAATTGAGGTAACACCGGTCAACGAGCGTATTATGAGATTAAGGATTCGTCACTCCTTAGGTGTCATTTCCCTGGTCTCTGTTTATGCTCCGACTGAGGCGAGTGATCTCACCGTGAAGGATGCATTCTACGCCACGCTCGAGTCTGTGGTTGATCAGTGCCCCAGACGAGGTACAATTCTAGTCTTGGGGGATTTCAATGCATCGACTGGAACTGATAGGGACGGTTATGAGGTGTGTGTTGGTCCCCATGGGTCAGGAACTATGAACCAGAATGGCACTAAGTTCCTTGACTTTGCAAGAAGTCATGGACTTAGGGTGGCTGGTTCATGGTTTCAGCGCCCACAAGCTCATCGCTGGACTTGGTATTCCAACTCTGACGGTGTGGCAAAGGAGATTGACCATGTCCTCATTGACGGTCGTTGGAGGATGATCCAGAACTGCAGGGTCTACCGGAGTGCTCAGTTCCTCAATACTGACCACAGGCTTGTTGTAGCAACTCTAAAGCTGCACCTTAAATCCTGGAGAATGGTACCATCCCAGCCGAGGCTGGATGTTGTCAAGCTCAGGGATGAGAGAGTAGCTGAGGAGTTTGCGAACAGGCTGAGTGGACACTTGGGGGGTCTGGGTGCTTTGGGGGGTCCTGAAGAGTTGTGGAGCGCCTTCAAGACCACCGTCCTTGATGTTGCCGGTGGATGCCTTGGAGCTCACCGCAGGGCAAAGAAGAATTTTGTCTCTCAAGGGACACTGGATACCATTGACCAGAGTCGCAGGGCCAGGCCGAATGGCAGAGCTGAGCTGTTCAGGGAGCTGAGGCGTAAAACTGTACGTGCACTGAGGGTGGACAAGGAGGCCAATGTGCGAGGAATCTGTGAGGGGGTAGAGCATCACCTGTGGACAGGTGATTCTCGTCCCGCTTACAGGGGAATTCGCGCATTACGTTCATCCAAGCCCATCCCTCGGAGCACTACAGTTCGAGCAGAGTGGTAGGCTCTTGACAGAGGAGTCTGAAGTGAAGGCCCGCTGGGCCGGTTACTTTGAGCGGTTGTACCAGGCTGATCCCCCAACTGTCGAGTTGGCTGTCAAGGGTGTTACAATCCCTGTTGCTGACCCTCGAATCAACTGTGGTCCACCTACGCTTGTGGAAACACGGGCTGCGGTGAACCAGTTGAAACGGGGCAAAGCTCCAGGGATCTGTGGCATCCATGCCGAACTTCTCAAGGCTGGTGGAAATGCTGCACTCGTGTCGTTGCATGCAGTTTTGTGCTCTGCCTGGAACACAGGCATCATCCCAACTGACTGGAAGAGGGGCCTTGTTGTCCCTCTCTGGAAAGGGAAGGGTGATCGCCAAGACTGCAACAACTACCGAGGGGTGACGCTGCTCTCAGTGCCGGGCAAGGTCTTTGCTCGGATAATTCTCGATAGGGTTCGCCACCATCTGCTTGAGCACCAGCGTGCAGAGCAGTCAGGCTTTACACCAAAGAGGTCAACGATTGACCGTATCCTTGCACTTCGTGTCCTCACCGAACGCAGACGAGAGTTTCGGCAGGGGCTGCTTGCAGCCTATGTTGATCTCTGTAAAGCGTTCGATTCAGTGAATCGGGATGTCCTCTGGAGGATTCTTGGTCTTCGTGGGGTGCCACCAAAACTGATCGATCTGATGTCTGAACTCTACTCTGGTACTGAGAGTGCTGTGAAGTGTGGTGGTACCATCTCTGACTTATTTCCAGTTGTTACTGGAGTTCGTCAGGGATGTGTACTGGCCCCTACACTTTTCAGCACTTGTATGGACTGGATTCTAGGGAGGATGTCAGAGAGATCAAGTTGCGGTGCGTCATTTGGGAATGTCAAGATCTCGGACCTTGACTTTGCTGATGATGCAGTCATCTTTGCGGAGACTTTAGACATCCTCTTGGGGGCCCTCGAGGTGCTGAATGAGGAGTCGGAGCCGTTGGGGTTACGGGTGTCTTGGGTCAAAACTAAGATCCAGGCTTTCGGTGACATCTTGGATGCTGCTGTCCTGTCTGTGTCTGTTTGTGGTGAGGATGTTGAGGTCGTGGAGAGATTCACTTACCTTGGCAGTGATATTCATGTCTCTGCTGGCTGCGAGTCAGAGGTCAATGGACGTCTGGGTCGGGCCTGGGGAGTCATGGATTCACTGGATCATGGGGTGTGGCGCTGCCGGTACCTGTGCGGGAGGACGAAAGTCCGAGTCTTCAGGTCCTTGGTACTTCCAGTCTTGCTCTATGGGTGCGAGACTTGGACTCTGACCAAGGATCTGAGACGGAGACTTAATTCCTTTGGTACCAGGTCTCTTCGGAGAATCCTTGGCTATCGCTGGTCGGATTTTGTGTCCAACGAGCGGTTGCTGAGAGAGACTCGGATGAGATTTGTTACCTGCATAGTCCGTGAGCGTCAGTTGCGGCTGTATGGACATGTGGCTCGTTTTCCTGACTCTGATCCTGCTCACCAGATTCTCTCAGCGAGGGAGTCTCATGAGTGGAGGAGGCCAGTGGGTCGACCACGTGCCTCATGGTTGCAACAGGTTGACCATCATCTCAAGGAGATGGGGATGGGCCTGGCAACTGCCTGGGGGATGGCCAGACGGAGGCCACTGGAGTACCGGCGGAAAGTGGACGCAGCGACGTGCTGTTCTGGCACATGCTCCCATACCTGACCTGACCTCGCTCGACGTTTCGCATTTACAAGCATAGAACACAGATAAACAACGCTGGGAAGGCAATGGCAAAACCTTGCCAAGAAACTGCTTCCGAAGCACCAACACCCTGTTGGTGTTGTATGGTGCATCAAAATCAAATCAAACGCCGTGCTTCGCTTCGCAACAAAAGATTCGATTGAAAAAAAATTCCACGGTTTATCAACACACCATAACTAGAACGGCACTCGGTAGAGCGCATACCTCCAGCAGGCTGAACAGTTTACGATTTGTATCGCACCGATAGGCCAGATCTTGATCTGGACCTGAACCAAAATAGAATTGGCTTGTTCTTGTTAGCTGACCAATTCATCCACAAGTTTTTGAAATATGCTGGATCTCATTTTATCCCCATCTCTCAATGGTGAAGAGTCTATTTTTAATTTTTTTTAAAAATCTCGTATCCTGATCTGGATTCACAATTTCACCAAAATCGAACCAATTCGTCCTTGTCACACACCCAACCGGTCCACCAAATTTCATCCTAATCAGTCCATAACTTTTTATTTAGAGATATGGTGCTAGACATCGCTTTTTGTCCCATCTCTCAATGGTGAAGAATTACTTGCAAAAATTCCAGTGTCCGGATTCGGATCATCACCAAAAATCTAATCAATTAGTCCTTGTCACACACCCAACCTCTCCAGAAAATTGTCTGAATCCTTCCACAACATTTTGAGATATCCTGTTCACAGAGACAGACAGACATAGGAGTGAAAACAACCTCATCCACCTTCGGTGGCAGAGGTAACAAGTCGAGCAGAACCACAACCTGTGTTTCGATCACAACCGTAATCAACTCGGGGTCTGCTGAGGAAGTTGGGATTTGATCAAAAACTTTCCACTCACACCCTGCACCTTCAACTATGTACATCCCAAAACGTCACTCGACATGTTTCTAAATTAGGAATAGATTTACAATCAGTGTGCTCACCTCTACCATGCCATTGGCATTTCCACTTTGTTCCATTCCATTCTGCTCTGGCTCTTCAATGAGCCTCGACCGTGTGTATCAAAAAGAAATAAAGGTGTGGTGTGCCAGAAGCATATTGCTCCAGCAATGATGGAAACACAAAACCATAATGTCAAACAAAAAAAACCAGTAAAACCAAAACCAGGTGATTTACAAGAATCTAGTTGCACATTACAGTGTGTTCTACCAGTTGTGACAAATGGCACTGAATATTCTCTCCAGCAAGGAATATGGAGGAAACATTGATCACCACACAGAGCCATGGGAAGATGCTGGGATGGCATAACAAAAAGGGACAATGTTGAAGAGAAATTAATGTATCAGACAGGTGTCAGAAATTACTGAAATAGAACTGGGCGAGACGCAGAGCAGGAAGAATGGACCAACTATAAACTCCTAACCTGGACTGCCAACATGGGGGATGCCCTGTACAGACACAGACAGGGGTAGACCAAAGATTCATTCATTCATTTCAGGCTGCTGCTTTGCATAATTGCTGGGAGCACAGCTGAGCCACTGATGCAGTGCCCCTGAAAGTTACGGTAGAAATTTGGAATGTGTTCAGGGTGTCGGCGATAGCTCGCCTTCTCTTCGTGAAGGACACCATGGGATCTTTAAACCTCCACTAACTAATGCCGGCAGAGTGGATGCCCAGTTTAAACGTCCATCCGAGGGACAATGCACACACTGATGAATCACTCTGCCTGTGAAACTCCTGGATGAGAGTTTATAGCTGGGTCGGGATTCAAAGCCAGTCTCGACAGCTTAGATGAGTGAGCATACCTGGAGGACACTATGCCATCCTGCCAGCCCGAGACCAAAGACCACATAGGGAGACGAAAATGAAAAACTCACTGGAGTATAATAGCCTCAAAGTACATCAACCATGTTGAGGGACGTCTTCATCCTGTGGTGGACTCAACAGGATGTTCAACTCAAGTTGCATTGGAGAGCAAATATGAACAATAAAAAATAATGTACAGTGTCTATAGAAAGTCGACACCCCATTTCAAATTTTTCACCTTTTGTCGCCTTATAGCCTGGAATTAAATTACATTAAATCAGACTTTTTCCACCTTTATTTACACATCGTAACCCACAACTTCCAAGTGAAAAACAAATTACACAAATTTCAGAAAATTAATTAAAAATACAAAACGAGAATATCTTGCTTGGATAAGTTTAGCATGGTGTTGTTGGATTTAGCCTGGTGTTGACTTAGTGGTTCGGGTGGTGGCTTGGGGTCCTAGGGTCCTGAGTTAAAGCCCTGTTGGCTGCTGAATTAACACCAGGGGGTTGACTCAGCCTGTCATCCTTCTGAGGTCGGCAAAATGAGTGCCAGTGTACTGGTAATAGGGGCACTGAATCAGAGGCATATCCGTGCCCCTAACCAATGATGCAACCAGCAGCTGAAAAGGCTGCACACGAAGGGAAGGGGTATTGATGGATTTATTAAATCTGGTATTGGTGTGACACAAGCATGACAGGCTGAATGGCCTCCTCCTGCACATAATTTCCTTACAAGTAGTGTCCATCTTCCCCCTCCCCCCCCCCCCCCCGGTTAATACTTGGTGGAAGCACCTTTGATAGCAATTACAGCTGTGAGTCAGTTGGAATTGGTCTCTACCAACTTTTCACACCTTGATTGGGCAATATTTTCCCATTGTTCTCGACAAAACTGTTCAAGTTCAGTCAAGTTTCAAGTTGCGTGGGGAGTGTTGAGGAACAGTAATCTTCCAGTCGTTGCACAGATTTTCGATTTGATTTAGGTCTCTGGCTGGGCCACTCAAGGACATTTATCTTTTTGATCCTTGGCCACTCCAGTGTAGCTTTGGCCGTGTGCTTTGGACCGTTATGCTGAAAGGTGAAATCCCATCCCAATTTCAGCTTTCTTGCAGAGGGCAGCAAGTTTTCCTCTTGGCTTTTTCTGTAGTTTTCTCCATCCATTTTCCCTTATATCTTGACAAGTGCCCCAGTCCCTGCTGATGGGAAATATCCCCATACCATGATGCTGCCACCACTATGCTTCACATTAAGGATGGTATTCTTTGGGTGATGTGCTGTGTTGGGTTTGTGCCAAATGTAACGTTTTGCATTTACGCCAAAAGGTTCCATCCTGGTTTTGTCAGACCACAAAACTTTTTGCAACGCGGCTTCCAAATCTCTGGAGTGTTATTTTTTTGCCTACCTCAAATGGGACCCATAGTGGGCTTTTTAAGTCATGGCATCCTTCTTGCAACCCTACCGTACAGGCCAGACTTGTGGAGTGCTTGGGATATTGTTGTCACATGCACACAGTGACCAGTCTTTGCCATGAAGGCATGTAGCTCTTCCAAAGCTGCCATTGGCCTCTTGGTGGCATCTCTGATCAGTCTCCTCCTTCCTTGGTCATCCAGTTTGGAGGGACGGCCTGATCTAGGCAGGGTCTTGGTGGTACCATACGCCTTCCACTTCTTAATGATTGTCTTGATTGTGCTCCAAAGGATACTCAGGGCCTTTGAAATATTTTTTCCCATCCACTGATCTGTGCCTTTCCACAACTTTATCCCAAAGGTCTTTTGAAAACTCCTTGGTGCTCGTAATTGAATCGGCTGTGAAATGCACTACCCAGCAGAGGAAACCTCCAGGAACAGCTGATTTTATTCTGAAATAATCAGAATCACTAAAATTTAACACACACAAGTGGAGGCCAATGAACTTGGTGTGTGATTTTGAAGGTGATTGGTTACACCTGAGCTCATTTCCAATTGCTATAATAAGGGGGGGGGGGCACTTATCAAACCAAGATACTCTAGTTCTGTATTTTAATTTTCTGAAATTTGTGTAATTTGTTTTTCACGTGGAAGTTTTGTGTTACGATGTGTAAATACAGGTGGAAAAAGTCTGCTTTAATGTAATTTAATTCCAGGATATAAGGCAACAAAAGGTGGAAATTTTCAAAGGGGGTGTAGACTTTATATAAGGTAGGTGTAGGTGTGTAGGTGTGTAGGTGTGTGTGTGTGTGTGTGTGTGTGTGTGTGTGTGTGTGTGTGTGTGTGTGTGTGTGTGTGTGTGTGTGTGTGTGTGTGTGTGTGTGTGTGTGTGTGTGTGTGTGTGTGTGTGTGTGTGTGTGTGTCACTTGTTTAGCTATTCTTACTATTTGTCAATAATACCCACAATAATATCTTTCTCGATGTCATAACATCCACAATGTCGCTCTTTCGGAAATTTGATCGTTCTTTCGAACAGTTCCAATTTCGCAGTCAAATTGTTTGGCATACTGAGAGACGTTTGGCCTTGGCTGACCAGTTCAAAAGTACAACTTCGCTGATAACCTTCAAAACATCACAGGCGAAAGCCGTAAATGTTTAAACGTCTTTTTGTTGTTGTTGTTGTTGTTGTTGTTGTTGTTGTTCTCATAATCTCTCTCTGCCCACACTTGGACAGTCGCCGATCAGAAACATCTTTGGGCCACTTCATCTGGGCATTTAATGGGCCATCTCGTTTCCTCCCGGTTCAGAAAAACAGTTACTGTGTTAGCGAATGCATATTTGACTGGGATTCAATCCTGAACGCAACCCACTGGTGCCATCACTCGTACAAATTAATCCACTGTGCCGCTAGAGGTGCCCCTGCACATTTGGCAAGGAACTCAATTTGTTCATTGTGCCGGTGATAGCTCGCCTGCTCTTTGCAAAAGTCACCGTTGGATGTTTAACGTCCACCAACTAAACGCCGGCAGATGGGACGACCAGCTCAACATCTATCCGAGGGACGGCACGTACATCGATGAATCACCCTGCCTGTGAAACACCGGGATGACAGTTTATAACCCAGGCTAGATAGTTCAAAGGTGAGTGCACATACTTCTGCGCAACCCCACCAAACAGCGAAGCAAGTCAACAATAACATTGCACTAAGTAACTGGTTGACATTTGTGGAACACAAATGGTATTAACATTTTTGTCTAGCGAGCAAAGTGGCAAAGGAACAATAACACTTTCAAAGCAACGGAGTAGCAATTTTTTTTTTTTTTAAGCCAAATGATGGTTCAAATCCCAATATGTGTTTGTCCACTTTCAACCAACGTCCTTGAAATTATTGTAAAAGTACACGGATGCCTTTCACACTCTGTCCGTCCTGCACGTGATACATGTGCAAGCTCCTCCAAAGAGCCTTTGGTCCCTAACAGTTAATAGCTCAGCTCTCGATTTGCTTTCAGCGAGTGGAAGTTTCCTCGGCACGAGGGTTTATGCCCTCTGCTTGCGCAACAAGGTGTGAGAATTCCTCGTAGATTTCCATCGACAAGAACCAAAAATTAACTTTTAAAGTCGTGTCTGAATAACAAGGTAAGAGCAAGCAGGTATGACGGCACCGGACTTACTGAAGTTGGAGTGAATTGTGATTTTTGTTTTGTTTTGTTTTTAAACCTACCCAATGGCACGCAAAGCTAGTGTGGGCATGCATGGGTGCAGATTGCCTTTCGTATCCACCGATGAAACAAGCGAAACCACCTGGTTTATTTGCTTACAGTGTAGAAGGTGTTGCCAGACAGCAACCACACTTTAGCAGAGCAAGAGGCATTTCTGGAATCAATGAATCTTCAAGAAGACCTCTTGCTACCCACAATAATGGCAGGGATTTGTTCAGGATGCTGGTGACAAGTCACCTACTCTTCAAGAAAGACAACGCAGGATCTTTAACGTCTGCCAACTAATGCTGCCAGAAGATCCACCCATGTACGCAAAACACCAGAGTGATGCTTTATAGCTTGGTCAATTAGAAGTCGGGGTAGACGTATACCTCCAGGGTATCCCACCGGCCACAAGGCTAATACAAGTCATCATCAGGATTCAGTTATGCAAGTTTGACCCGGGGCTAGACGTATACCTCCAGGGTATCCCATCAGCCACAAGGCTAACACAAGTCATCATCAGGATTCAGTCATGCAAGTTTGTCCTGGGGCTAGATCCACCTCCAGGGTATCCCGCCAGTCACGAGGCTAATACAAGTCATCATGATTCAGTCACGCAAGTTTGACCTGTGGCTTGACGTATCCCGCCAGTCACGAGGCTAATACAAGTCATCATGATTCAGTCACGCAAGTTTGACCTGTGGCTCAACGTATACCTCCAGCCACACGGCTAATACAAGTCATCATCAGGATCCAATCACGCAAGTTTGACCTGGGGCTCGACGTATACCTCCAGGGTATCCCGCCAGCCACAAGGCTAATACAAGTCATCATGATTCAGTCACACAAGTATGACCTGGGGCTTGACGTATACCTCTAGCCACACGGCTAATACAAGTCATCATCAGGATTCAGTCACGCAAGTTTGACCTGTGGCTCAACGTATACCTCCAACCACACGGCTAATACAAGTCATCATCAGGATCCAATCACGCAAGTTTGACCTGTGGCTCGACGTATACCTCCAACCACACGGCTAATACAAGTCATTATCAGGATCCAATCACGCAAGTTTGACCTGGGGCTCGACGTATACCTCCAGGGTATCCCGCCAGCCACAAGGCTAATACAAGTCATCATGATTCAGTCACGCAAGTTTGACCTTGCAGCCGTCTCTCTTACCTAGTTATCCATCAGAACACAGACCCTAACAGGTGCAGCTGCAGGAGGAGTCGAACATGAAATATTGTGAATCAAAAATACAGCAATAATGATAAACGTCATAAGCAACTGATGTAACTATGGCAACGAATTCCCCTTTTAGTGCATCGTGAGCAAATGTGGCGGTGATTACGTGGGTACAAGCCTCCAGTCGTTGAGAGAGACCCCATGGTATTCACACAAGACACTTTTCCCCCACCTTGGTCCGCCCGTTGATCAAGTAATGACCCAGGCGGCCGTGACAATGTAATATGAGCTCGTCGATCCGAGCGAGGAGCACGGCGATGGCCTTGCAACCGGCCTCGCGTCCTTCCACCCAGGTGATCTTGTCGCCACGAACAACCGACGAGTCGGGACGTCGGCTCACCAACTGGCCGTCGCAGAGCCGGCCGTCCTGCTGCAGTACACGCACTTCACCCAACACCGCGTCGCCGAGCTCGTCGCCCACGAAGCCGTCCAGCACGCAGATGCCGTGCTTCATGAGGCACGGCGCGATGTAATGGAGCGCCAGTTCACGGGGGTTCGCGCTCGGAGAAACTCCGTGCCCCCCAGGACGGCAGCGCGCCGCTCCCAGGGCCGATATCTCCGTGGAGCCGCTGCCGGGGAGTTCGCGCTCCGACGTGAGGCCTCTGCAGTGAGGAGCCGACGCGACGCGTTTCATGAGGATCAGGCCCGAATTGGGGGCGGCCAAGGACGTGTCCGACAGGTTCCTGGGCATGGGGCTCCTGGTCTTTTTGGCCTGCGAGGAGGACGGCTCGGCACTGACACTGTTCACGTCCTGCGACGTGGTCATGGCGACCCGGACTCCTGAATCCTGTACCTGTACCTGTACCTGGGGGTTCGGCTGCGTGTGAGTGTGAGTGTCCCCAGGGTGCTCGACGTTCCGCAGCACCATGTCCATGTCCATGTCCATGAGCTGCGCTCCGGCTTCTCTGCTCGTCTCCTGGCAACCCGTGTCCTCCACATCGTCGTCCTCCTCCTCCTCTTCCGTTAACGATTCCCGAATCAAGTTCGCGGCTGATTCTCTCATCCTCGTGGTGTGACCATGACCATGAGCAGCCGCTCGTCAAACCGGAACTTTGACCGGTCGTATCGCCTCAATGGACCCCGCTCACACAATACACACTCATACGTGCACGGGGGAGGGAAAAGGAGAGTCCGTTTAAACAACATCCCGCCCACTGGACCCACGAACACCGACTTCCCTTTAATGACGTCATAAAAACACACACGGCCAAGCATCCTCTTTTAGTTCACCCTTCACTTCGACAAAAAATGTTCCCTCATAACATCGCTTGCATCAATATATACACAGTATATAAATAAATACTGGAGATCATTGCATTCGTGCAACGGAATTTAATATACTTATACACCGCTCCAATTCCTGTCACACGTGCGGATGCTGTTTGAATTCGTCGTTTTTGCTATCAAACCAGGAACAAAACAAAACAAAAAAAAGGAATCACATCGTTTTAAGAACCTAAGAATGAAGAAGTAATCAATATAAATTGGGAAAATAAGTTTAAATTAAAAATAAATAAAAAAATACTGTGGTAGTGGTGGTGTTACTTCATGATAAAATCCCTCAGACGAGTTATTATCGAACAAGGAACATGGAGGTTCCTGCTCTTTGGACCGATCAAGGCTGGCGCTAACATTAATATCAAGGATCAAATCAGGCAAGGAAGACGGATTTTAAAAAATCATTGGGATGCCTCGGCCTGGGTTCGATTACAGAGATCCCGAACACACAGCGGACGCTCGAACTATTCATTACACCACCGAGTCTGCGGAAAGTCCTATATATATATATATATATATATATATATATATAGATATATATATATATATATATATATATATATATATATATATATATATATATATATATATATATATATATATATAGATATACAGCTCTGGAAAAAAATAAGAGACCACTCCAAAAAATTTTTAAATCAGCATCTCTCCATGTATGGCAGCCATTCCATTCCAGTGTCTGTTGAATTCCAACACAGGCACACCTCATTGTACTTAGTGAGGTACTGATGAGGTGATCACCTGTACCGAATCTTATTTAACAAGGAAAAGTATAAAAACCACTGCTGTGGTCATCACTATCCTCTTGCAATAGGACCAGCTGGATGGCAAAAACAGTGCTCGTAGTACCTAAAAAGTAATTGAAATCAAAAAAATAACTATTGACCATGCCAAAAGAGTTGAAAAGAAAAGTTTTGAGTGAGGAAAAGGAGGGTTCAATTCTGGCTTTACTGGCAGAGGGATACAGTGAGCGTCACGTTGCTTCCATCCTTAAAATTTCAAAGACGGCGGTTCATAAGAACAAGGTCAAGCAGCAGACATTGGGGACAACAAAGCTACAGACTGGCAGAGGGTGAAAACGACTTTTCACTGACTGGGATGACCGCCAACTCATTCGAATGTCACTCAACACCCATAGGATGACATCAAGTGACCTACAAAAAGAATGGCAAACGGCAGCTGGGGTGAAGTGCATGGTGAGGACAGTTCGAAACAGGCTCCTAGGGGCAGGGCTGAAGTCGTGCAAAGCTAGAAAAAAGCCCTTCATCAATGAGAAGCAAAGAAGAGTCAGGCTGAGGTTTGCAAAAGACCATAAGGATTGGACTGTAGACGACTGGAGTGAGGTCATCTTCTCTGATGAGTCTAATGTTCAGCTTTGCCCAACACCTGGTCTTCTAATGATTAGACAGAGACCTGGAGAGGCTGACAAGCCACAGTGTCTCGCACCCACTGTTTAATTTGGTGGAGGATCGGTGATGATCTGGGGGTGCTTCAGCAAGGCTGGAATCGGGTAGATTTGTCTGTGTGAATGACTCATGAATCAAGCCACGTACAAGGTTGTCCTGGAAGAACACTTGCTTCCTTCTGCTCTGACAATGTTCCCCAACTCTGAGGATTGGTTTTTCCAGCAGGACAATGCTCCATGCCACACAGCCACGTCAATCAAGGTGTGGATGGAGGACCATCAGATCAAGACCCTGTCATGGCCAGCCCAATCTCCAGACCTGAACCCCATTGAAAACCTCTGGAATGTGATCAAGAGGAAGATGGATGGTCACAAGCCATCAAACAAAGCCGAGCTGCTTGAATTTTTACGCCAGGAGTGGCATAAAGTTACCCATCAGCAATGTGAAAGACTGGTGGAGAGCATGCCAAGACGCATGAAAGCTGTGATTGAAAATCAGGGTTATTCCACAAAATATTGATTTCTGAACTCTTCCTAAGTTAAAACATTAGTATTGTGTTGCTTAAAAATTAAGATGAACTTGTTTTGTTTGTATTACACTGAACAACAAAAATTTTTTACTGGAGATGTGTAAAGTGATTTAGACTAATTTGGGTACGCTGATTTCAAAAATCATAACCGTTTTGCTGTATCACGTCAGGATTTTCAGTAACAGAAATATTCCCATTGCCTAGAAGTCAGGATTTCAATGAAATTTACAAAAATTCATTTATTCATTTATTTCATCATGAATGCTTCAAAATTATAGAAATTACAGAAAAACTCCACTAGAATGTAATTAAAAATGCTTTAGGCATTTGGCTTTGCGTTTGTGCTGCTCTGTGTCAGTTTCACGATGCAGGAACCAGCAGAAATCGCCCATCATGTTCGGGTTGTGCCGCCCTTGGTAACGCGTCTCCATGAGTGAAATCTCTTGGTGGAATCGCTCGCCGTGCTCGTCCGAGACTGCTCCCAAGTTGTCAGGGAAGAAGTTCAGGTGCTGGTGTAGGAAATGGATTTTCAGGGACATCCTGGAGCCAAGTTTCCTGAAGGACTCCAGCAGCTGCTGCACTATTTCTTCATAGTTGTCCGCGCGCTCGTTCCCCAAGAAGTTGTCCGTCACAGCTTTGAAGCTCCTCCACGCTGCCAGCTCTTTGGGGTTTAGAGTTGTCGGAAAAGTTTCGTCCTTCATAATCTGTCGGATTTGCGGTCCAACAAAGACACCAGCCTTGATCTTGGCCTCCGACAAGGTGTTGCCAAACTTTTCCTTGAGGTATAAAAACCCACGCCCATTCAGATCCATTGCCCGTACAAAACTTTTCATCAAGCCGAGCTTTATGTGGAGTGGTGGAAGGAAAACCTTGGCTGGGTCGACAAGGGCGACATGCTTCACGTTGTGTCGACCAGGTACATGCTCTTTTCGCTCTTCCCAATCTTTCTTCTTCCAGTGATTCTTGTCGTCTCTGCTATCCCAGAGACAAAGGAAGCACATGTATTTCGTGTAGCCTGACTGCAGCCCTAACAACAGCGCCACCACTTTCAAGTCTCCGCAGATGTGCCAGTTGAAGTCATTGTACTTGATGGAATCAAGCAGCTGCCGCATAGTCTCATAGGTCTCTGTCATGCCGAACGCGTGAGCCAGTGGGACTGATGGTTTCTCGTTGCCATTGTGGAGCAAAACAGCCTTCAAGCTGTTCTTCCCCGAGTCGATGAAGAGGCGCCAATCTGCAGGATCGTGATCACACCCAAGTTCTTTCAACAGACCGTTGATGTCACTGCAGAATGTCATCGTGTCTTCCATCTCAAAGAACTCAGCCATGTCTCTGTGACGTGCTCTGAACAAGGATATCTTGGTGTTAGGTTCAAGTAGATTCCACTGCTGCAGCCTTGATCCAAGCAGCTCTGCCTTCGCCTTTGACAGCGAGAGATCTCTTACAAGATCATTTAAGTCTCCCTGGTTCAGAAGGTGTGATTCTTGAGTGTCGGGTTCAAAAGGTTCATCATCACCATCCTCTTCACCACTGCTTACAGCTATGTTCTGATCAGCTGGAGGTGTTGGAACGGGGTTCTCGTCATCATGAGGCACAGGTTTACGAGCAGAGACGCAGTCAGCGTACTTGATGTGACCTTTATTCTTCTTGTTGAAGCCGGCGATGCTTGTGCAGCAGAAATAACAATCATCATGATGATTCTGCGGCTCACGCCATATCATGGGCACCGCAAACGGCATGCTCGCGCGCTTGCCCACCAACCACTGAGTCAAGGTTGTGTGACAGCTTGTGCAGCAGATGTGTGGTGCCCAGCTCTGTTCTTGGTCCCCCACCTTACACCCGAAGTAGTGAAAGTAGGCGGCCTTCATTTTCACTGCTGTAGATATACTTCGCTGTTGATCTTTTTTGGTATACCGACCACAGACATAACAGAAGTTGTCAGGATGATTGGTACAGGAACGCCTACTCATCTTTATCTGAAAGAAAGAAATATAACACAAGTTAACAACAACTGTACGAAATAGACATGTTAAAGACATATGTAAATTTCATTGAAATCCTGACTTCTAGGCAATGGGAATATTTCTGTTCCTGAAAATCCTGACGTGATACAGCAAAACGGTTATGATTTTTGAAATCAGCGTACCCAAATTAGTCTTAATCACTTTACACATCTCCAGTAAAAAAAAATTTTTGAAATTTGTTGTTCAGTGTTATTTGAGGTCTGAAAACACTGAATCTTTGTTGTTATTTTGACCAGTTGTCATTTTCTGCAAATAAATACTCTAAATGACAATATTTTTATTCGGAATTTGGGAGAAATGTTGTCAGTAGTTTACAGAATAAAACAAAAATGGCAAAAATGGCGTGCGAACGGCCACGTAACTCGAATCACGGCACGTCGCCCACCGGACGGACAATCCAGTCGTGACCCTCTCGGACTAACGCCGGGAACCAGTCACGGGTGGACCTTTCCGTCTCACCACGATCGTGCCAATCGGCCCCCGCGTGGGATAGGGTTGCTCGCCAAATTCGACCTACCTAAGTACCCACACGGAGGGTAGACCGGGCGATCGCACCTCGCCGCAGGTCGACTTCGGACACGGGCCACTTAAGCGACCCGTTCCGTACTACCGGGATAACCGAGCGGTGTTATTCGTCGGCCTCGACGGTTCGATTAATTATCGGGCGTTTTAGCCAACGACCAACCCTTTACGTGAAGCAAGATGGGGATTCAATGGAAGAAAAGACGAAGCGAAGCGGGAAAACAGTTCAACATAACTCACATTTATTTCGCGATGAACGGGAAGCACATATATACAATTACACCAAAAGCACATGTAAAAGAAGAAGACAATGCAATATTACACAAAAAGCAAATATAAAAGAGAAACACAATGCAGAGCTATCCGACTACCGAGCACACGGCAACACTTATACAATTTTACTTCACAGACGGCGCCGACAACACGTATACCCAAAGCAAAAGAAAAGAACCACCCTCAAGGATGAGGCGGGTAGGCGGGCCGAGACCGTGTCGGGCCTACCGTCTGATGATGAGACGCAGAGTGGCGGTGGCGCCTCAACTCCGCGGGCCTCGCGGACAGTGTCTGGTAGGGGGTGGGAAAGGGCCCCCTTGTCGCACTATCTCAGCGCGGGGGGGGGAAACAGGAGGGGGTTGTTGATGCTCGGGGGGGAGGAGGATATCACCCTGTCTCGGGTCCTGCGACGAGCGTCTCCACCTCGACCTCGGTCGCGCCGCCGGCCTCTCCCTCTGCAGCTCCCGGCACCGACGCGAGCACCCCCTCGTCCGCCTTCGCCGTCGCCACCTCTCCACAGCTCCGTCTAATCGCCCTCTCCGTCTCCTCTCTTGGCTCGTCCCAACTCTTCACTCTTGACTTCTCCCCTCCGAACCCACAACTGCCCACTGAACTGCCTTGACTGACGAACGCAGCCGTTTATATAAGCCCCGTAGCTTCGCTTCTTCACCTTTGACCCTCTGCCTCCGACCCTTCAGCTCTCTAACTGGCTCCCCATTGGACCGAGGAAAAGTGGGCGTGAATGCTTTTTGATCCATGAATTTGCATATAGCGTCCTCACTCCAACGCCCTGGAGGCGGGGCCAAATCGCCCCAGCTCGCCGATAGGACGGAACAGAAGTGGGCGTGAGTCGTTTTTGATCCGTTTTTCTTCGGAAAGTCTGTGATGTCTCTGAACACGCTGTTCGGTGCGCGCCCTGCACGAGTCCAGTATCGGTGCCCACAAGTGGCGTGGGAATGACGGTGATGCGATGGTGGCGAGTTGTGACGGTAAAGGTCGTGGCTGTTGTTGTGAAGCAGCGTTGTGGTTGGTGGTTGTTGTTGTGAAGCGGCATTGTGGTTGGTGGTTGTTGTTGTGATGGCTGTTGAGACGTGGTTGGTGGTGGTTGTAATGGCGACTGGTCCAAAATAAAGATAGTAAAAGAAAAACGGCTATCCTGAAGAGTCGCAGCCCGACTGAATGACATTTATTCCCTCTAAACAACGGGTTTGGGCCTAACTACACATATACTTACAGAGATATCTCACCTAAGGGACCTGAATGGTGGTTTGCGAATTTCGTCAACCACAACAATAGATATATATATATATATATATATATATATATATATATATATATATATATATATATATATATATATATATATATATATACACATTGTTGCGGATCCGGGGTGGCAGGAATCTGACCCGGTCCGAGGTGCCAGCCCCGCCACTGCCATCTCCGGGAGTCTATAACGCCGGCCGGCTCGGCACAGGCCTCGGGTCACGCATCTTCAATCGCGATACCAATGTAATCCTGTACTTTACCAGTTGGGGAGATAGAACCCCTGGCAACAGACTGGCTTTGTCAGTGACTGAGCGGAGTCTACCAGCCTGTAACCACTTTGGCCCTATATGCCAATCGGACGGATTGTTCCTCGATGCGACACAAATTAATCCATAGCGGCAACTGCATAAAAATGAACCAGATTTATTGGGGAACATCAGGGATCACAACACAAGCAATAAACACTACAATGGTTATACTAACCATCACTAACCCGTTCTTAACTAGGGAACCACGGTCTAAAGGTTTCGAGGGGATCACTACAAAATATGCCTTATACAACACGTGCAAACAAAACAGACAGACAAACAGCATGCATGCAGGACAAGACAGAGTACTTGGTGATGGCTCATGGACGAGAGGAAAGCGTCCAAAAAGCAGAAATATCGTTTGTAACAAGCGGTGGTGTCCACGGGTTCAAACTCCCGCTCGAACGTGCTGCACGGCAAGATGGCAGCGCGGTATTCTTCCTCCTTTAGTCACCGCGTGCGCGGTCTCCGCATGCTCTGACCTCGCGTAGGGTCGAAGATGAGCCTCAGCCGATCTCTCTCACGGTCCAGCACACAAATCCCAGCCTGGCCCGTTCTCCATGCAAGGCCCAAGTCGAGGTCCGAGTTCCACAGGCAGATCGGCAAACGTGACGCGCCGTTGCCATTGGTGAGCAAGGACCATCCGAAGGTCCAGCGTTTCCTCTCTGGCCTTCCCGCCTCGAAGCCCGACTCCCGCTTCGTCCTCTCAGTGCCTCTCTCGGTCGAATCACTGACGTGCAGGTCGGTTAGCGTCTCTCCCGGCAGATCCAACACGGTGCCTCCTTCGTTCGCTCGCCTCGAGACACGAGCACTCCTCTCAACCGCCTGCAGTTTTCAAACCGCCAAAACTGAACCTGTCCACGAGGTCCCATTTTCCGCTCGCTTCGAAACACGAGCGCACGTCGAGCGCCACTATTTCCACATACTCATCTTTTGTTTCTGCTTTCTCTCTCTCTTCTCTCGGCGACTCTCTGACCAAAAGCTCCGCCCCTTCGCATCACTGCATCTCCAGGCCACACCTCTCTCTCTAGGCCACTCCCCTTCCTCTCTTACAGGTGTGGAAAAAGCGTCATCTCTCGTTCCACCACCGTATGAACAGAAAAACAGTCTTCTACACCTCCCAACACACACATATCGTCCCTTACACCACACAACCTATCTAAACAGGCATTTAATGGGGGATCTGAGCTAATCCTATTCTTAGTAATCCCATTCAGTGCCATTTCCGTAACAATATATATATATATATATATATATATATATATATATATATATATATATATATATATATATATATATATATATATATATATATATATATATATCTCGACAGGCAGGGGTACTGGGCGTTGTTCCTGCTGCTGCCCTCCACACTCCAAGCCTTCAAACCCACTCCCCACAACTCCTCAATCTCACCCCCCTCCTCCCCCTACCAAACGTATTCCACCCCTCCCCCCTCCCAATGTCTCAACCTACCCTTCCAAACTATGTCACATCTTTGCCCTCCCAACCCCTTCCGAATCCCAACTGAACCCCAAATGTACAAGCCGGTAGGCAGACATGGGTAGTCGACTACCCAATAGAACCTGACGCAATGGGCCTGTTCGATGGGAAATGACCTGAGGATTAAGCACAATAAAATTCATGATTCTAGCTTCAAGGGTTAATGCTGCAGATTGTTTTTTAGTTAAAATACCCCCACATTTAGAGGTTTTTCGGCCGTTGCTAGGCAACGGAGGGGTCCATAGCAACGGTTCTTTCTCACACATAACTGGGACATACCATGAACCTCCCATACCAGTTTCATGTATATCTGACTCAGTCTCTGAGATATAACGAACTTCGTTTTTTTTTATTGTTTTCGACCAGGGTTCATTCAAAGTCTATCTTCTCCGACAGTTTTCATAGGATCCGGCTGGAATTTTTTGACAATATGGCTGAATGTACTGCCCATAGTCGCTCGGGGCCCGATTTTTGATTTTCGAAAAAATAATTTTTTTATGATTTTTCAAAAATTTCAATGTCCTGTTGCTAGGCAGCGGTGGTGTCCATAGCAACGGTTCTCATTTGCACACAACTAGGTCATGGTATGAACCTACCAACCAAGTTTCATCGAAATCGCCATTGTATTAAGTGAAATCGCCATTTTAAATACTGATAATAAGGATAGTACAAATCCCAAAAATTTTTTTTTTTTTTTTTCGACTCGATCGACTACCCAACAAACAAACATATCGATGGAAAAAGTGATAATAAGGGTAGAACAAATTTAAAATGTTTTTTTTTTGAAGAAAAAAAAATTTCGACTACATCGACTACCCAATAGATTAATCCCTGCAGATGTCGGAAGGAAAAAAGTTGGGAAAATAAAGTTATTCGTCTTTATTAAAATAAAGAGATGGAAACCGATTTTGGGGTCATTTCTGTCCTCAGTAAGTTGTGTTCCTGTGTGTGTACATTAATGTGTGGTGCTTTAATCATATTTTAGCTAGTTGGGTGTAAAAAGACATTAATCATCATATGAACATCTATCGATCATTCACGACACATCAAGAACATCCTGGCAAAGTTGCATATAAGCAAACACGTTACTTGTGTGTCTGTAACGTGTGTTTATTTATTCAAATTAGTCTAATTATTGCAGTTATCATTAGTTAACAACATGTAAGGAATGGTCCATGACGTATGGTAAATTCCAAAATTATTCAGGATCCATTTACCTTCAGCCTCATCTTCTAGGAAAACAGCAGATTGTTTTCAGCCTGGTGTTGGTTTCACGATTAAGGTGGCTGGCTGAAGATCTTACGGCCTTGAGTTTGAGCCCCCCCTGCCGTTAAATAACACCAGGTGGGGTTGACAGTCTATCATCCTTCTGAAGTTGGCAATATGAGTACCATCTTACTGGTAACAGGGGGAACTGCATCAGTGGCATGGCCATGCTTCCAGCAATGATGCAACCACCAGCCACAGGCTGCATATGAAATAATAAATAGTATGTTGTATTGAAAAATTAAGTAGAAGAAAAGGATAAATTCCTTCTTTCCTGTTCCGCTGATGGCAAAGAAAAACTTTCCCTCTCGACATCTTCTCAAAGGGCTGGCATGATGGCCTCGGCCCGAGAGGTACACATACTGCTCGTCTCTTACCTGTTTAGGCTGAGTTTACTTGTGCTCTTTGCACAGATTTAACCTGATAACGACAAGATAAATACAGACAAAAGACTTAGACAGGTGGGACATACACACCAGGATAACAAGGAACGTGGCATTGTAGAAGGCCATTCAGCCCATCATGCCTTCGCTGCACGAAACCCAGTATCCATCACCCATCCACACACAAGCCACATACAAGTCTTGCCAATATCCCCATACCCCTCAATCTCCAATGCATCCAGGATATACCTATCTCATTGCCATTTAAATGTATCCACCCACTCCACTGCCAATAACTTTCCAGGAAGACCATTCCATGCATTAACCACTATCTGACCATCCCATGCATTATTAACCATTAACCACCCTGCCTTAAAACTGTCCTAACTCTGATGTTGTTTCCCATCCATCCATCCATTGGGACCATACTCTGTGCAGAGCGTTGTTGCTGCCTGAGCAGTCTCCTTAGCTATTGGGCACAATCATGGACGGGTCGCCAGTCCGACACAGTATACCAGCAAGATGGCACTCATATTGACAACCTCAGAAGGATGACAGGCAGAGTTAACCCCACCTGGTATTAATTGAACAGCCGAGTGGGATTTGAACTCAGGATCCTAACGTACCAAGCCCACCACCCTCACCATTAAGCCAACATCAGGCATCATGTTGTTTCCCCTCAAGCTATTAGTGTCAGGCCATATGTATCAAATTAGGTCCGAGTATTTTTTTCCATGTGACTTGTTGGCAACAAGTATATTATAATTTGTTATGGTGTTCTGAAACAGACAAACGTTGGTGCCAAGTTTTCTTAACACGTTCAAGGTTATTTTGACCTCAATAGCAGAATGACATGAAATCACAAAGGAAAATAATTGGAAATGCCATGCATTTATTTATTTTCCTCCACCATGTCCACAGACTTCTGAATGATGGCCAAAAAGGAAAGCAGCGGATTACAACCAAAGTTGAAAATGTCAAACAGATGGAGATTTAGTCAATAATCCAGAGGTTGCTTCATCCAAGTGGTTATTGGAAACTCAATTGGAGGTCTCCACATGAGCAGAATACAAAATTGAGGAATCATTTGGCATTCAAAATCGTCTTGAACACACAAGTGCTTGCGAGCTGGCACAGTGCAACATACAGTTCATTCAGGAAAAACTGTAAGAGTGAAGATGAGAAAAATGTCGCCCTGTACTGGCAGATGTGACTGTGTCAACCAAGCCAGGAGCTCCGACCCCGAACCATTAACTTCTGCACAATTTAACAGATCATCAAGGAAATAGTAGGCTACGTCGATACTTAGGACAGGAAACTTTGCTCCTTTTGTGATGAAGATGAGACAATTAGAAAAGGGCATGGAGTCTGTTCATTTGATGTTGGTTATGTATGTATGTCTGTATGTATGTGTGTCTGTATGTGTGTCTGTATGTGTGTGAATGTATGTTCAGTATATGTGTGTATGTGTATGTATGCATATATGTATGTATGTATGTATGTATGTGTGTGAATGTATGTACAGTATGTGTGTATGTATGTGATTATGTGTGTATGTGTGTTAGTGTATGTATATATGCATGTGTGTATGTATGTCTGTATGTGTGTGAATGTATGCACAGTATATGTGTGTATGTGTATGTATGCATATATGTACAGTAGGTATGTATGTATGTATGTGAATGTATGTACAGTATGTGTGTATGTATGTGATTATGTGTGTATGTGTGTTAGTGTATGTATATATGCATGTGTGTATGTATGTCTGTATGTGTGTGAATGTATGTACAGTATATGTGTGTATGTGTATGTATGCATATATGTACAGTAGGTATGTATGTATGTATGTATGTATGTATGTATGTATGAATGTGAATGTATATACAGTATGTGTGTATGTATGTGATTATGTGTGTATGTGTGTTTGTATATGTATATATGCATGTGTGTATGTATGTCTGTATGTGTGTGAATGTATGTACAGTATATGTGTGTATGTGTATGTATGCATATATGTACAGTATGTATGTATGTATGTATGTCTGTATGTGTGTGAATGTATGTACAGTATGTGTGTATGTATGTGATTATGTGTGTATGTGTGTTTGCATATGTATATATGTATGTGTGTATGTATGTATGTATGTCTGTATGTGTGTGAATGTATGTATGTCTGTATGTGTGTGAATGTATGTACAGTATATGCATGTGTATGTATGCATATATGTACATTATGTATGTATGTGTGTATGTCTGTATGTGTGTGAATGTATGTACAGTATGTATATATGTACAGTATGTATGTATGCATGTATGTATGTATGTCTGTAGGTGTGAATGTATGTACAGTATGTGTGTTTGTGTGTTTGTGTATGTATGTATGTATGTATGTATGTATGTGTGTATGTATGTGTGTGTGTGTGTGTTTGTGTATGGATGTGTGCATGTATCTGTTTGCATGTGTTTGTGTATGTATGTATGTATGTATCTATGTATGTATGTATGTATGTGATTTTGTATGTATGTATGTATATATGTATATATGTATGTGTGTATGTATGTATAAATGTACAGTATGTATGTATGTATGTGTGTATGTCTGTATGTGTGTATGTCTGTATGTGTGTAAATGTATGTACAGTATGTGTGTATGTTTGTGTGTATGTATGTGATTATGTGTGTTTGTGTGTTTGTGTATGTATATATGTATGTGTGTATGTATGTGATTATGTGTGTTTGTGTGTTTGTGTATGTATATATGTATGTGTGTATGTATGTATGTATGTATATATGTATGTGTGTATGTATGTATGTATGTATGTATGTATGTGTGTGTGTTTGTGTCTGGATGAGTGCATGTATCTGTTTGCATGTGTGTCTGTATGTATGTATTATGTGATTATGTTTGTATGAATGTATGTGTGTGAATGTGTGGTACACTGAACAAGATACATTTTCATAACAATGAAAATGGTCATGATTAAAATTTAAAATCTGTAATTAAAAAACCGTCCTTTTGTTGGCGTTTTCTATGTACTGTATGCTGTCGAGATGTCCAGGGTTGTGTTCAGTTACCAAGCAGCTAGCAAGCTTGTGCTTGCCAAGCCAGCCGTTCCTCATCAAAGGTTTTGAATGGAGTGCTTGCTTGACTGCTTAAGCCACTTGGCAAGCGCTTCACAAGAAACTTGAAACTGAACACAAGCAATTACACTTGGTAACTAATAGAGGGGGAGGGGTGGGGTGAGAGGAAGGACCTGGTGTTGCCTGTTAACACCTTATCTATCTATATATTACTAAAACTCTCATGTTGTATGTATGTATGTATGTATGTATGTTCCGAAATACAGCCAAAAGGGTATACGATAGCGCAAAAAATTTAGTGCCACCATACTCACCATTTTCCTGCAGTGTGCAGTATCAAGTTTCGTTCAAATCGGGCAACGGAAAATTATTTTAAAAATCAATTCCCGATTCAGTGAAGTACTCTTCGGGAGTATTTATCAATGTAAACAACGTCAGCGGTATAGTTTGCTGGAGATATCTTTTATTTCTTCTTGAAATGATTGTTTTCATCAACCGCCGTCACAACGGGAACCCAACGGGTTCACAGGTCGTCTCGTATCATCTTAAAAAAAAAAAAATATATATATATATATATATATATATATATATATATATATATATATATATATATATATATATATATATATATATATATATACTTGAATCCTGCAGAACCCAAATTGACTTTTTGTCACTTTCAAAAAACTTCCGTTTGCAGGACTTGTTTCACAGGAAAATAGTCATGCCATGAGGGCAGAATAACTGCTTGAGATTCTGCATTTTGACAAATATTATGGCACATGGCATTGTGTGGTTACCATCACACCTGTTATGCAGGGTTCACAAACAAAACGAACATAGATCGTGCTCGGAAAAACAAAGCAAGAGATAAAAAAAAATGTCTTTCCTTGTCCTTTTTCTCAAGACTGCATGGGGTAAGGTGTTCTATGAACTCTCTAGTATGTTTGGCCTGCGTCACTGTTCAACAATCTGTATTGTTCCTATTTAAGTATTTTTTCCGATGGTTGCCTTCTATGGTTGCCTTATAAAAAAATAGACACTTTATTCAGTTTGCTTAAAAAAAAAATACCATATTTTCCTATTTCATACTGGAAAAATTCAGCACTCACACAGTTAAGGCAAATGGATACAATCTTTCTCATACCGGGAACAGCAAATAAACCCTTGGAGCCAAATATTTATTACCTCCACCAACGAAGGTGGGTGAACGTTATGTTTTCACCCTTGTCTGTCTATCTGTGAACAGGATATCTCAAAAAGTTGTGGACAGATCCAAATGAAATTTGGTGGAGAGGTTGGGTGTGTGACAAACAAAACATAAGTTAAAAGGATTAGGGTTTTCACCATGTATGAGCTCTTAAATAAGCTATTTACATGCTTTACACTTTAAAAAAAAGAAAATAACTCCAAAGTAACTAGAGTAATTTGACTGTGCGCAGTCGACGGGTATGCCTCCGCTCTCCCGCACAAACTCTTGAGTATTGACATATTTGACCCTTGACCTTTATCATATCTGGCCCAAAATCTAACCAGTTAATTGCCCTGTCTAACTTTACATTGTACAAAGTTTAATGAAATTCTGTCTTTTATTTCTTGAGTTAGGGCGTAAACAGTGAAATTTCAGAGTTTGACCTTGACCTTTGACCCTTGACCTTTACCACATCTGGCTCAAAATCTAATCACTAAATTGACCTGCCTTACTTTACCTTTGTACCAAGTTTGATGAAATTCTGTCCAATATTTGAGTTAGGGCATAAACAGTAAAATTTCAGTTTGACCTTGACCTTTGACTCTTGACCTCTATAACATCTGGCCTAAAATCTAATCACTTAATTGCCCTGTCTTACTTTACCTTTTTACCAGGTTTGATGAAATTCTACAATTTGCTTCTTGAGTTATCGCGTAAACGAAAATCCGGACAGACAGACGGAAACATAATGCCTCCGGCACCCTTGGTGCGGAGGAATAAAAAGAAAGAAAGTAGCCTCAATGTTTCGGGCAGCATGCTCCAGCCATCCACAGGAGGAAGTAACTGGAACGAATGAATAGAGCTGTTACAACAACTCCTCACCCACCATTGGCTGATTATTGTGGGGTGCTGATTGGTTAATTATTGTGAGGTGCTGATTGGCTGTTGAATGCATGTTACCGATTGGTCGGTACATTTTGCTCATCATTGTCCAATGCCCTCAGTGTATTGCAAGCTGTAGTTATAGGTGTCCATTTGTTCATAAGGGAGAGCCAGATATCGCTGATGGGTATTCCATTTTCTTGAGGGACCGTGTGCGTTAATTATATCTCCATAGCTTCTCTGATTCTCCTTGTGTGCCCAGTGACTGATGAATGTGATAAGTTCGGAGCATGCTGCCCGAAACGTTGAGGCCTACTTTCTTTCTTTCTTTTTACTTTGGAGTTATTTTCTTTTTTTTAAAGTGTAAAGAATGTAAATAGCTCATTTAAGAGCTCACACATGGTGAAAACCCTAAATCTTTTAACTTGTTCTTGTTGCTCCACCGTGGAAACTTTTAAACAAGGAAACAAGGAAATCCAACACAGGTGGAGGCTATTCAGCCCATCATGCCTGTGTGAACACCACACCAACCCATCTACCCAAGATGTAAGGAAGAAAATGCCAAAAAAAGTTTTTAATTAATGAAATTAAAAAAAAAATTAGTTGTTTGGTAGTTTTTGCAGTTTGTGTATTTTTTTTTTCCTTTTCTTCCCCTCAGGGGAAGGGGCATGGGTTTGGTTAAAAACACACAACATCAAACACACAACCCCCCCTTCATAAGACCCCCACCAACAGCACTCCGTACACATGCACACAATCACCATCAATGCTCAAACTACCGAAAAGTCTGATCAACATCCCCACACCCCTTTATCTCCATAACTTCCAGGTACCTATCTAATTCCAATTTAAACTTATCTACTGTTTCTGCTGCCACCACCTTTCCAGGGAGACCATTCAATGCATTAACTACTGTCCGAGTGAAAGACCCCTGCCTTGCTACGATCTTAACTCTCCTCTTCTTTACTCTCAGGCTATGGCCTCTGGTTCTGTCACTGTCTACTCTGTTTAATAATTTATCTGTACTTATTTTATCTCTACCTTTCATCATCTTAAACATCTCTATCATATCTCCTCGTAACCGCCTCCTTTCTAGTGTATAAAGCCCCGTCTCCTTCAACCGCTCCTCATAGCTGAGTCTAGCTCGGCCCAGAATCAATCCAGTAGCCTTGCGCTGAACCCTCTCTGTGGCATCTCTGTCCTTCTGGAACTGTGGATGAGTTATGACAAAACTATGTGGATGAGTTGGTTGGGTGACGAGAACAAACTGATTCGATTTTGGTTCACGTCTGAATCCAGATACAAATTGTAAACTGTTCAGCCTGGTGGAGGGAGGTATGCGCTCCACCGAGTGCCGTTCCAATTGTGAATGTAAATATGTTGGAATTTTTACCCCCACGGTTTCACCGGTCGACCTGATTGCCACTGTGAAAGTTTCCATTGCTTTTAGCGGAATTTCCAATTTGAATGTTTGTTTTTTTTTTCCTCCTGAATGAATACCTATGAAGGATTGGCCTAAAAATGTTCAATAAAATTTGATGGTCAGGTCATGAAACTATGCTAACAAAATGCAAATTGTGCAGTTTACAAAGTTTGTGTGTGTGTGTGTGTGTGTGTGTGTGTGTGTGTGTGTGTGTGTGTGTGTGTGTGTGTGTGTGTGTGTGTGTGTGTGTGTGTGTGTGTGTGTGTGTGTGTGTATGTGCTACATAGAGATCATGTACTCGTATATCCATCCGTTGATAAAAAGCATCACGTCTGAAGTTTGGTGATATAGCTCTCGTTTGTTTGAAATTTCTGGACTAACAAAATTATCATTTTTATCAGTAAGATATAACGGTTGTAATAATTTTTACCACCGTAATTCCACTGGATTTCTGATTAGCTCCATGGGTTTAACCGCTTTTGCAATCTGGTCATTGCAGACTTGTACCACGCGGTGCATCCCAACTCCACTGGGACGGTATAACGGTAAATCATCGAGTGTGATGCCTTGCTCTAATCTCAGGGAGTATCCTCCACCGTCCTGATGTGGGAGATTGTACATCGGATTTGAACTTGGAACCTCCCATTCACAGACATCCACCCCTCTTCAAGCCAACACACAAATCGGGCTCAGTGTGACCACTCCTTGGCTTTTTTTTCACAACATCTTGGCTATTCGTTGTTCACCTTGGCGTCTAGGTTTTCTATAGGTTTTCTTGCCATATAGGTTTTTTTTATTATCATCGCTTTTCCGAAACCTTGTGAATTGTTGGCTTTTTTCATTGGCTCACCTTGGCATTTATGAAAATGAGAAGTGGTCACACTGATCGGGCTTACCTGGCTTTAGCATTCCAACGAGGATTATCAGATTTGAAAGGTCGACATTGCGTGAAGGTTGCTACATAAATGCTAGTTAATTCTCATACTTGTTTTGAGAACATTTGTCATTGCGTGGAGTTTTTTTTTTTTTTTTAATCTTCTTCAGTTTGCACACATTCTTAAAAAAAATTGTTTGATTGTGCAACTTTTTGTCATAAAGTAACAGACAGCTAGTTATGGGTGCTGCTACAATGGCTGTGTTTATCCTCATAATTCAAATCTCTGCTCAAGGGCGGACGTGTCCAGCGCAGTGCAACTGTCAATGGAGCAACGGCGCCAGCAACAGGTGAGTAAAAAGGTTCAGCAATTTTAACATGTTTTAATCTTTTTAGAGTAGTTATTTGTGAGCAAATTACTCATTCAAAGTCACACCTCTTTGTTTCATAACAGTAAGTCACAATTCCGCATTCGCCGTGTTAGAATGTGACATTTTAGTGTGAAGTTTCAACTAATTCCCTGAGAAACTTCACTTAAAGGTCTGCACCGCATATGTTTAGAGGAGACTATTTGCATCATTTTGACAATACACTTCCTCTACATTAAAGCAACTGACTGAACCAATTTGTACAATTTCTTGCAGTCTATCAGTGAAATGCACCAATTCCGACATGACTCGAATTCCTGCCTCGTTTCCTCCTGATGCCGTGCGCTTACTCGTGACGCGCACACGAATCCGCAGGGTACCTCCAAGGTCATTCTACTACCTACGTCAGCTGAAACACCTGTGGCTACCTTATAACCTCCTCAGGTGGATCTCTGGTTCTGCCCTTTATAATCTCGAACAGTTGCACGAACTGCGGCTTCCTGGCAATGACCTACGGACCTTTCCTTGGGAAGGGTTGAGAGAAACTCCACAGCTGAGGTAATGGTACGATCGTTGTGACGTTTGGGCGTATATCTTCCGGTAGTATTGTGTTGTGGTTCCAGGAACCGGCCACGAAAGCCATTGCACACAACATACAGGTCCCTCAATTTAGTTATTCCCAACGTTCTCATCGTGTGCGACCTTTTCAGCTGCTGGTTGCATCGTTGGTTAGGGGCGCGGCTATGCCACTGATGTGGTGCCCCTATTACCAGTACACTGGTACTCACTTCGCCAACCTCAGATGGATGACAGGCTGAGTCAAGCCCCTGGTGTTAATTCAGCAGCCAACGGGGCTCAAACTCAGGACCCTGGTGTTCCAAGCCACCACCCTAACTGCGAAGCAAACACCAGGCTTATTTCCATAGTATAAGTTCAGTCGTCCCTTCCCCTTGTGTAGTGTGTTGAATGTGATTGAATGCGTTGGTAGAGGGTTAGATACGTTTTTTTTTCCCATCTTCTCCCCATTTCTTAGGGGGTAATTGCAAATCACCTACGAGCTTTGTGACGTGCGCTGTGCGGGCGCTTGCTAATTTTCATATCATGTCAAAAGTTATTTGAATTGCGTGCCAAGACCAAACTGCTCCTTAACTCAACCTCCCCCATAATCTTCTTTCAGAAGACACAATAAGTACACAATCCTTATTTATTGGTGCACATTTTTATCGACACTTGGTTTTTATTTCACACGTTAATTTAAATTGCATTAAGACATTATATACACCATTCATCACCCCAAAATCCGAAAACCTCATAACCTGCTAACCATGAGATCACCTCCACCACATATCAACTTACCCACCTTCGACCATCATGATCACCTCACCTACACCCCACAGATGCTGCTTCGACCGCGGCTTGGAAGCATGGGTGAGGTATAGCAGGAAACAACGGTGACAGCATCAAGCACCTCCATTCTCTGGACTCTATCCAAACCTCAGGACAACAAGCGCTAATTAGCCATTAGTGTCCTTTTGCTAAATAACCGCTCCATTCACTCCTACAAACAATTGCGAGCTCCCAGTTCACCGCCGTGAACAGGTTTTGCTTATCCGGCCACTGAATTCAACCTGCAAAAAATGGTTTTTTTATGGTTTTTATCTTTCGTGTTTGTTTGTTTGTTCATTTATGCATTCGGCCCCTGCAGGGACCAGTGCAATCAAACTTTTCATGGCCTCCTCTTTCACCCAGAGGAAGGTTTAGGGCTATGTTTGGATAAAAAAAACACAGTTGAAAAATTAAATAAAAAGTTAAAATCATATAATTGGCCTTTACCCATTGATTGCGTCTTGTGCTAATAAACTCCCTGCGCCCCCCCCCCCACCAGAATAAATCAGTAATATGAATAGTGAAAATCGTATGTTGATGTATATTATAATTTGTCATTAACAAGACAAATTTAATTGTTATAGTGTAACATGTGTGCCTGTTATTAAGTTTATTATAACACCTCCATGTTCAGGTCTCGAGTGAGTATGTAATGAATCTCCCTGGGCAACACTGGGTGGGTACTTCTGCATATGTGTGTATATATGTGTATATATATATATATATATATATATATATATATATATATATATATATATATATATATATATATATATATAATTCCAGCAATGTGTGTGTGTGTGTGTGTGTGTCTGTCTGCGACCGCCGTTTCTCGACGACCGCTGGTCCGATCTGATTGAAACTTGCCAGGAATATTGCTGGGGACCCGCGGATGTGCCTTTTCGAGGTTTGATATTAATCGGATGAGCGGTTCCCAAGTTACAGCCATTTATCTGTCGACCAATATCTGCAAAAGAGGGGGACGGGAGAGGGGAGGATGAGAGTGGGGGCAAGAGAGAGGGGTGAGAGAGGAGGGGGGAGAGAGAGGAGCGAGAGAGGGCTGCACAAACTGGCACTCACCTACTGGCACGCACCTATGGGCCCGCCCCTACGGGCCCGTACTAGTATAGTAAATATGATGAGGCATTTTTACCGATTGCTTCACTGAGGGATTTTATCGAAAGCCAAACATATTGTAGTTCACAAATATTCTGCTCTATTTCCTCGATAATTTGTCCAAGGTCATCTTCTATTTGCTGAGAAGTCAGCTAACATCATCTTCATCAACCATCCTTTCTGCTTTTACATGGCACGAGCAAAAATCACTTCTGCTTCGCTGTGAAGCTCAGTGTTGGATGGTTTGGTTTGAATCACCCACAAAAGCAGTGTAGCATGGACTTTGGCAGCTCGAGCATGGACTGCTTTTTGAGTCAAAATCTTCCCAAGTCGAAAGAAATGAGATTACTATGAGGAGTCCTGCTCAGTAATAGGTGTGGTAAAGGAATACTCCTCACCCACCCTGAAAGAATCAAAACGGACAGAACTTCATGAGCCATAGACACGCTTGGCGACTGTGTACTGCCATCCTATCCAAGCCTTTCCAAAAGGATTGGCAAGATTGTATGCAGCGCACAGATTGGAGAATCATGTCAGGGACTTGTGTAATTGTCATCAATTTAGTCCACTTGGAGAACATCTCAATCACATTAAAATTATGAATGATAAAGACATCAAAGGACATGTCCTAAATTACTTGGGTGCCCATGAACCATCAGGATTCCATAGAGTTGCCATTAAGATGCTGCACTATTGATCAGACAAGTATGTACATGTAGCGGGTGATGTTTCATCAACTCCCCTTGTCCTTTTGATAATTTTATTTTTTTAGATTAAAAAAAAATTGACAACGGTCTTGGAATGCTCTTGTGGATTCCATTTTTGCCAATATCTCAATCAAGCCATGACAAGTAAACTTATAATTGTTTATACATTTATGTGTGGTGCACACATAAATGTTTGTACAACCTTACTATCAAATGCAAAAAACAATTTTTGAATATTTTTTTGAAATTGCTAAAAAGTAAGATGTAATATTTTATTCCTCTGCACCCTAAAAATTTTTTTGTAGGATTCTTGATCTTCATGGAAATATGTTGACAACTATTCCTGCAGCACCAGCTTTCTTCCCACCAGATTTGTTGGTCATTGACTTGTCTGGAAACCATCTCAGTGACATCAGTGCTCAGCTTGCATCTCACTGGGCTTCGCGCGATGGAATGGTACTTGGTGAGTAAAAGAGCTACCGCATCCAAAGAAACATATCACTGACTTCAAAATGACAGCTTTTTACGCACATGCAATGAATATTCAGCTAATAAAAAAATTGTGTGCTAACTGAGTGTGCTAACCCAAATATCTAACTTTTTTTGAAAGATATTTCTCTTCATAATACACGAGAATAGAGCTATGTTGTTTGATATTTTGTAAACATTTTCAAGTGTTTGTTTGATCGTTTGTGCGTTTGAGCGTTATTCTTTCGTGGCTGAACCGTAGCACCGAGGCCCCAAATTTTGGGTGAAGGCACTTCAAAATCTGGGCAAGGGTTTAAGTGACCACATGTTGGCCTTGACATCCGTTTTGAGGCCACCAAAGGCCTCCATGAAGTATATATTGGGATGTGGGGTGAGGCGATGCTGCCACCAGCCTGCAGGCAAAAGTTAACCACCATGAGGCCAATAACTCCATCGCTTTTCAATGTCCAACACATCCCGAAACCCTTGTCGGGAAAAGCACACCTGGCCAGGCTGAGCGAGGTAGCTCATATATATATATATATATATATATATATATATATATATATATATATATATATATATATATATATATATATATATATATATATATATATATGCAAATTCACGCCCACCGGCGTGCGAACTGCCACTTTTCACTAATAGTAGCAGCTCGCCCACCGGACAGACAATTCAGTCGTGACCTTCCGCAGCAACGCCGGAACCCTGTCACGGGTGGGTCTTCAACCCCACCACGGCCAAGCCAATTGTCTACCCACGCAAGATAGGGTCACTCGCCGAATTCGATATACCTAAGTACCCGCGCGGGCAGCCGACGGGGCGGCCGTACCTCGACGCAGGTTGGCTTGGGACACGGACCGCTTAAGCGGTCCGTTCCGTACTGCAGTAATAACCGAGTGGGCATTATCGCCCGACCTCACTGGATACGATTCTATTTAACGGGTGTTTAAAACCCAGCTATTTATTTTGCGATGCAAGATGGCATTTCCAAGAGGGAGAAGATGCAACGAACGGGGTACATTTGAACCAAGCACATTTATTATAATGAAACACGTATACAATGATGCAATGGAACAATCATGCACGTATACAGAAAAGCATACACGGGACGGGGACAAAGACACGAGCAAGGCAAACAAAAGCAAGGGAAAGCACTACGACCGAATATTATTTTTATTTCACAGGCACTTAACAGGTTTACTTATGGACACGGCGCCACATCATTCACACAAAAGAATAAAAAAGACCACCCCCACAGGCAGGGGGGTCAGACTGGGCCTGTGGGCCTTTATGGTGTGGGACTTGGCTGACCAAATGGGTCCCACGAGACTGACGCTGGTTACCTGCACCCTCGTGGTGCGACGGTCGGCGAGCTCCTCGTGCACCCTCGTGGTGGTTACCTGCACCCTCGTGGTGCGACGGTCCGGCACTCTCCTCTCGTGCGCGCCTTGACCCTGGACCACCGCACACAACCCTCACGACTTGGCGCCCGGAGGGAAGGCACCCGGATCTCGAACACCACGGAGCAGCAGCAATCCCCAATGCCACGAAGAGACGAAGCTCCGTCGAAGAGACAATACGACTCGACGACCAACAACCAACCAACCTGGTGTCTCGTGCGCCCTTTTATTCCCCAGGTTCCAATGCCTGACTCCTCCCCGTTTTCGGCTCCGCCCCCCTTCCAGCTCCTGCAGGAAGCTTCTAGAAAAGGGGCGTGCCCTCTCGTCCCGCCTCCACGCACGCCACGCGGGGGCGGGGGGGGGGGCAAGAGAAATCATTCTTGGCTCAGGTCCAAGGAATTCATTCCCCCAAAAAGAGGCCCCCACCCTTTCTCACCTTTGACCTCTGCTCGGATCGCACCTCCCCCACGCCAAGCATGGAGAAAATAGGCGGGAAAAATCCGCGCACCATTGGAGGTTTCTCCTTGGTCTTTTTGCTCGCGTTGCGCTGGCTTTCGCAGATGCTATTCGTTGGTGCATGGGATTGTGGTGTGGTTGCTTGTAGTTGTAGCGTGGCTGGTGATTGGCGTGGTTGCGAAGGTGGTTAGGTGATTGATGGGGGTGGAGAAGGTGGTGAGGCGATGTTGGTGGTTGGGGGTAAAGTGGTGAGGATGGCGTGGTTTGTTGAGAGGCGCGTGTGGTTTTGGTGGAGGTTGCTGTGAAGTGGTTGTTGAGAGCGACGTTGGTGGTGGTGGTTCGGTTGTGGCTGATGGTTGAGGCGATGATGGTTGTTGTGATGGTGGCTTGGTTGGCGTTGTGGTTAAGATGGTTGTTGAAATGGTGGTTGAGATGTGGTTGGTCCAAAATAACGATAGAAAAAGAAAAACACTACCTCAAAGGATCACAGCCCGGTTAATACGAAGAAACCACTCAAAGCAACGGTGGAGAAACCTATCTGAACACTCTCTTACCAGCATAACTGATCTAATGAACCTTCATGATGTTCTGCGAATTTCCACAGCCATAACAATATATATTGGTTCACGAAAAAATATTTTCACGAAAAAAATAAGTGACCACTATATTCAATATTGTTGTCTGTCTGTCTCTCTGTACGTCTGTACGTCTGTATGTCTGTATGTCTGTCTGTATGTCTGTCTGTTGGGTAATCGATCCAGTCGAAATTTTTTTTTTTTGAAATTTGTTCTACCCTTATGATCAGTTTTTCCATCGATATGTTTGTCTGTCTGTCTGTCTGTCTGTCCCTCTGTTCGGTCCAGTGCTCCGGTAATACAATGGTGATTTCGATGAAACTTGGTTGGTGGGTTCATACCATGACCTAGTTGTGTGCAAATGAGAACCGTTGCTATGGACAACACCGTTGCCTAGCAACGGGACTTTGAATTTTTTGTAAAATCATTAAAAAAATATTTTTTCGAAAATCAAAAAAAAAAATCGGGCCACGAGCGACTGTGGGCAGTACATTCAGCCATATTGTCAAAAATTTCCAGCCGGATCCTATGAAAACTGTCGGAGAAGATAGACTTTGAATGAACCCTGGTCGAAAACAATAAAAAAACGAAGTTCGTTATATCTCAGAGACTGAGTCAGATATACATGAAACTGGTATGGTAGATTCATGGTATGTCCGAGTTATGTGTGAGAAAGAACCGTTGCTATGGACCCCTCCGTTGCCTAGCAACGGCCAAAAAACCTCTAAATGTGGGGGTATTTTAACGAAAAAACAATCTGCAGCATTAACGCTTGAAGCGAGAATCATGAATTTTCTTGTGCTTAATCCTCAGGTCATTCCCCATCGAACGGGCCCATCGCGTCAGGTTCTATTGGGTAGGCGACTACCCATGTCCGCCTACCGGCTTGTCTGTCTGTCTGTCTGTCTCAAGCATAGCTCCGTGGGTTTTGATCCGATCCTGATAAAATTTTGGTGGGAGGTTCATATCATGATCTCGTTGTGTTTCCCTGAGAATGGGCATGGTGCACCTATTATGGGCGGAGCCACGCCCAAAAAACATGTGTTTTTAGGGGGTAGCCAATTTCAATTTGCATCTTCTCCTAGGGGGTTTGTCAAATCTGACAGGGGTTTCAGTATGTGGTTAGCCCAATGGCACCTGCATAGCCCCACAGAACTCGATTTCTCATTTTCGTCCCAAGGTCAAGGCCACAAGGTCACAAACTTAGAAAATTGCGATTTTGACATAAAAATCCATCTTCTCCGAGGGGTTTGTCGAATCTGGCAGGGGTTTCGGTATTTGGTTAGCCCAATGGCACCAAAGGAAGTTTTGCACCAAAGGTCATAATCCTTGACCTTTGACCTTTAAAGATCACAAAGGTCAAATTTTAAAAGTTGTTGGAATTGAACCGGGTTTTCGACCTTCTTCGACGAACTAACTCCAATAAGCCATATCCTGTTTCCTTATTTTAATGTCCACAACATTGTTTTGGGACCTTTAAAGGTTATGCAAAGGTCAAATTTTGAAAGTTGTTGAACGAAACCGGGTTTTCAACATTTTGCAGCTAATAACCTGTCACTCGTACCACATCATGTTGATCATTTTTATAACTTGGTCAAACATTATCACATTGTCTCATCCTTGACTTCTGAAACAATCTACGTCGTCAAATACGCTCCTGAATCATTGCAGTCTCCAGACGTGTCACCAGTTTAAATTGCCCACCTAAGAGGAGGGCTGAGATGATACTAGTCATATATATATATATATATATATATATATATATATATATATATATATATATATATATATATATATATATATATATATATATATATATATATATATATATATATATATACAGGGTGTCCCTAAAAAAATGACCATTTGAAACGTGAATATCTAAGTAACTACATGTCCCAGGCAAACGAAACTAAATAGGCTTCATGTTGAACAATAAAAGATTTATTTCTCAAAATTCGAACAAGAGATTCAGAGGGACGTAGATTTTATAACCGTTTTCTTAAAACTTCACAAATGTTCAATATGTGCACCGCCTGTGACACGACACACGTCAAGTCGGTGGTCCAGCTCCTGCCAAACATGCTGTAGCATGTCTTGCGTAACATTCTCCAGCGCCTCAGTGATTCTCTGCTTAAGTTCCTCGAGGCTTGAAGGAAGAGGGGGGATATAGACCAGTCCTTTCACATAGCCCCATATAAAAAAAATCACAAGGTCTCAAGTCAGGTAAACGTGGTGGCCATTTCAACAGCACATTGTCATTATCACTGGCACGCCCAAATCATCTTCCTGGTAGATTCTCATTGAGATAAGTCCGCACAGTCAGCTTCCAGTGAGGTGGAGCCCCATCCTGTTGAAAAATGAAGTGTTCATGCTCATTAGCAATGAGCTCATCAAATAACCAGTTCTGAAGCATTTGCAGATAAACATCGCCGGTCACGTTTCCCTCAAAGAAAAACGGTCCATAAAGACGATTCTTGGAGATTGCGCAGAACACATTCACTTTCGGCGAGTGCCTCATGTGCTCAACTGTGGCATGGGGATTTTCTTTCCCCCAAATGTGAACATTATGCTTGTTGACTTTGCCTCTCGTATGAAATGTAGTCTCATCACTGAAAACAAGACGCTTTTCGAACTCCTCATCTTCAAGTTTCTCTTGCACAGCGACACAAAATTGCTTGCGCCTTTCCCTGTTATCCGTGTTTAAGGCTTGAACGAGCTGCAGATTATAGGGCGTCATTCGCAAGCGTTTCCTTACTACACGCCAATGTGTCGTACGAGGAATCTGGGTTTCCATAGATGCTCTTCTTACAGACTTTCTGGGGCTTCGCACAAATGTTTCCCGAACCGGATTGACGATATCTTCCGGTACTGGTGGTCGTCCAGATCCCTTTGGCCTGCACAGACAGCCTTCCTCTTTGAATTTTTTGTGCCATGTCCAAATCTGTTTTCTAGTTGGTGCATTTTTATTGAATTTTCTCGAAAATGCACGCTGCACACTCTTGTTTGACTGTGTTCGAGCATATTCCAACAAACAAAATGCCTTTTAATTTCTAGTGAACGTCATTCTTTACCCTGAAAAAAAAAGGAAAAAAAAATAAACATTCAACTTAGTTAGTTTTTACACATTTTGTTAAAATTTGAGATCATTTGAGCGAGAATTAGCTATGTTATTAGACTACGAAATGATGTCATTTTTTTAGGACACCCTGTATGTATGTATATATATATATATATATATATATATATATATATATATATATATATATATATATATATATATATATATATATCCATCCTTTGGGACCATACACTGTGCAGAGCATTGGTGCTGCCGAAGCAGTTTCCTTGGCTATTGGGCACAATCCTGGATGGGTCGCCACTCCGACACACACATATGTATATATATATATATATATATATATATATATATATATATATATATATATATATATATATATATATATATATATATATATATATATATATATATATATATCTTCTTCTTCTTCCTTCGGCTGCTCCCGTTAGGGGTCGCCACAGCGAATCATCCGCATGATCCGCATAGTGATTTGGCACATGTTTTACGCCGGATGCCCTTCCTGACGCAACCCTGGTCGCCTCTTACGACACAGGGATATGGTACACCTATTTTAACCAGGGTATACACCGGCCCAGTACACTGGTACTCAATTCGCCGACCTCGGAAGGATGACAGGCTGAGTCAACCCCCTGGTGTATTAATTCAGTGGCTCAACGGGGTTTGAACTCAGGACCTTTTGGATCCCAAGCCGCTGCCCTAACCACTGCGCCAACACCAGGCTATGTATATATATATATATATATATATATATATATATATATATATATATATATATATATATATATATATATATATATATATATATATATATATATATATATATATATATATATATATATATATATATATATATATATATATATATATATACATATATATATACATACACTAACGGTCAAAAGTTTTAGAACACCCCCACTTTTCTAGCTTTTACTGAAATTTAAGCAGTTTAATGCTTTAATGTACTCTGAAATCAAAGTGGAGAACAAATAAACAATTGCAGATAAAAAAGAAATCATGGAATAGTTTTTTTGAACAAAATTTAATCTAAATTTTTGACGACTCAAAGTAGCCACTTTTGCAGATATAACAGCCGAACATACTCGCGGCATTCTTTCTACAAGGGAAATCAAATATTGTTCAGAAAATTCTTCCCAACACTGTTGTAGAAGTTCCCACAAATGTGTTGTACTTGGAGGTTGCTTTACTTTCACCCTTCTTGTCCAGTTCATCCCAAACCAGCTCGATGGGGTTTAAGTCTGGAGACTGTGCTGGCCATTCCATGATTTGAAGCCTACCGTCTTGGTCTTTTCTTCTGAAGTAGTTCAGACATAGCCTGGAGGTATGTTTTGGGTCGTTATCTGGCTGTAGGATGAACCCCTGACCAACTTGGCATAGACCAGAGGGTATTGCATGGCGCTGCAAAATGCTGTGGTAGCCCTTTTGGTTCAGGGTGCCAGTCACTCTGTGCATGTCGCTGACTCTGGATCCAGCAAAAGAGCCCCAGTTCATCACGCTTCCTCCTCCGTGTTTGACAGTTGGTATGAGATGAGAGAGGATCTCCTCGTATGAGAGCTAACACACAATGCACAGCAAGGGGGGCATGAGACAAGAGGGGTGGGAGAGGGAAGGACAAAACAGTGGGGAACAGAGACATTAGGAGATCTGTGGAAGGGAGAGAGATGGGGTGGGGAACACGGGGTACACAAGATGGACACTACAGGGACTTTCAGGAAGGAAAGGAGGAAATTTGAAAGAGTTGGGTTTGGGGTGGATTCACAGGGGTAGAAAAGATCAAGGTTTTGTATGGGGGGAAGATAAGAGGTGATGGTGAACAATTGTTTTGAAGGCATGGAGAAAAGAATGGGATTGAACAGAGTGAGGGAGTTTATTCCAAAGGCGGGGAAAAAAAGCACCCTTGAGCACCCTGTGGAAATATGGTGGGGACATATCGTAGACAGAGCAGGGGGTTGAGACCAGAGAGGAGATGGTGGAAGACATAAAGACCACTGACCTGCCTGCGGTGAGAGAGTGAGAGGCCCAAAGACTCAGCCTCATCACGGGAGATACCAATGATCCGAAATGCATTGGTTTCCACAGCGTGAAGCCAAGAAAGGTGAGAGGCAGGAGAACCAGCCCAGAGGGGAGAGCATTACTCCATCAGGCTGCGGACGAAAGCTTTGTATGTGGTCAAGAGCTCAGGTTGGCGAGGAAGAGCTTTGCTTGACAGAGGATTCCCAGTCGGCGACTGGCTTTGGAAGCCAGGTTGGAAATGTGGCTTTCCCATGAAAGATCATGGCAGATAGTGAGACACAGAAGTTTGAATGAAAGAACTTCTTCCAGAGGATTGTTGGAAAGTAGATGAGGGGGGGTTTCTAAACGGTCATTTCAGAGAGACATAGTGAGAGTGTGAGATTTGTCCGGATTGAAAGACATGTTCCACGTGTTGGACCAGTTTGTGGTTTTATCCAGATTTGCAGAGAGCGAAGAAGCTGCTGCTTGCCGGTCTGAGGGATGACAGATGGTTCGACAGAGGGTGACGTCATCAGCAAAGAGATATAGAGGATTTTCCAGTTAGAGAGATCATTGATGAAAACCAGAAAAAGAACAGGGCCCAGACCACTGCGTTGAGGAGCTCCAGCCTGGACAGGAAGAGGGGATGAAAGAACTCCATTTAGGGCCACACGTTGACTGCGACAGGAGAGGAAGTCTGCGAGCCACGAGTGGAGATGGCCTTGAATACCATGGGAAGAGAGTTTGGTGAGTAGTGCAGGGTGCCAGACTGTGTCAAAAGCACGTGATATGTCCAGGGATACGGCTCGGATTTCCTGTCTGGCATTGAGGACCTCCATCCATTGATGGGAGAGCAGAAGCAGCATATCCAGGGTAGAGTGACCTGTCTGAAACCAAATTGATGATCGGAAATCAAGCCATTGGAGAAGAGGAAGGATTTCATGTCTGAAGCGATGATGGATTCCATAACCTTGCTGATGATAGGGAGAATTCTGATTGGTATGTCGTTGCAGGGATATGTTTTTGCACCTTTTTATGCAGGGTGGTAAGGTTTGCTGATTTCCAAGCAGATGGCTGATGACCTTGAGCAAATGAGAGGGTGAATAGAACAGAGAGGATGAGCAAGAGCAGAGGAGCAGGTTTTTAGGACACGTGGGCTGATGCCGTCTTGACCGGTTGCAGAATCTGAATCGAGGCTTGACAGCAAACTTTCCACTTTGTCAGAAGAAAAGAACACAGAGTCCAGGGACAGTTGGGTGCGACTGGGTAAAGTGGATACGGAAAGCGATGGTTTTTGGATGCAAGATTTAGCTGCAAACACCGAGTTTAGGCATTCAGCCTTTTCATGTGTGGTGTTAGCAGTGCGGCCATTTGAGGTAAGTGAGGGGATGGAGAATTTATTAACAATTAATTTTAATACAATATATTTACAATTAAGAATATTTACAATTAATATTATTAAATTAATAATTAATATCTACAATTAAGAGCAGAAATGCAGGAAAAAAAATATGACTGCAAGGGGGTGATGGAGAAAGAAACTGAAGAAAAAATAATCTCATGTTCCCATGCCACCCCAAGTCTAATTTAAGCTTTGCCTTGTCATATTAATTCGGGGGAAGAGAGGTGATGAAGACACCGTGGGATCTTTCATGTCCATAAACGATAATGTCAGCAGACGGGCCACCAGTTTAACGTCCATCCATGAGACGACACACACATTGATGAATCACTCTGCCTGTGAAACACCCGGATGACAGTTTATAGCTGGGTGGAGATTCGCACCCAGGCTTGACAGCTTAGAGGCGAGTATGCGTACCTCTCGGCCTTCCTGTCAGCATCTATGTACATTGGTAAATCTGGGGAAGGTTTTAAAACTGTTAACATTTTCCTTTATTCGACTGGTGGAATTGGCAATTCCGATGAGGCTGCGCGAGTGGCTCCTTCCACTGAGCTCCCTCGCATGATTCGGCTTATCCTGTGGGGATTTGAATGATATAAAACCTTCAGCATTGACTGATTGGTATTAGAAGGTCGGTATGAAAGTGTCAATACATTGAATCTGACAGTTTCACATGTCACCCCACTCGCACCCAGTCATTTCGACTATTTTGTAATTCCACACCATTTGTTATTCCATCACTTACTAGGTCTTCATGGAAACCCTTGGAATTGTCGGTGTGTGCCGGATGGTCTCATCACTCTGGCAAAAGGTATTGCCAAAGGACAACTTATAGACCTGGAGTTGAGATGTGCTTCAGAAGATCAAAAGTTAATCCGTGAGGCAAGTTGTACAAATCTTCTACAAGCTTTGTAATCTGTTTTTCCAAAGTGTGCTATTCTAAAGTTCATGTATCTATAATTCCAGCAATCTGTGTCTGTGTGTCTGTGTGTCTGTGTGTCTGTGTGTATGTGTGTGTGACCGCTGTTTCTCGACAACCGCTGGTCCGATCTAATTGAAACTTGCCAGGTATATTGCTGGGGACCTGAGTATGTGCCTTTTCAAGGTTTGATATTAATCGGGAAAGTGTTTCCCAAGTTATGGCCATTTATTTACCAAACCAATGACAGGACATGTTGCTGCGTAGGTGTGGCCGATGGGGAAAGGGCGCCATTTAGTTACCAATGACAAGACACGTTGCTGCGTCGGCGTGGCCGTTGGGGAAAGGGCGCCTTAGTTACCGTGGTGTAGGAGTGGCAATGGTCAATGGCAGCAAATGCCATGGTAAGCAAAGACAGGGAGGTAAACTTGATTTTAATTGGGATTTTAATTAACTCTGTGTGTGTGTGTAAGTATCACAGCAGTTGTTACTTCAATGAAAGCGATAATTTGTGGAATGCATGTGAACATTCCGTACGGGCACGCACCACTTCCGTGTAGTGATGACTTACTGTATTCTAATAATTTCTCGATTTCTTATGCGCATTTATAGATCAACACAATGCCCCAATCCAGCCGTCGTTTACGAGAGCGAAGGAACGGCCTGTGTGGTTGTTTGAAAGTTGTTTTTTTTGCATGTACGGCCACGCACGTACAGACACGCGAGAGCGAAGGAATGGCCTGTGTGGTTGTTGTTTATGGCACGTGGTTTGAAAGTTTTTTTTTTGCACATACGACCATGCATGTACGGGCATGCGAGAGCGAAGGAACGGCCTGTGTGGTTGTTGTTTCTGGCGCGCAGTTTGAAAGTTTTTTTTTTGTACATACGGCCACGCACGTACAGCCACGCACATACGGGCACATACTAGTCTTTTTAATAGGAGTTGCCTGAAGGTTAGCACACTCAATATACTGAAACAAGGTGCAGTCGTTCTATTAACTGCTTAAGGATACAAAAGTTAATTTTCAAAAGCTAAGAATTAATAGATCAAAGTATTGTCTACATTTTCACTTCAATCCTTGGAATGGGGGGGGGAAACCACATAAGCAGCAAAGTAGAACACACTAATCAAGGAGTTGAGGAAAGTCTTTTAAAATAAAGTATTTTTATGATTACAGTACACACTGATGCAGAACCCCTCTAAACCCCATCCTGGTGGCAGAGTTACACTATACATGAAAAACTCCATTTCTCACTCTCCATGTACTGATCTTACACCTCCCAAACTACTGGAGTACTTCTGACTGTGAGTTCCCCTCTGCTCCAACCTCATGTTTATCTGTGTGCTGTAACATCCTCCCAACAGTGACGACTCCATCTACATATCTCTCAGACGACATGGACCTACTTTCAACCACTCATGCCAACTCTCTGTTCCTCATATAGTGGTGATTTCAATTGTCACCATGCTAAATTGCTGGGTGTTAGTACCTCTCTCTATCTCACCAGCCACGGCACTTTTGCAAAGGAGTTCTGTGACTCCTTGGGACTGACGCAATCTGTGAACTTTCCCACCCGGATTTCTCACAATGCCAATCATCCCTTTTGGATTTTGGTGATGACCAACTTCCCTGACAATGTATCTTGCTTTTCCTCTGCCCCAATTGGCTCAATGGACCATGTGCTTGTGAAGGTCAACATCTCTCTGGCCATTCTCAGAGAACAGCCTCAGCACTGGTGAGTCTAGCAATTCACTCAGGCAAACTGGCAGGGATAGCAAGCAGCCATCACTCTTCAGGACTGGTCTCCTATATCTACCACCCTTGATATTAATTCAGCCTGGGAATTCTTCCACAGAAACTTGCTTTCCCTTCTGCACAGATTTATCCCATCTCGTCTTCAGTTATCCTCCCCATCCTCCTGCCATTTGTGCACTGAATCCTGCAGTGAGGCTGTTGTCTTAAAAACAACTTGCATTCTCCTCCTGGAAGGCCAAGTTCACAAAGCCCACAAGTGAGTATCTTCTCTCAGGAGAGCCAGCAACAACATCTGTCCATCCGCTAGAATGAACTTTCAAACTCATCTTCCTACACTTTAACCTTGTGGCATCTTGTTAAGTCTGTCTCTGATGTATGTCCTCCCCCCACCCCCAACCCCCCCCCCCTCCTCACCTCTTCACTCACTTCAAATGGCAGCACAGCCAACTCTGCTCGTAAGAAGGCTGAAAGCCTCAATTCAGTGTTTGCTTCCAAATATTTTGTCCCCAAACCCATCTTTCTCTATACCCACCCTTCCCTGACATACCCAACTGCTCCTGGAATTTGGTCTTTGCAGCTGAGAAGGTGGAGAAGTTTCTGGCAACCCTCGACTCTGATTCGGCAACCAGACCGGATGGCTTCCATCTGCTTGGAGTCAGCCAACATCACAGCATTACATTAAAAAGGTGCATAAACAGATCCCTTTAACTACTGACCAATTAGCTTACTTCCAATCATCTGCAAGGTCATGGAATCAATCATTGCAGTTGACATAAAATCATTCCTTTTCTCCAACAGCCTCATCTCACAGATCATTAATTCGGATTCAGACCTGGTCACTCTACCTTGGGCATGCTGCTTCGACTCTCCCATCAGTGGATGGATCGCCTCAACATGAGGTCAAAAGCCGTCTCTCTGGACACATCTCAAGCTTTTGATACAGTTTGGCATCCTTCCTTGCTCTCAAAACTGTCTACCGATGGGATCCAATGCCAACTCCACTCTTGGATTACTGCGTTCCTCCACTCTCATCACCAGCAAGTGGCTTTCAATGGAACCCTTTCTTCTCCTCTCTCTGTCAAGGCTGGAGTACCCTCAGGCAGTGTTCTAGGCCCCATCCTTTTCCTAATCTTCATCAATGACCTCACTGATTCTCTGGAAATCCTCTTTATCTCGTTGCTGATGACTCCACCCGATGCTGTGATATCCCTCATTACTTCTGACAGGCAAGCAGCAGCCTCTTCCTTCTATTGAGACATTGACAAAATCACAAACTGGTCAAACACTTGGAATATACATATCTTTTAACCCTGAAAAACCCCTCATTCTCTGTCTTTCTGTGTGTCTCTGTGTGTCTCTGTGTGTCTCTGTGTGTCTCTGTGTGTCTCTGTGTGTCTCTGTGTGTCTCTGTGTGTCTCTGTGTGTCTCTGTGTGTCTCTGTGTGTCTCTGTGTGTCTCTGTGTGTCTCTGTGTGTCTCTGTGTGTCTCTGTGTGTCTCTGTGTCTCTCTCTCTCTCTCTCTCTCTCTCTCTCTTTCTCTCTCTCTCTCTTTCTCTCTCTCTTTCTCTGTCTCTGTCTGTCTCTCTCTTTCTCTCTCTCTCTCTCTGAAAGAACCGTTCTGCAAACGCATATACTTTCTCAACAACCCTCTCGAAGAAGTTCTGTCACTCAAATTTTTGGGTCTCACTCTCAACCATGATCTCTCTTGAGCAAGCCACATATCAAAGTTGGCCTTCAAAGCCAGACACCTAGCTGAACAAAAACACTGTAGGAACAACTCTGGTTACATATACAATCGTCATTCATTTAGTTATAATAAGTAACCAACTTGACAATACACAGCTCAACAAAAAAAAAACAAAACAAGAAAGATGTCATGCACAGCACGATACTTGCGAAATCCGGAAAACAAATTTGACCTCAAAATAATTGGTGGGTGAATTCAGTGAACTGAAATATAAATCCTCTTGAAATTTCTAGTCGATCGGATGAAAACTTGAGGATTTTAGAAATCCGACAAAGTTGTTGAGCTTTGGCCCATGTTGATCTTTTGACCTCACAAACAATAGGCTTCTTGCTTATGACGAACTCTACCATGTGGTGGAGTTTCATGAAGATCGGTTTAAAATTGTGACCTGAAGGTGATGAACATACCAACCTCAACAGAGACAGACAAAATAATTCATGCAACCAACCAATATTAGGGTTGTGCATACAGCTATACTTTTTTTTGAAAGGAGTGTTTTTTTATGGCCAAATTTCACGCTGATCACGAATCCGTTGAACTTTTTGACATAGGATGATGTCTTAGGTTGGTAAAATGCAAAAATTCAAAATGGCCGCCAAATTTACCCACTTTTCAGGTAAAATTTGATAATTATGGCTTACTAGGGCATGTAATATTAGGGTTGGGCACACATCGAGTAAGACATCATCCTAGGTCAAAAATTTCAACGGATTCGTGATCAGCATGAAAAATGGCCATAAAAAACACTCCTTTCAACGGGACAACAGAGAAAAAGTCAATGTGTGCCCAACCCTAGTCTTAGGTTGGTAAAATGCAAAAAATCAAAATGGCCGCCAAATTTACCCACTTTTCAGGTAAAATTTGATAATTATGGCTTACTAGGGCATGTAATATTATTACATGTAAAATTTGATAATTATGGCTTAATAGGGCATGTAATATTATTACATGTAAAATTTGATAATTATGGCTTACTAGGGCATGTAATATTATTACATGTAAAATTTGATAATTATGGCTTAATAGGGCATGTAATATTATTACATGTAAAATTTGATAATTATGGCTTACTAGGGCATGTAATATTATTACATGTAAAATTTGATAATTATGGCTTAATAGGGCATGTAATATTATTACATGTAAAATTTGATAATTATGGCTTAATAGGGCCTGTAATATTATTACATGTAAAATTTGATAATTATGGCTTAATAGGGCATGTAATATTATTACATGTAAAATTTGATAATTATGGCTTAATAGGGCATGTAATATTATTACATGTAAAATTTGATAATTATGGCTTAATAGGGCCTGTAATATTATTACATGTAAAATTTGATAATTATGGCTTAATAGGGCATGTAATATTATTACATGTAAAATTTGATAAGTATGGCTTAATAGGGCATGTAATATTACTACATGTAAAATTTGATAATTATGGCTTACTAGGGCATGTAATATTATTACATGTAAAATTTGATAATTATGGCTTAATAGGGCATGTAATATTATTACATGTAAAATTTGATAATTATGGCTTAATAGGGCATGTAATATTATTGCAAGTAAAATTTGATAATTATGGTTTAATAGGGCATGTAATATTATTACATGTAAAATTTGATAATTATGGCTTAATAGGGCATGTAATATTATTACATGTAAAATTTGATAATTATGGCTTAATAGGGCATGTAATATTATTACAAGTAAAATTTGATAATTATGGTTTAATAGGGCATGTAATATTATTACATGTAAAATTTGATAATTATGGCTTAATAGGGCATGTAATATTATTACATGTAAAATTTGATAAGTATGGCTTAATAGGGCATGTAATATTACTACATGTAAAATTTGATAATTATGGCTTACTAGGGCATGTAATATTATTACATGTAAAATTTGATAATTATGGCTTAATAGGGCATGTAATATTATTACATGTAAAATTTGATAATTATGGCTTAATAGGGCATGTAATATTATTACAAGTAAAATTTGATAATTATGGTTTAATAGGGCATGTAATATTATTACATGTAAAATTTGATAATTATGGCTTAATAGGGCATGTAATATTATTACATGTAAAATTTTATTATTATGGCTTAATAGGGCATGTAATATTATTACAAGTAAAATTTGATAATTATGGTTTAATAGGGCATGTAATATTATTACATGTAAAATTTGATAATTATGGCTTAATAGGGCATGTAATATTATTACATGTAAAATTTGATAATTATGGCTTAATAGGGCATGTAATATTATTACATGTAAAATTTGATAATTATGGCTTACTAGGGCATGTAATATTATTCAGGCGGAATAATGTAATATTATTACATGCCCTAGTAAGCCATAATTATCAAATTTTACCTAAAAGTGGGTATATTTGGTGGCCATTTTGATTTTTTGCATTTTACCAACCTAAGACATCATCCTAGGTCAAAATTTTCAACGGATTCGTGATCAGCATGAAAAATGGCCATAAAAAAAACACTCCTTTCAACGGGACAACAGAGAGAAAGTCGATGTGTGCCCAACCCGACCAATATACTTGAAAAATCTTCAATTTTCGCAATTAAAAAAAACTTGTATATCAAAACGTATTGAAGCGACATGCGTACGAAGCCTTCAAACCCAATGGCTGGAGAGCTGGATTGACTCCACCAACAATAATTGTCAGGAAGAAATTCGTATATCTGTCATGTTGGTTTTCTCGTAAGCCTCAGATGTCTTTGGAAATCTCATTCACAATTTGAATTATCCGAGCTACATAACCACGATGTATCGCATATGCACATAAGCAGTGGGAATGTTTTTGCTTCATGTAGATAAACCGTATTCTTTTTATTTTTGGGAGTGATCAATGCAGTGTTCTGGCCAATGCACCACCAATATAAAGGGGTGAGCAATTTATGTGATAAATTGAGGTTTTTGAATGTAATTTTGGGTTTAATCCGAGTTGTCAAGGCTGAACAGTGTGAAAATATAGAATGCCCCCCCCCCCCTTATTATATCAATGAATGACTATAGTGGGGCAACTTAGCATAACAATTGTGCATTTTGTGAGTAAAGCACCAAATTTGGCACACTAGTAGCCTATCATATTATGAACAGATTTGGATATTGGGCCATCTCAAAATTTTTGATGGGAGTGGAAAATGGCTGTCACAGCCATCAGCGGCTGAATTTGAAATGGCCCAATATCCAAATCTGTTCATAATATGTTAGGCTACTAGTGTGCCAAATTTGGTGCTTTCCTCACAAAATGCACAATTGTTATGCCATATTTAGCTAAGTTGCCCCACTACGACTGCAGGCAACAATATTTATGGCATTGCAATGCAGCCCACTGAAAAGTCCTTCCCATTTGTTTGGCAAAGACATCAGTTGCCAGTACAGCTTGCATTTGCCATGACAATAAATAAATAAATAAATAAATAAATAAATAAATAAGGTCAAGATCAAACTTTGCAAAGAGTAACAGTGTACTGGTGTAATCCAGTTTTCACACAAAGCCAGCTATACGTTGTTGCTTCCCGCATTTGCTATCCTCAAAATGTTTGGTTCTCAATCGCAACAGATTCATTCAACAAAACCAAAAACATTTTATACAAGATAAGTGCTTTGAATATTTTGTTGAAAATATATTTTTTTTGCCACAAAAATCTTTCAAATCCTTTTGCAAGCAAATCTGCAATGAGCAAGCTAATATATGTGCATGTGTATCTGTATGTGTGTGCATATATATATATATATATATATATATATATATATATATATATATATATATATATATATATATATATATATATATATATATATATATCTCCATTGGGACCGAACTCTGTGCAGAGCGTTGGTGCTGCCGAACTAGTCTCCTTGGCTATTGGGTACAATCCTGGAGAGGTCGCCACTCCGACACAGTATACCAACATGCTGGCACTCATTTTGCTGACCTCGGAACGATGACAGGCTGAGCTAACCCCACCTGGTATTGATTCAACAGCTGAGCGGGATTTGAACTCAGGACCCTAGGATCCCAAGCCCACCACCCAAACCATTAAGCCAACACCAGGCATGAGCAGGATCAGCGTCAGGAAAAAAAGCCACATGTCCATACAGCCACAGCTGATGCTCATGAACTATGCAGGTAACAAATCTCATTTGAGTCTCTCTCAGCAACCACTCGTTGGACACAAAGTATAACCAGTGATAGCCAAGGATTCTCCGAAGATACCTGGTGCCAAAGGAATTAAGTCTCCTTCTCAGATCCCTGGTCAGAGTCCAAGTCTCACATCCATACAGCAAGACTGGAAGCACCAAGGACCTGAAGACTCGGACTTTGGTCCTCCCGCACAGGTACCGAAAGTGCCACACCCCATGATCCAGTGAATCGATGACTCCCCAGGCCCGACCCAAATGTCTGTTGACCTCTGATTCACAGCCGGCAGAGACATGAATATCACTGCCAAGGAAAGTGAATCTCTCCATGACCTCAACATCCTCACCACAAGCAGGTACAGACAGGACACTAGCATCCAAGATGTCATTGAAAGTCTGGATCTTAGTTTTGACCCAGAAAACACGTAATCTCAGTGGCTCCGACTCCTCATTCAGCACCTCGAGGCCCCCAAAAGGATATCTAAAGTCTCTGCAGAGATGACTGCATCATCTGCGAAATCAAGGTCAGAGATCTTGACATTCCCAAATGATGCACCACAGCTTGATCTCTCCGACATCCTCCCCAGAATCCAGTCCATACAAGTGCTGAGAGTGTGGGGGCCTGTACACACTCCTGACGAACTCCAGTAACAACTGGAAATAAGTCAGAGATGGTACCACCACATCTCACAGCACTCTCAGTACCAGAGTAGAGTTCAGACATCAGATCGATCAGTTTTGGTGGCACCCCACATAGACCAAGAATCCTCCAAAGGACATCCCGATTCACTGAATCGAACGCTTTACAGAGATCAACATAGGCTGCAAGCAGCCCCTGCCGAAACTCTCGTCTGCATTCGGTGAGGACCCGAAGAGCAAGGATACGGTCAATCGTTGACCTCTTTGGTGTAAAGCCTGACTGCTCTGGACGCTGGTGCTCAAGCAGTTGGTGGCGAACCCTATCAAGAATTATCCAAGCAAAGACCTTGCCCGGCACTGAGAGCAGCGTCACCCTCGGTAGTTGTTGCAGTCTTGGCGATCACCCTTCCTTTTCCAGTGAGGGACAATAAGGCCCCTCTTCCAGTCAGTTGGGATGATGCCTGTGTTCCAGGTAGAGCACAGAACTGCATGCAACGACACGAGTGCAGCATTTCCACCAGCCTTGAGAAGTTCAGCATGGATGCCACAGATCCCTGGAGCTTTGCCCTGTTTCAACTGGTTCACCGCAGCCCGTGTTTCCACAAAGGAAGGTGGACCACAGTTGATTGGAGGGTCAGCAATAGGGATAGTAGCACCCCTGACGTCCAACTCGACAGCTGGGGGATCATCCTGGTACAACTGCTCAAAGTAACCGGCCCAGCGGGCCTTAACTTCGGACTCCTCTGTCAAGAGCCTACCACTCTCTGCTCGAACTGCAGTGCACCGAGGGATGGACTTGGATGAACGCAATGCGCGAATTCCCCTGTAAGCAGGATGAGAATCACTTGACCACAGGTGATACTCTTCCCCCTCACAGATTCCTCGCACATAGGACTCCTTATCCACCCTCAGTGCACGTACAGTTTTACGCCTCAGCTCCCTGAACAGCTCAGCTCTGCCATTCAGCCTGGCCCTGCGACTCTGGTCAATGGTATCCAGTGTCCCTTGAGAGACAAAATTCTTCTTTGCCCAACGGTGAGTTCCAAGACATCCACCGGCAACATCAAGGACGGTGGTCTTGAAGGCACTCCACAACTCTTCAGGATCTCCCAAAGCACCCAGACCCCCCAAATCTCCACTCAGCTTGATCACAAACTCCTCAGCTACCCTCTCATCCTTGAGCTTACCAACATCCAGCCTAGGCTGGGATGGTACCATTCACCAGGATTTAACGTGCAACTTAAGAGTTGCTACAACAAGCCTTTGGTCAGTATTGAGGAACTGAGCACTCTGGGAGACCCTGCAGTTCTGGATCATCCTCCAGCGACCATCAATGAGGACATGGTCAATCTCCTTTGCCGCACCGCCAGCGTTGGAATACCAAGTCCAGCAATGAGCTTGTGGGCGCTGAAACCATGAACCAGCCACCCTAAGTCCATGACTTCTTGCAAAGTGAAGGAACAAGAGCTATTCTGGTTCACAGTTCCAGACCCATGGGGACCAACACACGTCTCATAACCATCCTGAGCAGTTCCAGTCGATGCATTGAAATCCCCCAGGACTAGAAGTGTATCTCGTCTGGGGCACTGATCAACCACAGACTCGAGTGTGGCGTAGAATGCTTCCTTCACGGTGAGATCACTCGCCTCAGTCGGAGCATAAACAGAGATCAGGGAAATGACACCTAAGGAGTGATGAATCCTTCGTCTCATAATACGCTCGTTGACCGGTGTTACCTCAATCATCATTGGGGTCCTGCAGCAACTCCTTGGGTATGGTAACCATCAGAGCGACCAGACCAATATTAGGTGTAACCACCCACCATTATCTCACCGCAATCCGGTCTCCGAACCTCAGAGAGAGCTGCAATCCCAATGTCCAAACGCTTGAGCTCAGATGATAACAGAGACAGGTGATCATGCTCTCTTAGGGATATCCTCTCCAGGCACCCACCCGAAGGGACCGCCTCAGGTTAACCCAAGGAGACCGCCGTCTGGTGGACGACACTCTCCCGCTATCTGACTCGGGAATGTTACCCCGTGGTTTCCCTCCTATCATCAAAGATCGGGGATCGCGAAGGCTTTGCCCCAATCCTGTCATCCGGTGAGCTGCCCTGCGAAGGGAAGCTGCAGAGGAGGTACTCCCATGGAGTGGGTTTTCAGATTTTTTTAATGCTTCGAGAATGTGTTGCGGAATGAAGGGTTTTACGGTGGCCGGAGTGTAAATCCTGCCACCAACCTCCTAATAAGAAGTAACCCAACTCCAGGAGGACGTCCGCAGACACAGTTGGGCACTAGATGTGGATGGCTGTTGGCTCATAAGGAGCTCCTCCATCCTTTGACAGGTTTTGTTTTTAATCCTGCTGGGTGTCCATATCCAAACACTCTCCTCACCAAGAAACCTGGTGGGGGAGACAGTTTAGTCTCCCACAACCCGGCCATGGAACAGGTTAGTACAGGTTTACGTGATACCTGTAGCAAGTCATAGATCTGATCTGGCCCGACCTGACAAAAGGCCCTGAAGACCCAAAGACCCAAAAGACAAGAAGAGCCCAAAGACCCCAAAATCTGACTTCAGGTCCTAACCCCCCTGTACCCACACACAATCCCATGCCCTTAACCCCCCCTCCCACCACACCCAATATCTGTGCTCCCCTCCCCCTTTCTTCAAAACCTCAAACCCCTCGATCCCAACTCTGTCCTCTCTCTGCCCTCCCTCCCCCAAACCAACTCTGTCATCCCCTCCTCCTTTCTTCTTCAAGTCCTCAACTTCCCCAAACCCCAAGTTCTCAATTCCCCTTCCAACTCCAAGAGTATCTCCCACCCCCAACATCTTAAGCTCCCTCTTCCAACTCCATGCATCCTCACTCCGAACTCTCTGTTCTCTCCTCCACATTTCTTCCTGTTCTTATCAACGTCACACAAATATACACAGGGAAATTTGGCACATGAGAAGGCCATTTGGCCAATCATGCCTGCGTTGTTCCTGTTCCCATTTGTTAAGAACAATGTCAAAATGAAATAAAGATGGAACGTTAAATTCACAATCACTTCCCCCTTTCTTCCCTTATCTATATGTTACTGAAACTCTTACCTTGTACGTATGTATGTATGTATGTACGTATGTATGTATGTATGTATGTATGTATGTTCCCGAAATACAGCCAAAACGGTACACGATAGAGCAAAAATTTTAGTGCCACCTTACTCACCATTCGCCTGCAGTGTGCAGTATCAAGTTTCGTTAAAATCGGGCAATGCAAAAAATTATTTAAAAATCAATTCCCGATTCAGTCAAGTACTCTTTGGGAGAATTTGATCAATGCAAACAACCTCACCAGTATAGTTCGCTGGAGCTATCTTCTTTTATTTTATTTTTATTTTTTTTGAAATGATTTTTTTTATCAACTGCTGTCACAACGGGAACCCAACGGGTTCATGGGTCGCCTCGTCCTCACTATAATTCACGGACCGGTGTTTGTGTGTTTGCAGCGCAACTCCTTCTGTTCTGGGCTGATTACATCCAGACTTGCTGTATCGGATCAGCATGATCCCAATTAATGTATGGGGGTGTTTTATCTTTGCTAGTTGTCTTGGCGGGAGGGGGAAGGACGGAAAATTTCTATGTACATGTGTATCGTGTAGTGCCGCCTCCAGGAGGGGGAGGGTATTACAAGTCTCCACCATTTACAGTGCAGTGTTCCTGTCCTCACGTTTTCCAGCAGAGTGAGGTGTTTGGAATTATAAGCAGTAGGTATGTTTTTGCTTCATGCTCGTAACTTCATGGGTTATTATCATTTATTTATTTGCCGACACAAAGCTGTCCATTACCTATACACCACCAAAATAAAAGTATGCGTCAGAAGAACGTGTTGCATGCTTGGAACAAGATCACCCACCCATAGGGAGATAGAGAAGAGGATGTGCATAGTGGGTTAGGCTGTTGCTTCGGCTGTGAGTTAGGCATCAGGAGGTTCTTAATTCATACAATTATCCTAACCCTTTTGAGGCCATTGTTCAGTACAAACCATTTGCACACGGAAGGATCAATTGAAATGTTGAATGTTATCAGTATGTTTGAAATATTTGTTCAAAAGCTAATACCAATTTGTGCCTCTTTCAACTTAGGTCATTTCATCAAATTGTCCACCACATCGATCTATCGCTGATGCCATTGATAATCGAAATCATTACGAGGCCTGCAAATCCTCTAAGAATGTTTCAAGATTGCAGAGGCTACATGCCAACAGAACAGGTGATGACGGTTTCCTACCCCATAACAATAAAAGATGGCACAATCATCAAAATCACGAGCTTTCACATCAACTGCCTGTCGGAACATGTAAACATGTCAATTGAAAACTGGTGCTATGTTGGAGTACACTTTACAAAGCAATGACGGAGAATTTATTTATGCCTTTTATGTCTCTGTGTCAGTTTCTACATGTTACCAAAAGCATCTCTTGTCGGTAGTGAGATATATATATATATATATATATATATATATATATATATATATATATATATATATATATATATATATATATATATATATTTGTGATTATAATTAGTGTTTTCTCTCTCGGCATAGATGCTCAATGGAAGCGAGTATCACTTCGAAGAAATCCACAAGCTATATATGAGCATCTTCGTAAAGACTTGAAGAAAACTACTGAACCCCTACTGGTGGATACCAATGAGAATATTTGCACGGAAGACATTTCAGCTTTATCTAATCATTCTACAGAAAAGGATATTGATTCCAAATCCGACGAAACCCTTTCACACAGCACTTCTCTTGTGTCAACAAGTAAAAGTCCACAAGGAAACCTTCAAAATGGAGATAACTCTTTCACTGCAGAAAATGAGTATAACACATTGACAACAATGATAGATTATAAAACGATTACAATGTCGGGTTCACAGACTTTAGGTCCAACATCTGCATCAGAACTTATCCTATCGTTATCAAACGATCGGGTTTTAAAGTCAAAGCGATTAGGTTCTAGTATTGGGAGTATGAGCCCAACAACGTCTGACATAATAAACTCAGGATTGCCGCAATTTCAATCAGGAACAAACAGGACACCTGTTTCATTAGGTCCAAAGGTCGAACCAACTACATTTACTCATCATAGTTCGACAAGAACCACACCTTCGAGTGTAGCGTTTGTAACTGAAAATCAAGAGGCTATTTCTAGCTTGTGGGTTCTTCCCAGGGACGATGGCAGTGTGTGGGTGGAGACGGGTCGCTCAATATTGAGAGGAGCCGAAGGAGAAAGATCTGATGTTCCAACGCAATTGAACAGGGACTCATCAGTTGGTGATTTTAAAAGGAGGGAAGTAAAAACAGCAAAATCAAGAATACCACAAAGAGCAGAAATTTTGACACAGAGTTCATCAAGTGAAGGCGAAAGAGTGGAAGGAAAAGAAAAAATTGACCAAGAAAGAATTCTAAGTAGCAGTGTGAATGTGAGAATCTCACAAGGAAGGAAATCAGATTTGAGTTTGGAAAACCTCAATGTTGAGAACACGAATGGATTAAAAATTGCCAGAAATCAAGGTTCTTCAAAGGGTCTTTGTGTGTTAGTCAGTCAATGGGGTCAGCGTAGCATGCGCTCTTTCATTGCTCATGATGGAAGGCAGCATGTTGCCGTGACGGATCTTATTTCAGGTGTAAAGTACGTTGTTTGCTTATGTCCAGAAGAGAATATGCACAGGCTACAAAGAGTGTGCATCTCCTTTATTGCTCCACCAGCACCAAAGTTAGAAATTGACGAAGTAAGGACGCATGCTCTGAAGCATCCCGAAAAGGAGTATGGTAGTGCAGAACAGAGGGAAATGAATGACACAAGTAACATTGTTTTAGGGATTGTTGCCACCTTGACTTTGACTTCAATGACTTTCTTGATCTGCCTGTTTGTTTTGTGGAAAGGCAGATGGACATTTGGTTCTGCTGGCAGTTTTAGGAGAATGTGGGAAGCAAGCCAGGATTTAGCTTGCCCCACTTTTCAAATGAACTTGAACAATTTAGATACGAATGCTGAAGATGAAACGTATGTACGTTTTGATATGCTGAGAGGATCAGAGGAAGCAGAATGGAGATGCATACTGGATAAGAGAGTCCTTAGCATGACATATGCTGGTGAAGGTGACAATCTACTAAAAAAAAGTCACAACATTCCTTCCTACTGATAGAATCAAAGTAAACTCTGAAATGTGAAACTTTAAATATGTAACACAGTTGATCACATGATCAAATTTACAACTGAATCGAATCAAATTCACAAAAATAATATACTGCGGAACAGTTGTACCAGTGGTGGCTAATTGGTGAGGACAATGGCATCCCAGAGATTGTGGGTTCGAATCCAGCTGAAGGATTTGGATCCCAAGCTTTCGGATGCCAAGTTAGTTTCAAGACAAAATTGGATTGTCAGTAAAACCCAGCTGGATTATGAACCACCTTTAGGGTGGGATAATCTGCCGATCCCATAATTTTCCTAACCCACCCAATCTGGTCTACATGTGAAGCTACTCCACTCACTGTTGTTGAGTCTTATGCTTGCTCTTGCTTTGTACCAGAAGTCATTCTGAATGACTACAGCTTCACATGTACACCAAATTGGGTGGGGGTAGGCAGATTATCCCAACCAAAAGATCTTCATAACCCAGCTGGCTTTTTACTGACAATGCAATTTTTTTTCTGAAACTAACTTAGTATCCTAAAGCTTGGTTTCCAAATCCTTCAGACCTTTCTCCTGTTCTTGCAACAGAAACATAACCTGATTATAATGTCCCATTATAAAGTAGCGTAGCGATGGAAATTCATTGTGACATCATCGACTTGAGGCAACATTTTATTTCGATTTGATTTGATTTATTGATTACGAGTGGGGGTACCAGGTGTCTCATGGTGCTGTTCTAATTCTGTTGGCATTTTGAAGAAATCAATTTTTTTTCTATGTTTTTTTTTGTGGGTGCCTAAAACACTCCCTGGCACTCACTGATGAACCTCTGAAAGTTTGACGAAGATACGTTTGGCCATCTGAGCAAAATGGGGACACAGTCAGACATCTCTTTTATCATATAGAATATAGATTATTACAACAAAGTTAATCATAAACATCATAATCATAGAGAAGAGCTGTCAAAATAAGCAACATCTTGAAAGATAGACGGCCTTTTTACGATGAATAGAATGTTCTTCTTGCATATGGCAGCTTGCCTGCCAGGTCGCTATCTATCTATCATTGTGTTGGGGAACAGCTATGCTGCTGATGCAGTGCCCCTATACCAGTACACTGGTACTCATTTCACCAGCCTCGGAAGGATGACAGGCTGAGTCAATCCCACCTGGTGTTAATTCAGTGGAAAAAATGGGTCTCAAACTCAGGACCCTAAGATCGCAAGCCAGCCACCCTAACTGTGAAGCCAACACTGTCTGTTTGACTTCAATGCCAAACTGTTTTTGAGATAATATGTCTGTTTTGGGGATAACAAAATGATGTGCTTCAATGCCAAACCAAACTGTTTTACGGACCGTCTTGTGGAATAAGAGTGAACATCTTCATTAAATCGAAATACATTATGGAGTACGGTAGTAGCTATGCTTCAGGGATGGCACAGGAAAACAACGGCCATCCATTCAAATGTGCACAAAATAATGTGCTTAAAAACTACGGTAAAGTAAATAGGAAATGAACGTGGGCAGTAGAGTAGAATTTGGGTGGAACATAAAAAGGGCATTTTGTAGAAAATATATCATTGATTTTCAGTGTATTAAACTTGGCAAATAAAGGATTTGAATATTCATGGTCACCAGCCCCAGCACAGGTGTGAACCCCTTTCATTATTGAATGGTATCATGATTGCATTTGGAATTTGCCCAAATGATATTACTGCAGTATGAAATGTGAGCTAGTAGTACAGAATTATACGATATCAATGCGGACATTGTTTCTTCGTCATAAGCATTCAGATTTATTGAATATCCTCCTTGTACGTCGCAGCTTGTTTCTGCAGTGTCCTTCTCCATCTGTCCCATTCCTTTTGTCGAACTGTTTATTTTTTTATTCTCCATCTCAGTGACACCTTTGACTCTTGAACTCAATAGTAGCTCAGAGCCGTTACTCAACACGCTTCATCTTTTCAAGGAGTGAGTCGACGGCTTATTTTATCATGGTTTCCAAATTCGTTGTGGCCATCTGGAAATAGTAAGCTATTCCAGCAGCACTGGTTACGTAATCCACTTCCTTCTCACGAGGTTGACAGGCCAGACTGGTTCGCAACAACCGACGCATCCACAGAAACGTCCGCAATTCCCTGGACTGCGCTCGTGTGTTCAGGCAGAATGTCCACTCCAGAGGTCTCAGAGGCCGAAGCATCAGCTGCCTTGGCGGATATCGCTGACTTCTCAGCGGATGTCTCACTGTTGTTCATTTTTGTCTTTAAATTGTTACAATTTGTCTTTCTTGGTTTTACGAGAAATCGATTTCCATTGTTGAACACTCATGTCGGTCAATAGGACGTTTGTACCGGAGGTCTTGGGAGCCAAGTCATCAGCGGCCTGGGTGGATGCCGCCGACTTCACGTTTGATATTAATTAAAGTCCAAAAGTGGTTATTATGAAGTCCTGTCAACAAGCTCCTCAATTAATTTCCAGCCAATCAAATGCATGTCATTGTTTTGGTTTGTTGCATTTTTTGCAATTGTAATGTTTTTTCTTTCTTTCTATGTCGCCATTGTTAACCTTTCACTGGAGCAGTTGAAGTTGATGCTTGGATTCTCATTTGTAACCACAACAAAGCCCTTTTTCTCCCACCTGTAAAATCACCTGCCTCTGCACGTCTAATCAGTGAGAGTAGTAGGATTGCAGGCTTCCCAAGCCTTCCTGCAACATTTCCTCCTCTCACTGATCTTGTTTGTGTGCACGTCCCCTTCTCTTCCAGCTCTCACCCAAAAGCACACAGTCAGCATCCATCGCTCTGTTTCTGTTTTTATCCCCCGCCAACTTCGTTGGTTGGTGGGGGATATAGAAATGGGGTCCGTCCGTCCGTCACATTTCGTTTCCGGAGCTTAACTACAAATCCCCTCAAGACGTATTTACGAAATTTGGTACACATATCAAGCAAGCGGTGAACTGGAGGCTTTTGATATTTTCTAATTGATAGGTCACATGGTTTGGCAGCCATGTTGGATTCAAGAAAAATATTAAATAATGTTTTCTCTGGAATCACATAACCTAACGAAGCGAATATTTGCAACTATCATCTTCCATCACGTCTGCATACATAGTAAAAATTATGACATCACAAGTCACATGGTTTGGCAGCCATCTTGGATAGAAAAACACACCTCATCCGATTAACACGAAACTTCACACACGTATTCCACTGGAGGATTGGAGGAAGAATGTAAATTTATGATGTCATAGGTCACATGGTTCGTCAGCCATCCTGGATTGAAAATTAATAAATTTTAAAAATCTTCTCCAGAACGACTGGACAGATTGAGGCAAAATTTCACATACACTTTCCCCAAGACATCCTTTCAGAAGTTTGTTAATGTCGAATTGATAGATCACACGGTTTGCCAGCCATGTTGAATTTACCCTAAAACCTTCAAACATCTTCTTCTCAGATCAAGGGGAAACTTCAAATACATATTGCACACGCTTAGGGAATATAAGTTTGTTAATCCTCATTTACTATGGCGGGGGATATCGAACACTTTGTCTTCAACGGATGCTAGTTGTGTTTTTTTTCTCCTCTTGCTTGAAAGGAGACATTATACAAACAACATTGAAACATTTTTTCTTTCTGATTTGACATTTCTCATCTGTTTGTTTATAAAACTTATGGTACTGCATTTGGAAATCACTTTAGCCTCTGAAACACAGTTCTTACTATTAAAGCAAGCTGCTCTGTGATCTGTTAAAATATTTTCTTTCAATATTGAATGTTTAAATGAAGGATTGACCATCAAATGGAATGAACCTTTGTTTATTTTCTGAGACTAACAATCATGCATTATTTTTTTTTTACATACATACATAGTTGAGGCTCATGGAAGAGCTAGTACACTGAGCGGATCAGAACGTAACAGACAAGAACACGATGCAAAACATGCATGCGTGGCATGGACAAGATGGATACAGAAGGAAACTCCAAGGAGAGAAAACTGGAAAACTGGAAGGAGGAGGTATTTGGATGGGGTTCACGAGGGGAGAAGGGATTATGGCTTTGTATTAGGAACGATCTGAGATAGTGCTGAACAGCTGTCTTGAAGACCTGGAGTGAATAATGAAATTGAAGAGTATGTGGAAGTTGATTCCACAGGTGGGAAAAATAGCAACAAATGAGTAAAAGTGAGTAGTGATCCTAGATTTAGGTAGTTTCGCCAGAAGGGCATTACTGGCAGATCACGTATGCCTGGCATAAACCTAGAGGGACAAAGCATGGAAAGATCAGAGGGAGCAAGACCAGAAAGGAGGCAGTAGAAGACAGAGAGACCATTGACATGTCTCTGATGTTGAAGTGATAACCCCATAGACTCAGCTTCATCGTGGGATATTCCAATAGTCTTGAAGGCCTTGGTTTCCACAGTGTCAAGCTGAGCATGATGTGAGGCAGGGAAGCCAGTTGAGAGAGGAGAGAAGTACCCAATCAAGCTGTGGATGAAGACCTTGTCAGGGGATAGTTCAGTTGTGCCAAGAAGGGCTTTGTATGGCAGAGGATGTCCAGTCAGTGGCTGGCTTTGGAGGCCAACATTGAAATGTGGTTTACCCAAGAAAGATCATGGCTGATAGTGAAACCCAGGAGTGCGAATGACTGAACTTCCTCAAGAGGATTAAGAAAGTAGATAGGAGGGTTTGCCAGATAGTCCTTTTGGAGAGAGATCGTGAGAGTGTGAGATTTGTCAGGATTGAAAGACATACACCAAGTGTTTGACCATGTTGTGATTTTTTTTCAAGGCCTGAAGACAGGGAAGAGGCTGGCTGCAGCCTGCCTGTCTGAAGGATGAGGGATGTCATGGCAGAGGGTGGAGTCATCAGCAAATTCAGAAAAAGTGTTTTCCAGAGAGATCATTGATGAATATCAGTAATAGGACTGGGCCCAGAACACTGCCTTGGGGCACTCCAGCCTTGACAGAGAGGAGATTAAAAGATTCTGTTGAATATCACACATTGGCTACGAGAGTGGAGCAAATCAGTATGCCCTGTATGGAGTTGTCTTTGGATGCCAATAGCAGACAGTTTGGAGAGTAAGGCAGGATGGCAGACTGTATCAAAAGTATGAGATGTGTCAGGAGAGACAGCCCTGATCTAATGTCTGACATTGCGGGCCTCCATCTAATCCATTGTTGGGTGGGTAGACGCACCATGTCCAAGGTGGAGTGACCTGGTCTGAAACCAAGTTGGTAATCTGAGATGAGGTTGTTGGAGAAAAGGAATGATTTCATATCAACTGTGATGATGGATTCTATAACCTTGCTGATCGGTCTGTAATTGAGGGGATCAATTTTTGCACCTTTTTATGTAGTACAGTGATGTTGGTGGATTTCCAAGCAGATGGAAGATGACCCAGCGTAATTAACAGGGTGAAAATGGCAGATAAGATGTGGAAGAGCAGCAGAGCAGGTTTTTAGGACGTGAGCCGATGTTGTCCGGTCTTTAAGCAGAGTCAGAGTTGAGGATTGAAAGAACCTTCTCCGCCTTCTCAGGTGCAAAAGACATAGAGTTCAGGAGCAGTTGTGTCTGACAGTTGTGTGTACTGAGAGGGAGGGTCAAAGATTTGGAAACAACCACAGAGTTCCAGTGGCCAGTGGCCAGAGCTGGCCATACAGCCAGCAATGATACAACACAGCAGCTGCATGTGGCATACCAAATGAATGATTAGCCGTCATGTAGGCTTGTAGCAAGGTATTATGTACACACTTAGGACACGGGGGACCAAAAAATGAAAGTCATATGAAAGAGGTGAAGGTCATATGAAATTATCAAATTGATCAGTGTTCATTCAGGTCATAAATATATATATATATATATATATATATATATATATACACATAAACAACCATAGAAATACATGCCCTGATGAACCAAACTAACATCTTAGGATTAAAAGTGCAGATTTCCTAAAAACGTTACGTACTTCCCAACGACCTTTGATGTTCTGTATACTGAACACAAACTGGCCTTTGGTATTGATTTTTATATCATAGGGCCATCTTGGTAAACGTATTCTATGGTTATAAAATCAAGCTTATAGCTACCAGTAATTTCGTAGCAGCTTGGTAAATGCAACTTGTTACGTACTTCCTAACATTTTTGACCCAATCATGGAAGTGGACCTAAAAACTGGTATGTAGTAATGATCCATGTTGAAACTTGCCATTTTAAATCATCACTTTATGCAGAAGTAAACTGCTATTTAAGATGTTCTATCAGATGCATTTCAAATTTCTGGAATAAGATTTTGTAAGCTTCACTATGACTGGGGGAAATTTTGCAAAATCTGAGATTTTACACATTTGAAGGTGCCAAGATATGCAGAAGGTCATGTATAAGAAATGTACTGTTTCGAGGAATTGTTCTATTCTTATGTATAATGATATATATCAAACAAAAAATGCATTTTTAACCATTTTGGACAACATATACAATCATACATGTAACCCGTTTCTAAAAAATAAGTTATAAAAATGGAAAAAATAGCCTGTGTTTGGATAAAAAAAAAACATGCTTTGTAAGCAACGATATCCAAAGGACCCATAGCAAAGTATACATTTTCTGAAAGCACAGACACTTGGGCATTATATAACATTAAGATTGTTTATCTTATTAAAACTGGGTTCAATTTCTAAGCTTTCTCCTCATTTAGGACCACAGTGTACACAATGCCATGCAACAAGCCTGTATACAAACTATCGTTACATTGATCAAATAAGCATTCACACAACCACTGTTCTGGAAAAGGATGACCAACTGACTAGTCAAGAATACAGTTACCTCTTGATAATTCAAACTCCCTGCATTCAAATTAAATAATTACAATGGGATGCTCTTCTTGTGAAGTCAAATATCGCCAGTTTGAATTGGCCTGAATTTCGGTTTTTAGTTGGAGCTCTTGCATCGACCGTTTAGCACAAGGCAATTACAATGTGCATGCATTTAGGTCCGCTCCTCCGATGTCCGGTCAAATTGGTGACAATCCATGAGGAGCTTTGGGTAAATCACGACGACAATGGAGATGCAAACACAAATTGAATTGAATTTAAAGCCATTGAATTAACACCAGCTGGGTTGACTCAGCCTGTCATCCTTCTGAGGTCAGCAAAATGAGTGCCATCTTACTGGTAGCAGGGGAGCTGCATCGGCGGCACGGCTGCACTTCCAGAAAATGATGCAACTATCAGCCACAGGCTGCATACAAAACAACAACGCATTTGTTTGATCACATTCCATATGGCTACAGAATACTAAAAATGGGATTTTTTTTTTTTTTAGACTACGAAGCAATTTGACGAATCTGAGTCTGGGCAGGAAGTCGTAGGTATGATGAATCCCTCCGTAGTGACTTTTCCCCTGTGTGGGTTGTCTTATGTTTTGCCATCATCTATAATGGTTTTCTTGCTCCTCCATGAACCTCAGTCTTGGAGAAAAAGAAAAAAAAAAGTTTCATTTACACCTCAATCGAGTCCAATGGCATTTTTACAGGTAAACATCTTTTGTAGAGTTTATATTTCATGTAGCCGCGTCATGTGCGTTTAAATGGCGCATCGAGTTTTAAAAATGGCAGTGAATTGTTCAGCAATCTGATCAGCATTATGTATACACCCAACTGCTGTGACCCCGAAACAATAAAACCTGTTGAACAGAGACTATTGGTGAATCATTGGATTATACTATATGTGACATAGGAGACTTATTGGATGACAGTTTTGTATGTGTTTGAAAAAAAAAAAAAAAAGTCATTCATTCTCACTGGAAATTCAATAAGATCAGCAAACAAAAGACTTCATGCTTCATCAAATGAGCTGCTCATGTGGATGTTGCCATTGCGACAGAGCTCCTGGAATGTGACTAAAATAAGGGAGATTATTTATTTAAGAAGATTAAGACATACGACTTGAGCTGGGTCCATTATTTGATGCCAGTCAAAACAAAGCAGAGTGGAGTGGAACCATTGTTGTTCACGACCACAAAAACAATTCAAGGTGCAGCCATCAACTGGAATGCTTTTGGAAAGTGTTTTGACACCTTGGCTGTTTAATTAACGAGGATTTTGTGGAGCGTGGTGAAATAATCAATGCATAGTACGACAGGGAACTTGTTACATGATGAAATGAGACAAGCAATAAGTGCAGGTGATGCTCAGGTGTACAGGGCAATGCTCGTCCTCGTACGGCAAATGTAACCCACTGGCCTTGTGGGTTGCGATGCACGATTGTTTGTCCGTGTGCTTTGGGCTGGAGTATAAGAGTAGACTAGTTTGATAAACTTTGCTCGACTTTGCGTACTTTGACTGCAGCGATGAAGTGCACGTTCTCAGCTTTGTTACAATGTTTGATTTTTTTTTTTTTTGACCTTTTTTATCCAAAAAAATAGAGATGGTTTCATAATGATGGCTCGTGGTGTCCAAAGTTATTGCATGACCATGCATTCTGGCCCTGCGATCAAGGATGTGTGTGTTTGTACGACCATATGCTTTGACCTTCAGGCTTTGATGTGTTCATTAAGAAAACAACAAATAAAAAACCAACAAGCCGTTGAGCCAGGCACTACCGTGCTTCGGTGGAACATCTGAGCCGGCTATGCGACGTGCTGGTACTCCCCCACCACCCCAATCCAAATGGCGGTTTGAGCACGAGCCGTCACCGCACTGGACGCGGAGTGTTTTCCGTGCAGACGCTAATTGTCCCAAGCACAATCTGTCCTTTAACGGACTATTAATCACTCAGAGACCAAGTGACTTTGTGTGCATATTTAATAAGTAAATAGTATTGCTGTTTTAATTGCGGTTTATGTGTTCTGAGGGGAGGTGGGAGGGAATGGGGGGTTGAGGAGTTGTGGGGAGGTTGAGAAGTGGTGGTCAGAGGGGTAGTTGAGTTGTGGTGGGGGAATGGGGTTGAGGAGTTGTGGTTTGGGAGGGAGGGTTAATAGCTTGGGGTTTGTTCATGGGGGGAGGGGGGCGTTGAGGTCTTGAAGTCACATTTTACAGCACAGATGTTCAGTGGGCACCAATTAGGTATGCATCGTAACAGCCACGGCAGTGGTGCGGGAGCCCCGTTTGAGTTCTGCAGGTCATGTCAAAACGACCACAACGGCCAGCTAAGTTCATCGCCCTGAGCAGGTTACCGGACCTGTTTGTCACATGACAATACTCGCTGGGACCGTGCATTAAATCGAGTGATGCGCTGATCGGCTCTTGTGACCTTCTCAATCTGGCCGAGCAACCACAGGTCGCAAGAGCTCTGAGCAGGATTGAGGTAGCTCGTTTAACGACATCGAAATCGTCAAGTGAGACTAAATGAGATGACCACAACAAACAGAATCCAACCCCTGAAACCAGGTACATTTATGTAACAATTAAATGGCACGAGAGAAGGATTACATGAAGCACTAACAACCAGTACGCAATAAACAAAGACAAATTAATCAGTAAATAAATCCGTTTATCCCTTACCGCCCTTGAACAACCCAAATGTCACAGGTTCCTTAACTGTTCTTTTCTAAGGGCCCGCTGACTCTCTCAACAACAACAACACAGTCCAGGGAATACAAATAGTAAGGTCAATCGAAAACACAGAGGCAAGTTGTGCAGGAGTCCGGAGAGTTATCAGCAGCTGTCTGATGCAAACAGCCATAAAAACTCCTCAAGCTCCTCATTGTGGCTCCCTCAAAGCCCTCTTTACCCTGGGGATTAAATGTTCACAGCTCCGGCACACTCAGCTCTGCACGTTCGACAAAATTCCTGGTGATTACAAGCGCTCTCCTCCACTGTTATTGTCTCTATCTCAGAGCAGCTGAAACGGTCAACCGCCTCTCTGTGTCAGCTGCGTCGCCAACCGACCTCAAGAATTGCTCCTTCTCCTTCAAAGCAGCCATTAACGGTCACCAACACGCGAGATCAACTGCTGAACTGACTTCTTGCTAAGCCATGTGAGTGAGCTCCTGTGGTGAGGCAATTGCCAACTTCGTCAATGCATTCACCACACCTGCACATTCTCATGGCTTGAGCTGCCAAGCTCTCCTGTGCACTTTGCAAAGATGTTATTATGGCCGGGGGTCGGCCGCCAACCGACCGCTCTGAACGGAGCCGCAAGTCGAGTCGGCCCGACCGATCGTCCGGATAAGTCCGAGCGACGGGTCCTTGAACAAGAACCGAAATACGCCAATCGGCAGATCACGTGGGATAGGGTCGATTGCCAATCTTCAATGTACCTAAATACCCACGTGATCCAACTACCGGGGTATTCCACCCTCGACGGAACAAACTGCCGAGGCGAGCCTGTCCGTGCACGATTCCGAGCGGCGTAATCGCCGAGAACCGTCGGTCCAAATGTCCCCCTATTACGGCAAACCAACGGCTTTCTAAGTCCCAACACACTAAATGTTCAGTCAATGAGGGAATGGATGAAACGAGCAGGTTTACATTTACACAAGGACATTTATTATAATGAAACACGTATGCAATTAAATAAGGCAAAACACATATGCAATGATACAAGCAACAAAAGCATGAGAAAAGAACTACAACGTCTACAAGCAATTATTAATGTACAGTCACTTATACAGTCTTACTTACGGGACTCGGCGCCACAACACTCATTCGAAAGAAAAGCAGGAAAAAGACCCCATCAAAGGCAATGGGGTCAGACTGGACCTCTTGGGTCTTTATGGCGTGGGACTTGGCAGACCGAACGAGTCCCACGAGATCGTTGCAGGTTACCTGCACCCTCGTGGTGTCTGGCTTTGGCGACCCGCGACGTCCCGTCCCCACAACAGCGAGCAGAGCCGCGGTCGAGCTCGGGCCTTCCATGTGGCAGGCGAGCTCTCTCCGGCTCTCTCTACACGAACGCGCGGTTTGCGCGACACAGCAGGCAAGGCTGCGCCTCCAGCTCGCGTCTCCTTCGCAATGCCCGGACTTCCACGCAGCTCCTTGGCTTCTGGCTTCCTCCCGACTCCCCCAACTGCCAAAGCAAAAAGCTTACTCCTCCCACGAACTCAGTCCACGAACTCAGCCCTACCACGGGACTCCCAGAGGACTCTTTTTGAACAAAGAAAAGATGTCCTCTTTATCCTTTGCACCCCCTCCCCCGCACCTGGCGTGACTCATGCCCTTGTGATCCACCCCCCCCCCCGCTCAACCACGGGTGGGAGGGAGTTGTTGACGTCACGGGATGGCAGGGTTCTTCTTCCTCTTCGCAGAAGAGGGGGAGGGACGTCTCCATTATTTCGTTCCCTAACTATTAAATCGATCCGCAGCACATCTAATCGATTTCAAAACATTTAAACAATGGAAGGTGAGCTATCTAGGGAACATGCACTTATCGACATAGCTAATGAAACCTGTATGTTGTGTGCAATTGAATTCCAAATTCATAACAATATATAACCAAAGGAAAAGAATATTAAAAACATACAGCCAGAGGTTTGAATCAGGGAGGACAAAACAGTAAGGTAGAGAAAACAAAAATCACACTACACACATGAAATACATACCTATTGTATAAATATTAAGTCACGTTTATCTAAACAGTTACAAATAAATAACTATTGTTCGACTCAAGAGTTTTATTAACCCCTAAAGATTATTACCACAACAATATAATAGGCCAATGCTGTCTGTTTGTCTATCTGCCCCCCCCCCCCCGAACCGAAATGTGAAAACGCTCATTGGAGAGAAACAATAAAGTAAAAGTTGCTTCAAATTAATCCAAATCAGCAGGAAAATAATATAAAACTGGAAGGGCACTTGGTCGAGCGCATACCTCCGCCACGCAATGCCTGATCCACGAGAACATATCGGGCCCAATACATTTTTGAAATATCATGCTATACAGTGCTATATCGTCACCCCCATAACAAAAGTACCGAAGTCATTTTTTCCAGTTTTTGAGATTTTCTGCCGAAGTCATCTTTTGCCATGACGTAATCATAATAACGAGTAACAAGATTTGTGTTTCATTTAGCTCCCATTAACAACTCTGTGCACAAGAAATAGTAAATAAATATTCACTGATGAAGAATTGCTGCAGTTTTTTTGTGTTTTTCTCAAAACTGCAAAAAATGACTTGGGCACTTTTGTTATGGGGGTAGCGATATCGTTTTTGGCCATATCTCTCAATGGTGAAGATTCGCTTAAAAAATTTATCATATCCGGATCTTCACCAAAATTTGAGCAATTATTCCGTGTCACAGGCCCAACGTGTTAACCAAGTTTCATCCGAATCTGTCCACGACTTTTTGAGATATCGTGCTATATATCGTTTTTGGCCCGATCTCACAATGGTTAAGAATCACTTAAAATATTCGAGTAGTCGGATCTGGATCCGGATCTTCACCAAAATCTAATCAGTTTGTCATTGTGACACAACGAACCTGTCCACAAAATTTCATCCGGATCCGTCCACAACTTTTTGAGATATCCTGGACACAAACAGACAAACAAACAAACAAACAGAAAGGGGTGAAAACATAACCTCCTTCACCTTCGGTGGTGGAGGAAACAACAAAGTTGAACACAAGAGATTGCATCTTCACACATATAAAGTGCAGATAGTGCAAACTCTATAACCGAGATTTACCCATTCTAATGATTTAAATAAATCATGTTATGTTGAACAACAAATAGGTTGTTAAACTCATTTTACCCTCTTTTTTTCTTTAAGCACCAGGTGCATACACTTACAACTCAAGACATTCCTCATATAACCTCCCATTTTTGAGCTCTTCCAACCAGCACAAGAATGAAAGGCTTCCTTTTTTATTATCGTGAAATTTTTACCATGGGCTTTCGCTGATATATATATATATATATATATATATATATATATATATATATATATATATATATATCTATATATATATATATATATATATATATATATATATATATATATGTATATATGTATATATATATATATATATATATATATATATATATATATATATATATATATATATATATATATGAATGAGTTTTTCGACATATAAATATAAATATATTGTTGCGGACCCGGGGTCGGGGACGAGAAGACCACGAGGGTGGCGAGAAGACCACGAGAGAAGCTACCTCGGGTTCCCACCAGTCTCTCCAGAATCGCTGGCCGTCGCACATGAATAACTTCGTGACACGGTGGGTCGCTAATTGACCGTGAACGCCAATTACTCGACCACATGACTTTAGGTCCTCTGTCTAATGAATACTGGTTACCTAATGGTCACATGGTTTAATTACCAGGGGGCACGCCCTCGGTACATCTTGTTCAAACCGAATCAGATGTAGCCGAGCGTAACTGCTCAAGGACGTACCGGCTCGGAAAACAGATTGTTGGGGGATAACGTCCCAGCTAGGCAGGGTACGGACCATGCTGGACCAATGAAGGAAAAGACGAAAACGAGCTGGGAACATTTCTACACAAAGCATTTATTTACAATCAGGTGAGGAAAGGTATGTGGCACAGAGAATGAGGTTTGTTATTCTGTACAGCAGAGGATAGCAAGGAATTCGTGGGGTGCGACAAAAGACAAGCAATTTACAAAAGCAGATACAGAGCAGACTTATCCCATTAGAACTTCTACAATCTTAACTTATGCTACGACAGGGGCCATCACACACACAAACACACAAACCCGAGGAAGATTTGATAGCCAGAAAGAAAGAGAGCAGATGACGACGAACGGCCTCGCAATACCAGGCATGGTCGGCCGACCAACACAACCCAGTACGCTTTGGGGGAGGTAGGAGGGAGAAATACTGGTGTCTAAGGTGTGAGAGTGGGAGGTGTGGTGCAGTACAATTTGGAGAGATGTGGTGTCGTGCCAGAGGAAACTGTGATTGCGAATCTGAAATGGACGCTCTTTTGTGCGTCAAGGGGGGGGGGGGTGACAAGATAAGGGGTCGAAAGAAAGAGAGGAGAGAAGATGCGTGAGGTAAAAAATTCCTCGCCTAGTCGTGCGTCGGTCTGTGAGTGTAGCGTGTACCTCCGTGGGACGCTCCGCTTGAGTGATCCCACCTCAAGAGTCAGCGTGTTATCTCCTGCTTATTCACTAGGCCAGGGCTCGTGGAAACGTGTGCTCCGCACTGGTCCCAGAAGAACGTCTGTAGCACACCAACGTTGAGTGTTGATGCAGCGACGGGCAGACAACGAAGAGCAGTGAAGAGAGGGTGGAGCAGAGAGGCGAATGAGAGGGCGAGGCAAACAGGCAAAGACGAAGGTGAGGCAGGCAGGTGAAAAAGAGGGCGGACGTTTTCGTGATCCGCCCTTTATAAGCCCCGAGCGAAAGGTGGGGTGACGACCCAAAGTGACGTGCCATGACCCGAATCGCGCCTCCCTGTTGGGCCATGGCAGTCATGACCCCTCCCTGCCAGACTCTTAGGGCTAGAAGCGGTCTCATTCGCACATGTGGCACGGCACGGCCCGGACATATATATGTATGCATGTATATGTATGAATGAGTTTTTCAAAATATAAATATATTGTTGCGGACCTGGGGTCGGGGGCAAGAAGAACACAAGGGTGGAATATATATACCGTATATGTATGTATATATGCGACACGGCCCGGATATATATTTATTTAATTTATTTATATATATATATATATATATATATATATATATATATATATATATATATATATATATATATATATATATAGTGTTGTGGTTGTGGGAAACTGCATGCCTCTAAGAGTCTAAGGCAATGGCAACCAATGGCAACTATGGCAGTGATCCCCAGGCAGTTATTTAGTTCGCATTCGTGCAGTCAGACCTTACCCTCATGTATTATGGGTTAACGGAACGAAGTGTCTTGCGTGGGTCTTATAGCTCGTTCTAATTGTATCTCTATCTGCCATTCAATTCTGATTTCCATCCAACCCTTTCCTTTTATCCATGATACAAATCGAAGCAGGCACCGCACCCACGCAGCCAGCCTATGAGCCACCGCGCATGGTGTGCCCCTTCATTCGAATCTGCGCACCAATTTACAACGTGTCTCACCTTGCTCAACCTCCGCTCACCAGAAGCACCACCTCAACCACCAACATCTCCCGCACACAGGAAAAATCACCCACACCTCCACGCATCTCCACATCAATGCAATTTGCCATCAAATGAGCGTGCTGTTAGCGTGGCCCAGGCTACTCAGACCGTGTGGCACAGGGACAGGCCAAGCACGTTAACAGCACCAACCGCAACTCACCGGGGGTGCCCCGACCAGGCATGCGGGACCGACACGACCTTCGTAAAGTCACCAGAACACGGCCCGGGAGTTTGGTGAAGGGCTCCGGGCCGCATCGCGCTGCATGTGTGAATGAGGCCACTTCCAGCCCCAGGAGCCTGGCAGGGCAGGGCCGGGATCCAATGGAAGGGCACGATTCCAAAAAAAGGCGCGTCACTTTGGGTTGTCGCCCCACCCTTCGCCCGGGGCTTAGAAAAGGAGGATCACAAAGCCGGCCGTCCTCTCTATCCTCCCTCTCACCTGCCTCCCTCGCACTTTCTCCACCTGTTTGCTGCGCCCACTGCTCCGCCTCTCTGCTCCATCTCGTTGTCTGCCTGTCGCTGCATCTGCACTCGGTATTGATGTGCAACAGACGTTCTTCTGGAACAGTGCGGAGCACGCATTCCCACGAACCCCGGCAAAGTGATCAAGCAAGAGATAATGCGCCGACTCTTAAGGTGGGATCACTCAAGCAGAGCGTCCCCCAAAGTGTACTGGGTTGCATGGTCGGCCGACCGCACCAGGTATTGAGAGGCTGTTCGTTCTCATCTGCTCTCCTTCCTTCTGGCTAACTAATCTTCATCGGCTCTGTGTGTGTATGTGGCACCTGTTGAAGCTTAAATTAAGATTGTAGAAGACATAACGGGATAAGTCTGCTCTGTGTCTGCTTTTGTAAATTTCTTGCCTTTTGTTGCACCCCTCAAATTCCTTGCTATCCTCTGCTGTACATAATAATGAACCCATTCACCATGCCACATACCTTTCCTCACCTGATTGTAAATAAATGTTTTGTGTCGAAATGTTCTCAGCTTGTTTTAGTCTTTTCCTTCATTGGTCCAGCATGGTCCATATCTTAGCCTCGCTGGGACATTATCCCCCAACGATCTGTTTCCTATCCGGTACGTCCTTGGCAGTTACGCTCGACTGCATCTGATCCGGAAAGGTGATCCAGTTTGAGCAAGGCGTACAGAGGGCGTGTCCCCCAGTAATTAGATCATGCAACCATTTTAGGTTACCGGTTTCCATTAGACGGAGGACCCTAAATCACATGGTTGAGTTATTGGTGTTCACGGTCGATTAGCGATCCACCGCATCACAGAATTATCCGTGTACGATGGCCTCCGATTCCGGAGAGTCTGGTAGGAACCCGATGTAGCTTTCCCTCCCTCGTGGTCTTCCCGCCCCGACCCCGGATCCGCAACAACAATATATATATATATATATATATATATATATATATATATATATATATATATATATATATATATATATATATATATATAAAATGTTTCAATAATGCTTCACCAAACGACGATAAGGAGGAAGCATGCTTGTAATTTGTAATTTATTTTATTTTTCCATATGGCACTCCAGTAAACTCAAGAAATTCAATGCTGTTTTCAATTATTCATTGCAGGGATAGGTTAACCAGGTCTCTCAATTGACAGACAGCATATTGTGCTGTTAATTCCATGTTTGATCGAGGACATCATGCCGCACCATCCTCGACTGGCTCCAAGTGAAAGTGAGGGTGAGTTCTCATTCATAAACCTATCATTTCCACAAAGCGATCCACATAAACTCTTCCAATTTCAAACCCCACACCCTCCTTCAATCCCTTATCTACACTCCTCTCCCTGCAATGGTACGAGCTCGCTGTATCGGATCGTAAAGTCTTTTACTCACCATAAGCTGCCTTTGAATGTCATTTTATTAACTAGTATTTTATTTTCTATCTTACACTTGTGGTTAATCAAGCTTGAATGATTATGGGTATTGAAACATTATGTACCAAACATGGTGTAAATATTGACTCTTCCTTCCCAGGCTCCCCCCAAACCTCACTCACCTCTTTGCACCAGGTACTTGTTGTGTACTGGAACGACAATACAGTCACTTTATCCATTATAGAGATCGAAAAAGTGGTACTATAAGTCACCACTTGCCTGCCATATCTGCCAGAACTCTTATGTGTGTAAGCATCTGTTATAGTACACTAAACTCTGATTAACATGTGTGTGCCAAGTCAACATGTTACGTTATGCACTTCACAAACACTCTCCACTTTACAATCAATTTAGGTTCTAAGAACCACATTGAGCTCTGCACTGAGCTCCAAATCCACATGTGCAGCGGATAGATAACCTGACAACCACAACGTGCTGATCTCGATGGACAGATACAGCAGTACATACTGAACCTGATTTGAGAGATTCACAGATATATCAGTTGAGTATGATACTCTATTAGAAAATTTTATTTTCACACCGACATTGCTGTTTTATAATTCGAAATTCCAAAGCTTGCCAGTCCATTATGTACCTTGAATTAAACTTGACAAAAACAACAGTTAAAAGAAAAAAAAATCGTAAATTTTATTTATTAATGTTCTCCATATTCTCATAATAAATGTGTGTTGAAAATTTGATGACAAAAGCTCGAATGGTAACGAAGTTATTCCCTGCTAAATGAAACACACACTGAAGCTCAAATGGTAAGAAAACAAATAAACTCGAAAACTCTTTTTTAAAACTCGGCTGTCTTGCGCTACGCATCAGCAAATGGGCTGATAAGGGCTTTTTGCAATGACTACGAATTTGCCCTTTGACCCAATGATCAACGAGTAATAGGTGTCCACAAGCCTGGTGTTGGCTTACTGGTTAGGGTGACTGGCTTGGGACCTCAGGGTCCTGAGTTTGAGCCCCTGTTGGCCGTTGAGTTAACACCAGGTGGGGTTGACTCAGCCTGTCATCCTCCTGAGGTCGGAAAAATGAGCACCAGCTGACTGGGGTAATAACCATTTGGGATAACCTGCGTTGGAGTGATGACCTGTCCAAGACTGTACTCCTTGTCAATGAAACTGTCTTATGGCATGAAAGGAATGGTATGATATTATTATTATTATTATTAATAGGTGTCTTTGACATCATCATCTTTGACACAACCATCTTTGACCATGTTGTGTATGTCGGTAGAGGCCCTCACCTTTTTCTTACTGTATATTCGTTTTGAGCTCACCTGGAACGTCGTTCCAGGTGAGCTTATGGGATGGATGGCACGTCGTCCTTCTGTCCACAAAAACTTGCATCTTCTTCTCTGAAAATACACAATTTCGATGAAACTTGACCACAACCTTCATCACCATGAATGTAGCAAACTTTGTTCAAGAAATTTTTAAAAAACAAATAAATAAAAATAAAAATCTATACATTGGGCCCTAAAGGGGTCTATGGGGGTTGTCCCACCAAAATAGGTATTTTCTTTATTCTCAGAAACTATGCATGCAATGCCGATGAAACTTGACCACAACCTTCATCACCCGTGATGTACCAAACTTTGTCCACAGCATTAAAAAAAAAAAAAATTAAAATCGAAAAATAGGGGGCTGAGGGCATCTATGGAGGGAGTTTATGGGGGGGTGCCTCCCCCCCCCCAATAAATATTTGCTTTCTTCTTCGAAACTACACACACACAATTTCGATGAAACGACCACAACCTTCAACTCCCATGGTGTACCAAAGTTTGTTCACACCATTAAAAAAAATTTAAAAATTGGGGTCGAAGGGGTTCTACTGGGGACGGGGTGGGGGGGGGGGGTTGCCTCCCAAAACAGGTATTTGCTCTCTTCTCCGAAACCATACACACAATTTCTACGAAACTTGACCGCAACCTTCATCACCCGTGATTGCAAGGCGTTTCACATAACAGGAATAAAAGGCCTCAACTTTGCTTCACTCAGCCTCAGCTGAATGAATCTTCAGCATATTCTCATAATAGAGGTTTGTTGAAAATTTGATGACAACGGCTCAAAGATGTTGTGGCCCAGCCAGACACATACACACCGAGGGCTTATAGAAAGGACCTAGGGCCGCATTGAATGCAACAGTTTTGGCTGACCGAGCCGAAAACTGCAGCTTCGATGGGAACGAGGACGACGCACAAGGCGCCCGGTATCACGCAGTTCAACATGCATTTGTGACATGGCCTAACCCTGCAGCTTGGCAACATTTGCTGACCCCATGCTGCCGGAAGAGAAGGCCCGAGCTTTGGCGACTCCCTATTGCAAAGTTCCATTCGTTGAGGACGACAGAGGCCGAGTTTTATTGGATCGGGGACCATGCCGAATACAACGACTTTGATGGGAATGAGGACTGAGCCGAGGATGGCAGCTTTGGTGGGGCCAAGGGCCGCACATATGTTGCTTGGAGTCGAGCTGATCGATATCATTTGGGACCTGGCTGGCGCCCTGGCCTTGCCTTGCAGAATGTTGGGTTTTGCCGACTCTATTCCATCAAAGAAGGATGAGACTGAGGAAGGATGAGACCGAGAGGGAAGAGACTGAGACCGGGTGTACCCAGGCAGACCCGAGAGGCCACACGGGAGGATCTACACCGTCCACTTCTGGGATGAAGGGGGAAACGGAGCATGGATAAGGAGACGGCTTGGTCCACGAGTCGTGGTTCCTTGCTGGGGCGAAGAAGCCCAGCAGGCACACAACGTTGCTGCAACGTAGTTTGCCGCTATCCTGACGTCAAAATTGGGTCATTGGGAAGTTGTTTTTGCAACACCCATGACGTCGGTTTTCAACGTTGTGACAACGTTGAAATCTGATGTTGTGACAACGTTGAAATCTGACGTTGTTGCAGTGTCATGTTCTGGTTGTACCTGATGTCAGAATTGCGTCAGTGGGAAGTTTTATTTGCAACACCCACGACGTCAGATTTCAACGTTGTCACAACATTGAAGCATGACGTTAGTTTTCAACTTTATCACAACATTCATAAAATGGAGTTTTTGTTTTTACCCTTTTATTTGCACACCAAAGAAACGAACATTGCAGTGCATGACACCCTTCAGCTTCCAGCTTGATGGAGCCCTCGACCGGTAGGTCTGGGGTCAGCGGAGCACTGCTGTTCCACCGGTGCCATTATCAAAACATTGAAGTTGTATTGCAACATCATTACATTGCACAGGAACACATAATGACCACAACTTGAAAACAACTGCAATTCATAATCATTTATTATCACGTATCATGCAGCGCATGATTGTGGAAAAATATACAAGCGGTGTTAACAATAATAATATCTTTATCCGTACAAAAAAAGCACACTCAAATACAAACATACAATAAATAAAAGTAGATACCATTGCAATTGAGAAACATATACTAAAAATTGGGAATAAAAAGAAATACCACATGGGTAAAAGTCATAAATACCTTTTTGACAAATTCACTTTGTGCAAAGCACAGTTAACAATTCAAATTCAGAAAGTTCTGCTCCAGAGAGGAACTGTGGAGCTTCTTCCCTCTCAAATATAATTGACTGCACAAAGGCACCTTTAAGTACAATAACATCATCATGCAGTGTTCATAAAACTGCTGATAATTCGATGCTTGCATACATTAAATGGGCATTAGGAGAATAAAAGGTATTGACTGATAACTTACATTTATATAAAATGTAATGAAAAGTTTTAGCTATTGATGACATACTTCCCATTGTTACAAGATTCATAATTAAGCAACCTCAGGTATGAATTATGAGAAGACGAAGAACCACATATAAATTTTGCTATTTGACATAATAGTTGACATTCAATACTGTAGGTAGAAATTCAGCAATGACTGGTAAAAGAGTACAATATGGGTCCCACTTGGGAAGTCAAACACCTTTCTGATAGAATTTCTTCATGATGTATATAATTTAGAAATATTTTTACTTGTTATGTCCCACAGTGGGCATCAATAGAATGAGATGCATAAAGACTTAAACAGATGATACTTGACATGATATGAACAGTGCATAAAATTATATAAAACTGAATTACAATCGGGCAAATCAATGAGACCAAATATATATCTATGTGTATATTCATACAAAGAAAAAATATAAATCTAACATCATTAAGTATGAAAACACAATTTTGAATGCATCTCACATAAATAAATCCAAAGCACAAAAAAATTAATTTGTTGGGTGTTTTCAATCTTAATTTCACAAGAAAATAAAATAACTTCATTATGCATAAAAGTACATGTAAATATTTTCACAATGTAAACTTAGGCTGGGTTTCCAACATACAACATTACAATTAACTATGCTGCAAATTCTTAATAATCAAGGATGTGGACGGCTGGCACAGCATGTTGCTGTTACTCGTTATTACTACACTAGTACGTGTCCGTACGTGCTTGCCCGAACGTGCAAAAAAAAACAACTTTCAAACAACCACACAGGCCGTTCCTTCGCTCTCATAAATGACGACTGGATTGGGGCATTGTGTTTATCTATAAATGCGGATAAGAAATCGAGAATTTATTCGAATACAGTAAATCATCACTACACGGAAGTCCGTACGTTGAAACCCGTAATGGGGAACGCGGCTGAGGATCTCTTCCCCATCGGCCACGCCAACGCAGTTGGTTTGGTAAATAAATGGCCATAACTTGGGAAGAACTTGTCCAATCAATATCAAACCTTGAAAAGGCACATACTCAGGTCCCCAGCAATATAGCTGGCAGGTTTCAATTCAATCGGATCAGTGGTTGTCGAGAAACAGCGCACACACACATTATATATAGATGAGGGCTTGTTACTGCCCGCACCTCCCCGCTGATCAGGGGCATATTTCAAATGTTGTGATACGGCAGTGTCCACAGCCACCTCTGTTGCTGTTGGTTGACTGGCCATGGTACTGTCTGAAAAATAATAAGAATTTCCACTTCGTATATATTTGGCTTTATGATCATCAAACAAGACTCGCAATGTGAATTACGCTCGTCATGCACATTATAAACTGTCATTTAGCAGAGTTCATTACCTCTGACAACTTTATAAAAATTCAGGTTCCGGAAAGGTCTCTTCCCATTCTTTCCACACAAATTGTATGTAGACATCACAGCATTGGACATCGCCCTTATTTTAGAAAATAACAACAATTTAGTACACCAGTGTTCGAAGCAGCTTGTAACAAATTTTAAGTTCCACTGCCCTTAAAAAGCCTCAATTAATATTATTCTTTATAATATAAAGTTATTTTAATGTCTTTTGATAACCATTTTACCAAAGGAAAACAATTGTGCACCGAAAAACTTGAACAATTCCCCTATAGTGACAAACAACCACAATGGAGGCTTCATTGTTACAAGCGGCAGTTTGTCGGCGGCCAAAGGGTTAATATTTTTTATGACAAAACCACATTTTCGGCGAACAATAACTGACAATTGTTTTCCTTTTGCCTTTGGTTGGGCCTAACTCGTTAAAAGGGGACATAAAAAATAATACATTATAAAAAAATAATATTTATTGAGGTTTTTTTTTAAGGGCAGTGGAACTTTAAATTTTTTACATTGCAGAACTAGAACGGGCACTCATAGAGCGCATACCTTCACCGCCACTACTTTTTTGTTCTTGGTATGAGTGTGGGGAACTGGTTTCATATGAATGGTCTTATGACACAAACCACATATCTATAATGTCATGACCCCCCCTCCCCGACTTTCGGGGGCTACGGACTAAACAACAATCAACTCACATCGTTTTGGCGAGTCTTCACTCGCAAGCTCGGTGAATACAACGTTTCAACAAGAGAAGGTAATCGCGTTTGATGCTGGTTTCATGCAAATCGAATAAGAATTGACTGAGTTATGCCGAAAACCACATATTTTTCAAGGGTGTGACCCCCCCCCCCGACATTTTACCCCAACCGGTGACATGTGTTATGATGTCATTGTGTCACAAGATTGGGCATTAAATTCTGAACATTTTGGTGCTGGGTTCATGTAAAGCGGACAAGAATTGACTGCGTTATGACAAAAACCGCATTTTTTCAAGGTCGTGACCCCCCTGACCTTTGACCCCTAACCGGTAACAGGAGTATGGGCGTCATTGTGTCATATTGCATATCACAAGATGAGGCGTTGAATTCTGAACATCTTGGCGTTAGTTGCATGCAAATTGAATAAAAATTGACCGTGTTATCGTAAAAAGACGATTTTGACCTTTTCGTGACCTTGACCTTTGACCCGAACGATCCCAAAATATAATCGAATGCTTCCTGGCTAATAACCAATAATCCCACCAAATTTCATGCAATTCGGTTTAATACTTTTTGAGTTATACGAATCACAAGATTAATTAATTAAATAAATAAATAAATAAATAAATAAATAAATAAATAAATAAATAAATAAATAATATATATATATATATATTTTTTTTATATATATATATATATATAATATATATATATATATATATTATATATATATATATATATATATATATATATATATATATATATATATATATATATATATATATATATATATATATATATATATATATATATATATATATATATATATATATATATATATATATATATATATATATATATATATATATATATATATATATATATATATATATATATATATATATATATATATATATATATATATATATATATATATATATATATATATATATATATATATATATATATATATATATATATATATATATATATATATATATATATATATATATATATATATATATATATATATATATATATATATATATATATATATATATATATATATATATATATATATATATATATATATATATATATATATATATATATATATATATATATATATATATATATATATATATATATATATATATATATATATATATATATATATATATATATATATATATATATATATATATATATATATATATATATATATATATATATATATATATATATATATATATATATATATATATATATATATATATATATATATATATATATATATATATATATATATATATATATATATATATATATATATATATATATATATATATATATATATATATATATATATATATATATATATATATATATATATATATATAATATATATTGCAAGAATTCACTTCTCCTTGGAGAGATAGATAAAGAAAGAGAGGAAAAGACAGTAACAGATAAAAGAGAAGAAAAAGCGAGAGAATGAATAAAGAGAATTGTGAAAAAAATTTTTTATAAAGAAATGTGAAAGGAACAAAAATGTCGGGATGAACTCAGACAGATAGATTTCAGCAGTTACCCCCCAGGCTCAAACACAGCAACATGTACAAGCTTCCAGAGGTCCGTCAGCGGGGAAGCACAGTCCACACAGCATCAGGATATGGTACAAACATAAATGAAATGGAACCCTCAAACCTATCCAGGTGCAAGCAAGATTTCATTTATTAATCATGACTATTTTCATTGAAATGGAAACGTACCTTATTCAGTGTTCAACACATTTTCAGTTTGAAAATGTCCATAAACTTAGAGGTAACGGTGAGCATACGAAAGCGGACGTGTACATTTCATATTACTTTGAATGGTTTGTGTAAACGACTTCTTTAGAGTGAACATGGTATGGAATGAATATCTCTCGGGAGTTTCCCTGGCCGCCCCACTAATAATTATTAATTAAGTACACAGGCATTTCACGAACAAGCTAATTTTTTAATGTTTATTTACTTCGCATAACATGTGAATTATACATCTATCAGCTTGTTTTTCAACATTGAAAAGTCTGGCAAAAACGAAAAATTATTTTTAATGGAAGGGCCACTATTTTCTTTCCTCTGCATTTGAGAGTTAACGTCCCTTCGTTGGGTGGTTATATTAGACTGCTGCCGCGATTGCTGTGGACAAACCATGCATTACCTGATTTAAGTTGGAATCAAAATGTGCCTTTGTTTCCTCAAAACGATACCTTTATTTAATGATGGAAGACGCGTTGTTCAGTCTTCAAAATGTACACCAGAGGCCGATGAACCTTCAGAGCAATGTGGATCGAAAAAGATGGCAGCAATTTATCAGCGGCTGGGGGGAAAGGCGAGGCCTGGCTAATTAGTGCAGCAGACCGGGGCTGAAAAGAGGCCTAAAAAGGGGACCTACCCCTCACGGTGGTAGAACAAAGCGAAACCTGTTTTAAATGGAAGGTATGGGTGTCTACTAATAGAAAATCATGGTTGTATAAATTTTAAAAGTGTACAAACATGTGAATTAACCCCTTGTTTGCCACATACCGTTAAATGTTGATATAATCAAATTATATTATATTATCCATCCACTGGGACCATACTCTCTGCAGAGCGTTGGTGCTGCCTAAGAAGTCTCCTTGGCTATTGGGTACAATTCTGGACAGGTCGCCACTCCGACACAGGATACCAGTGAGCTGGCACTCATTTTGCTGACCTCGGAAGGATGACAGGCAGAGTCAACCCCACCTGGTATTAATTCAACAGCCGAGTGGGATTTGAACTCAGGATCCTCGGATCCTAAGCCCACCACCCTAACCATTAAGCCAACACCAGGCATATATTATATTAAATTAATTATATTATAATTAATTATATAACCAGTCTGCTCCACTAAATGGGCAGTGCTTGTGATGCTCGGGGAGGGAGGGGAAGGTGTGGCCTGTAGAATCGGTGGCGCTTAAGACCCAAAGACACAAACTTAGCTCTATATTTAAGATTTTTATTTTACATATTATATACACACATATTGTTATACAATTATACACGTTATATGTGACATTATACATATTATATACACACGGTAGGGATCAGTTATATATACCACATAATAGGAAATGTTGATAAAGTATGTTCTATGGAAAAGGCAACTGAAATTAAATAAGTTTGTACTGTGGGAAAACAGCAGGTACTCGGGCAGTGTCCTGACAGCATTCAACACCCACGCCTGCCAAATGGGGCTGGGCTGAATTAAAGGAATTTCAGGATGGCTCAGTTAAAAGGAATGACAGACTTGGAGGAAAGAATTGTAATGGGAAATGCTGATCAAAGCTACATCCATCCATCCATTGGGACCATACTCTATACAGAGCGTTGGTGCTGCCTAAGCAGCCTCTTGACTATTGAGCACAATCCTGGACGGGTAACCACTCCAACAGAGTAAACCAGCAAGCTGGCACTCATTTTGCCGACCTCAGAAGGATGACAGGCAGAGTCAACCCCACCTGGTATTAATTCAACAGCAGAGTAGGATTTGAACTCAGGAGACCGGGTGTACCGGTGTAAGCCCACCACCCTAACCATTAAGCCAACACCAGGCATAAAGCAACGTCCACACACCATCAAAGCCAAGCCAAAGTCGGCATCTCAGTCGTGAAAATGTGGGTCATGGATGTAGAAGCAGGTCATGTGCACGGCTCGTGGAAAATATTGTTACGAATTCTGGCCCGCCTGGCGTGCGATCGGCTGCGTACCTCTAATGGCAGCCGCGTCGCCCACCGGACGGACAATTCAGTCGTGACCCTCCTTGGAACTACCGCCAGGAGCCAGTCATGGGTGGGGGTTTAACCTCACCACAACCCAGTCAGCATTCTACCCGCGCGAATCGCTGAATGTCGATATACCTAAATACCCGCGCGAGTAACCTCCCGAGGGGTTGCACCACGCCGCAGGTCGGCTTAGGACACGAACCGCTTAAGCGGTTCGTTCCGTGCTACAGGGATAACCGAGCGGTGTTATCGCCGACCTCGACGGTTCAGTGATTCTTCTTTACTCAGGTGTTCAAAACCCACTACTCATTCCACGATGCAAGATGGCACTTTCAAAGGGGAAATAGGACACGCCGAACGGGATACATTCAAACAAAGCACATTTATTTATACAGCACGTATGTACAGCCAAGGCAGTCATGCAATATACAGAAAAGCATGGAAACAAAAGCAATACCACCGAATATGCTTATAGTGTACAGTCACTTAAACAGGTTCTACTTACGGACACGGCGCCACACCATTCACACAGAACAAAAGAAATGACCCCTTCATAGGCAAGGGGGAGAGACGGGGTTCGTAAACCTTTATGGCCGAGGGCCGTGGATGACCGAATGGGCCCACGAGACCGACGCTGGTTACCTGCATCCTCATGGTGCGACGGTCGGCGAGCTCTCTCGCTAGGAGAACTAGGTGGACGAGTTGGTTCGGTAACAAGAACACGTCAATTTGATTTTCATTCAGGTCCGGATTCAGATCCGGCCTATCAGTGGGATACAAAATGTAAACTGTTCAGTGTTCAGCCTGGCAGAGGTGTGTGCTCCACCGAGTGCCGTTCCGTTTCGCCAAGTGTTGCGCTGTTGCTCATGGGGAATAAGTAATTTTTTTTCATGACCTCATAGACGCCTTCATTATGACGTCATAATTGCATAAGTAGATCGATAAATATGATCAGTATGAAAATTTTTTGAGGGTCATCTCGGGATACAATCATCCACAGAAGAAATATTGATGACATCATCAGTCACGTGATTCTGCAGCCATATTGTTTTTTAAAAAACATTCAAAATCTTCTTCTCTGAAGTGGCTGAACAGATCGAGGTGAAACTTTACACGTATGAATGCCTATCCACGATGAACAAAAGGTTCACACATGTGACATCATAGGTCACATGCTTTGGCAGCCACATTGAATTTACCCTTAAACCTATAAAAATCTTCTTCTCCAGAACGGCTGGACAGATCAGGGAATCTTCACAGAAATGTTTCCCAAGCCTTGGGTGTACAAGCTTGTTAAGGAATAATTGATAGGTCACATGGTTTGGCAGCCATATTAGATTGAAGGGAAATATTAAATTATGTTTTTTTTCTGGAACCGCTTAATCATTTGATGTGAAACTTCAGATTTATGATCTACTGTTGATGGGGTATACATGTTTTGAATTTCAAGTTGATCGGCCACATGGTCTGGCAGCCAAAATTATTTAATTTTTGACATGGATTCTCTTTTTGTTTTATTTATTTATTTATTTATTGAATAAAGCTCACTTGGCTGTACCTGGATGGGTTTGAAGGTAGAGGAGTAGCAGCTGAAATGTGAATCATATCCAGGTTCCTTCTGATGACATCATCTTTGATTTTATTTTTTACTTGTTTGGGATCCTTCTGATTACTCCAATGTAGGACTGTACCCATTTGGTCTTCCATTTGATTTGAATTGAATATATTTTAATCCCATTCTAAGGTCAATTAAATAATGAATAATAATTTTTTTTTTAAACCTCATGCGTCAGGATCAGGTGTCCGATCAAAGCGGGGTTGCATCAAAGTGGGACGTCTTAGTACCTGATCATTACTGCCAGCAGTTACAAAGTGGCAGTTCTAATTATGTCTCTTTTTAACCTCCGCCATCGAAGATGGACGGAGATTACTGTTTTCACCCCTGTCTGTTTGTTTGTTTGTTTGTTTGTGAACAGTATTACGGAAAAACTCCTCGACGGATTTCGACGAAACTTGGTGGGGGGTTAGGTATGGTCAAAGGATCATGCCATTAGAATTTGGACTCGGTCCAAAGTCCAATATGGCCGCTATGGCGGCCATTTTGAAAAAATATTTGAATTTTTGTTTTTGCATTTCTACATGTTTTAAGTCATTTCCAAACAACAAAAAAAAATTGCTAGAGAAAAAAAACAACAAAATTTTGCAAGTTTTTTTCAAAAAAATTTCGATTTTATTTGAAAAATATTTGAATTTTTTTTGCATTTCTACATGTTTTAAGTGATTTCCAACCCCCCACCCCCAAAAAAAACATTTGTCGAGAAAAAAATAATTTGCACCTTTTTTTTCAAAAAAATTTCGATTTTATTTTTTTGGCATTTCTACATGCGCGTCGATCGAGTTTAGTTTATTCAATCGTGGTTCAGTAGAGTCTGATCCGTTTTGACCTACAATGAAGAGGATATCAGGTTCACTTAAGTGACCCAGCAGTATTGGCGGCGGAGGTTTTGCACTCTACCGAGTGCTCCCCCTCTAGTTAATTATGTAACACACCAGTACACAAACACCACACAAAATACACCACACAAAAGAAGTCCTGGCGACGGTCTGCAATCTCTGATTGTTCTTTTTCTTGTTCAGAACCGTGATATGTGCGCGGCTCGTGGAAGATACGTTTTTTTGTGCCCACGAAAAACCGTGGAAACATGAAGCACAGGGTCGTGAATGTAGAAGCAGGTCATATGCATGGCTTGTGGATGATATGCTTTTTGTGTACGTGCAGCTGCTCTACACGCGGCTCGTGGAAGATATGTTTTTTTGCGCCCACAAAAAACCGTGAATAGGCGATGCAATGCATAGGGCGCGAATGTAGAAGCAGGTCGCATTTCTCAACCGTGAATATGCGGGGTCTGCGAATAGCGAATCCGCGAATGTCAGCATCTGACAGTATACGCTTTATGGCGGCCTTCGGTGGCCTCAAAATGGACTTCGAGGCCAACGTGTGATAGCATAAATCTTGCCCAAAATTGGGGCCTCTCAGTACTACAGTTTAGCCATGAAAGAATGACGTACAAATACACATACAAACACTTGAAAATATTAAGAAAGATTAGTTGGGGTGACAGTGTATGGCAGCTGAGTATCTAAAGTGATCACCTATGTACTATTGGAGGTCTGGATTTAATTGCCAAAACTATTCCTGTTGAAGTCCAAGCATTTCATCTTCATCTCCTGGAAGGTTTGATTGTAAGGTATGCTTCGGGATGGTGGTTAGAATAGTATAATACAGTATTGCCATTCTTCTGAAAAACAATAAACACAGCTATCTTTTACTTGTGCACAACAGTATATTTCACATCTTTTGCACTTCTGCCCAAGCTCCCTGCAAAATATTCTCCCATGCGCATCAAATTATTTGAATAAATTGATGGTTTTCATTCATATAAATGCTCCTGGGTACGCAGAAATGCGGCTGACCACCTTTCCTAAATATCTACATCGGGTGCAGAAATGCAGTGCATCTGTGATATTTAAGAGGGGAGATATACATTATGGCATTTGATGTATGACTATCCATCCAATTTGCTCACTGTTTAATCTGATGACTGTAAAAAAAAAAAAGATAAATGATGCAATTTTCAGCGGTTAAGAGGGCCTGCTGTTTAAATCTATGGTGGCATGCAGAGTTGTGGTGGCATGCAGAGGAACAAATTGATGGAAGCCTTTAGGGATTTAAATTTGGCCAAATCACACCTTGTCACTGACTTTTGCTCAATGAGTTGTATATCTCTACTTTTCTTCCTATTCAAGCACCATAATCTTACATGCTTCTTGAGTTGAACATCTTCTGAGTAAATTAATCAAATAAATGAATGCTTCTTCTTTTGTATGCAGTCAAAGGCTGCGGGGACGCATCACTGGATGAGGGCATGGATGTACCGCTGATGCAATGTGCTCTGTAGGTTAGTGCAGGAATTTGTAATTTGTTCATGTTGCCGGTGACAACGTGGGATCTCAAATGTCCACCAACGAATGCCAGCAGATGGTACAAATGTTTGGCACCCATCCGAGGGTTTAACGTCCAACACGTTGATGAACACCAGGATGAGAGTTTATAGCCGAGTCGGGATTCAAACCTATATATAAAGACATGAGATCAGGGCCGTCTCTCTGGACATCTCTCGTGCTTTTGATACAGTCTGGCATCCTGCCTTGCTCTTGAAATCTATGCCTATGGCATCCAAGGCCACCTCCACTAATGACTTACAGGCTTTGTCTCATAGTGGATGTGTGGCTTTCCATGGGATCCTCTCATCCACTCTCCCAGTCAAGGCTGGTGTGTCCCATGGCAGTGTTTTGAGCCCAGTCCTATTCCTGATCTTCATCAACGATCTCTCTGACTCTCTGGAAAATCCTTTTAATCTTTTTGTTGATGTCTCCACCCTCTGCCGTGACATCCCTCATCCTTCAGACAGACAGGCTGTAGCCTCCCCCTCACTTCAGACCTTGAAAAAAAAAAACAATTACAAGCTGGTCAAACACTTGGAATATGTCTTTCGATTCTGACAAATCTCACACTCTCACTACCTCTCTCTCTCTCCAAAAGGACCGTAGAGCAAACTCTCCTCTCTTCTGTCGTAAAAATCCTTTTGAGGAAAGTTCAGTCATTCAAACTCCTGGGTCTCACTATCAGTCATGATCTTTCTTGAGCAAACCACATTTCAGCGTTGGCCTCCAAAGACAGTCACCGACTGGGCATCCTCCATCGTACAAAGTCCTTCCTTGGCACAACTGAACTTCCATCCACCTACAGGGCCTTCATATGCAGCTTGATGAAGTATTGCTCTTCTTTCTGGTCCGGCTCTCCTGCTTCACATTTTGCTCAGCTTGACTCTGTGGAAACCAAGGCCTTTAAGATTACTGTAATCTCCCACGATGAAGTTATGTCTCTGGGCCAATCACTCCACCATCACAGACAGGTCAGTGGTCTCTCTCTCTCTCTCTCTCTCTCTCTCTCTCTCTCTCTCTCTCTCTCTCTCTCTCTCTCTCTCTCTCTCTCTCTCTCTCTCTCTCTCTCTCTCTCTCTCTCTTTCTCTCTTTTCTCTCTCTCTCTCTCTCTCTCTCTCTCTCTCTCTCTCTCTCTCTCTCTCTCTCTCTCTCTCTCTCTCTCTCTCTCTCTCTCTCTCTCTCTCTCTCTCTCTTATACCGCTTCCTTTCTGGTCTTGCACCCTCTGCTCTTTCTGTGTTTTGTCCCCACCCAAGTTTCTGCAGGACACACAGAGTACACCATCAACCCCCTTCTGGTGAAAGTACCTAAATCCAGGATCACTACTCACCTTCACTCATTCGTTCCTCTTTCTTGGCCTTCTACTCTGTCATTGATGTCCCACTCCGCCTCTTTACTGTTCCTTTTGTGTGCGTCTCTACTCTCCACTGTTCAATTTGCATCTTGTTATGTCCTGATCCATTTAGAGTACTTGCTCTTCGACGAGCCTCAACTATGTATACAAAAAAAAACAACTTAAGAAGTGAGTGTGGATACCTCAAGGCCACCCTACCATCCAAATTAATACAAAACAGGGATACCGCCATTTTGTATTTCCACGAGGAACCTTTTCCAGTTGGAGATGGTTCTCACGCATAAGTTAAAAAGGAAGAAATCTAAGCTAATTGGTATAAACAAATCTTTACACAGATCCAAATCAGAGTGATTCAAAATAGGAGAATAGTAGACTTTATCAAGGTCAGCATCAGTCTGCGTCGACGGACAATTTGAATGATAAGTTTTAACAACCAATTGTCGACATAGTAAATGAACTTCAAAATTCCTCAGTCAACTTCACCTTTCTTCCCAAGGTGGTTAGCATACCTTGGTCAACGTTCGGTTGATAAAACTCATTCCAAATACAGACCACGCTAGATGCTGTTGAAGATTCCACGTGTTTGTGTGATCGCCATTGTTTGTGTGTGAATGTGTTTGCAGTGAGTATTGTTGTAGATACGAGTGAAGATGATTCTGCAGAAACAGAGGGATCAGAGGCAACACCTGATGCAAAACACCACGAGGATGATCCACCAAATAGGAAGATGAAGATCTTCTCACTGGTGGGAAGTCAACGAAGTATGTCTTAAGTTACACAGCACTGCCAGTCCACATCATGTTTTAGTTTCTGCTCATCCATTTGAAATATCAACATTGTTAGCTAAAGACTGTTTAGATTTTGGTGCTTTTGAACATTGAAAGAAAACAATTGACATTCTTCAGCTTATTATAACAGTTGATTGATGTCAGTGATGCATTGTAAATCGAACACGAACACTCTTTGTTTTCATTAATATCCTGCATATCCATAAGCTAAAGCCCCCCTAACCCCTCTTTCCTCCACAAGGGCTGGAAGGGATAGCCTATTGGTATGCATACTCACCTCTGAGTTGCCCAGCCAATGTTCAAATCTAGTCCCAGGTATAAACTGTCATCCTGGTGCTTTACATTCAGGGCGATCACATCAATTTCTGGGCCATCCCACCAGATCTGGATGTCTGCGAGCTTTACCTGGTGGATATAAAATATCCCACGTTATCTTTCAGAAAAAGTTAGCAAGTTATCGCCAGCGCACCCTCATCAAGTTACAAATTTCTTCACATCCAGTCGACAGCAATCAGCCCTGGACAACCAGTTCATGATATTATTGCGGATCCGGGGTGGCGGGATTCTCACCCGATCCTTGGCGCCAGCCTCACCACCGCCGTCTCCGGGGTTTATAACGCCAGCTGGCTCAGCACAGGCCTCGGGTCACGCGTCTTCAATCGCGATACCAACGTAATCCTTGTATCTTACCAGTTGGGGAAATAGAACCCCGGTTACAGACTGGTTGTGTCAGATGCCGAGCGTTTTCTGCCAGTCTGTAACCATTTGGGTTGTATATGCCAATGGAACGGATCGTTCCTCGACGCGACACAAATTAATCCATAGCGGCAACTTCATACGAACCAACCAGATTTATTGGGGAACATCGGGGAACACGACACAAGCAAAACATTCACGACAATGGTTTTATTAACAATCTTTAACCCGTTCTTAACGAGGGAACTACAGACTACAGGTTTCGAAGGGGGTCCCGACCGAGATATGCCTTAAACAACATGCAGACAAAGACAGACAGACAGACAGACAGCATGCATGCAAGACAGAGTACTTGGTGATGTTTCATGGACGAGAGGAAAGTGTCAAAAAGCACGAATGTCGCTCGTAACAAGCGGATGTCCACGGATTCCAGCCCCCAGCTCGAACACGCCACGTGGCAAGATGGTGGCGCCGTACTCTTTCTTTTCCACACCGCACACGGTCTCCACGCGCTCTGACCCCGCGTAAGGTCGACGATGGGCCTCAGCTGATCCCTCTCAATGTCCAGCATACAAATCCAGGCCCGGCCTGTGCACCAGACAAGGCCCAAATCGAGGTGCCGGGCTCCGGCAAGCGGATCGGCAAACGTGTCGAGCCATGAGGTGAGTGAGGACTGTCAGAGGCTCCGTCGTTTCCTCTCTTGCCTTCCCGCCTCGAAGCCCGACTTCTCAACTCCGTCCTCTCAGTTTCTTTCTCTGTAGAATCACCGTTTCTTTCCTTTTCCATGCTCGCCTCTCAAAGCCGGCTGCCGTTTTTCTCACTGCAGAATCACCTCCTCATAAGAGACGATCGCCGACTCGACGTGCAGGCCGCCTCTCCCACTGCCCAAAAAGGCAGACTCGACGTTCAGGCAGATTCAGCATCTCTCCTGGCAGTTTCCACACTGTCCTCCTTCGTTTGCTCGCTTAAAAAACACGAGCACGCCTCGAGAGCGACTGTTTCCACACACTGAACCCTTTTACGAAGCCTTCTTTCGCTCGCTTCGAAGCCACCCCGAGCACGCCTCGAAAACCCGACTGTTTTCCAAACTGAACTCCTTTTTCTCTCCAGTTTCTCTTTCGTTCGTTCACTTCAACCACGCGCACGCCTCCCTCAGCGAAGCCGACAAACTCCTCCTCTTAGTTTCACTTCCTCTTTTTGGCCACACCCTCTCAGCCGACTAGGCGGGGCCTCGTCCGGGATGGGGAAGGAAGAAGAGGGAGCTTTCATTCCACCACCACCGCATAAACAATAAAACAGCCTCTTCCACCTCCCGACACACATGTAGCGTCCATTTTACCAAACAACCTAGCTAAACATGCATTTAATGGGGGATCTGAGCTAATCCTATATTTAGTAGTCCAATAAGGGCCATTTCCGTAACAATATAATCTATTCCACTTGGATTGCAACCCAAGACAAGCATCAGAATGAATGACCTCATTACTGTTGACCCATGATGTAACAATGCAATGAATTATTTTGGACTTTTACAGAAACTCAAGGCCGCCGCACAAGCAGACATGGCAGACGAGTGAAGACAGAAACAGCCGGTGGAAAGAGAGAAGAAAAAGTGAGACATGTAGATGCAAAGCAAAAAGCAGAGAAAAAGCAGGACAAAACAAAAAGCATAAAGGAAGTACAAAGGTAAGCTGATCAATCATAACCGTTAGGGGTGAGAAGGAACTTCAGGATAAGAGTTTCAAGATGTTATAAGGAGATGATGCTTGGCCTACGTGGTCTCAAACGATGTGGTTTGACTGTTAAACAACTGTAATACATTGATTGTACAAGTTTATTGGGGATTCTTTTATATATTTTAAAGTAAACGGCAGTTGTGGTGGTTGTTTTTTTAAATACAAAGTCAAGGTTCGTGGAAGAGCGAGGACACAGGAGTGATCAGGACGTAATGGAACAAAAGGAACAGTGGAAAGACAGGGGGGACACCAATCGCAGGGTTGAAGGACAAAATAGAGGGAGACTTGGACAAATAAGGGATGTGGGGAGGAATGAGGAGAAGGATAGGATGCACTGCGTGGACAAGATAGATACATAAGCAAACTCTCAAGAAGGAAAAAAAACTAGAACATTTAGAATGAGGTTGGGCTTGTTTCCACACTGTCCTCCTTCGTTCACTCGCTTAAAAAACACGAGCACGCCTCGATCGAGCATGCCAGAAGAAAGCCAGTCCAAAGTGGAGAGCAGTACTCAATCAAACTGCACATGAAGACCTTGAAGGTGGAAAAATTAGAAAATTTGGAATGAGGTGGGCTTGTGGGGTGTGAGTCCAAAGGGGAGAGCAGTACTCCATCAAGCTGCAGATGAAGGCCTCGTCGTTGGAAAAAATAGAAAATTTGGAAATGAGGTGGGCTTGTGGAGTGCCAATCCAAAGGGGAGAGCAGTAATCCATCGACCTGCAGATTGGAAAATTGGACCTGGAAAATCCTCTATTTCTCTTTGCCGACGACTCCACCCTCTGCCGTACCATCTGTCATCCCTCAGACCGGCAAGCAGCAGCTTCTTCGCTCACTGCAGATCTGGATAAAATCACAAACTGGTCCAACACGTGGAACATGTCTTTCAATCCAGACAAATCTCACACTCTCACTATGTCTCTTCGAAAGGACTGTTTACAAAACCCCCCCATCCACTTTCTCAACAATCCTCTGGAAGAAGTCTTTTCTTTCAAGCTTCTAGGTCTCACTATCTGCCATGACCTTTCCTGGGAAAGTCACATTTCCAACCTCGCCTCAAAAGCCAGTCGCCAACTGGGAATCCTCCGTCGTGCTAAGTCCTTCCTCGGCCCTCTTGAGCTCCTGACCACTTACAAAGCTTTTGTCCGTAGCCTGATGGAGTACTGCTCTCCCCTCTGGGCTGGTGCTCCTGCCTCCCACCTTTCTCGGCTTCACGCTGTCGAAACCAGGGCATTTAAGATCATCGGCATCTCCCGCAATGAATCTGAGTCTTTGGGCCTCTCACTCAATCACCGCAGGTTGGTCGGTGGTCTTTCTGTCTTCTACCGACTCCTCTCCAGCCTTGCCCCCCCCTGCTCTCTCTGCGATTTGTCCCCACCACATTTCCACAGGGCGCTCAAGGTCCGCCAACAACCCCTTCTGTTAAAACTACCAAAATCACGAATCACTGCTCATCTTCACTCTTTCATTCCTCTTTTTTCCCGCCTTTGGAATAAACTTCCTCACTCTATTCTTTCCCATTCTTCCCTCCAGGCTTTCAAAACAGCTGCTCACCACCACCTCTTATCTTCCCCCATCCAAATCCTCGATCTTTTCTACCCCCGATAATCCACCCAAGCCCACTTCCTTCATTTCTCCTACTTTCCTTCCTGAAAGTCCCTGAAATGTCCATCTTCTCTTCGCCATGTTCTCCGTCCCATCCCCATCCCTCTCCCTTCCACAGTTCACCTAATGTGTCTGTTCCCCACTGTTTTGTCCCTTCCACTCCCGCTCCTCTTGTCTCATGCCTCCTTGCTGTGAGTTGTGTGTTAGCTCTCATACGAGCCTCGACCAAGGTATACAAAAAAAAAAAAAAAAAAAATTGGAATGAGGTAGGCTTGTGGAGTGCCAGTCTTCTTGTTCTTGCACATAGCCAATATGGATTGCGCTAAAGTTTAATGTCCAAGTTCTGCAGCCATATGGCTGCCTCAGTGGTAAGTTGGTGGAGAGCTAAAAGTCCTCCCGATAACTTCCACAAGGGACAGTGTGAGGTGATGTGCTCCATCGTCTGAACTCCTCCGCAGTCACAGAGTGCATCTGGCCTCATCCTTCATTCGTCGAGGGTACGACCGCAAAGGCCCTGTCCAGTGCGGAGTCTGTTGAGGGCCGTCCATTGCCTACTTTGGAGTGTGAAACTGGATGGAGGAATGAGTGGATCATGTACAATATGTTTATTCGGAGCTGTGGCAGCCTCCCAGCTGCCCCTCCACAAGTTGGCTTCTCTTTTATGGGCTCCAGTAAGGAGCTCGGCACAATTCCGTGGTGGTTTTTGGGACTTGAGGTGACAGCACAGATGTTCAGTGAGAAGGCGCTGGGCTGGAATTTTGGAAGCCAAAATGCGGCTGAAGTTTCGGGATAATAGCACATTCCTACGGATGGCTGGTGGAGCAATGTTGCAAAGGAGAGGAAGCCACTCAGTCTTTGTTGGCTTGAGGGTTCCAGACACTGTTCTCATCGTGGTGTTTAACCCAACATCAATGGCCTTCATATGGGCGCTCTGGTCAAAAGTAACATGAAGGTATTTGGGATAATGGACATTTTCAACTTTCATACCGCAGAATGTCACATCTACCTCTGCATTTGCTGTGCGATTGTCAGGATGGTGGGTGCAGGCAGCTGTTTTGTTGGGGTTTGGGCGGAACTTCCATACTCCTGCACTATGCCTCCATTATACCCAGATCTCAGGTGAGTTGGTTCCAACAGATTTTAGGTCAAGTCCCTGTGCTACGAGTGTGATGTCATCAGCATAGGCAAGTTTGAAGGAGGTCATTGCTGGCAGGTCACTAACGTAGAGGTTAAAGAGGGGTGGGGGCTGGAACAGATCCTTGAGGGAGGACATCGTTTAGTCTTCGAACATGGCTGATTTTTTTCTGTTGAGGCTAATGTGGATCTTTCGGAAGAGGGGAGGGATTCTACTCCTCCCCATGCACATAACAACACATTATAATGCCTGAGACATCCATTACTAAAAGGAGAAGTGTGTGTGTGTGTGTGTGTGTGTGTGTGTGTGTGTGTGTGTGTGTGTACATTCATGCAGCCGTCACATTTTATTTTAAAGGGTTCCTGCTGTCCTCTATATATTACTAAAACTCTCATCTTGTATGCATGTATGTATGTTCCCAAAATACAGCCAAAACGGTACACGATAGCGCAAAAATTTTAGTGGCACTGTACTGACCATTCGCCTGCGGTGTGCAGTATCAAGTTTCATTCAAATCGGGCAACGAAAAAAATTATTAAAAAATCAATTCCCAATTCAGTCAAGTACTCTTCGGGAGTATTTGATCAATGCAAACAACCTCAGCGGTATAGTTCGCTGGAGCTATCTTTTAATTTTTTTGAAATGTTTTTTTTATCAACCGCCACCACAACGGGAACCCAACGGGTTCACGGGTCGTCTAATAGTCTCCAAATAATAAAAATGGTCCCATCGGAAAGCTAATAATCTATTCACTTGAAACAAAAATTTGTGTCCGAGAAATCGTGAAAATTACTTCTTTCAAAGCTCGTCTTTCCAGAATGAAATAAGAAGCAGGACCGGGACCTTCAATGCAGCCGTTCCAACGGTATGACAGCAGGAACCCTTCAGAATAACACATGACGTACATGGAAGAAGCACACAAAATTATATCTAGTATATAAAGCTCTTTCTAACAACTGATTGACTGATGACTGACTCACTCACTGATATAAATGTTTAGTACCTTCTAAGTGGGGTAGAAATCAAAAATTTTGCATAATGATGCAACTCAAAACCAATATCCCACAAAAAAAAATCACAAAAAAGTCGGAAAATGTCCGAAAACGGAGATATCTACAATTAAAAGGTGGCCCGTGCAGACTCTCTCTGCTCACTGCGGGCCACGTGATCAAAGACAGTGGAGCTTACATTGGAACTCGTTGCTTGGAAACGGTAACAAGTGTCTCTTTCGCCCCTTATTTTATAACTATTTAAAATTTTTATTTAATTACTCATTTATTTAATACATTGTTTGGGAAAAGAGCCCTGGATTTTTTTTTATTTATTTATTTAAAGCCACTCGAAGGTATAATACCTCGGTACACGGATCGTCCAGAGTGAACCAATTGCTTAATCCCACTTTGCGATATCTGTACTGGGTAATTAGGATCATAATCCTGGTTTGACTCCACAAAACTATTTATTGTGGAGAACAAGAAAAGATATTTTTCACAATTCCAAACTTAGAGTACAGTTTCTCCACTGCCTTGTTTCAAGTTACTCAAGTAAATTGTTCCCCCTCTCCTCCCCATATAAATAGTGGGGCAACTTAGCTAAATATAGCATAACAATTGTGCATTTTGTGAGGAAAGCACCAAATTCTGCACACTAGTAGCCTATCATATTATGAACAGATTTGGATATTGGGCCATCTCAAAATTTTTGATGGCAGTGGAAAATGGCTGCCATAGCCATCAGCGGCTGAATTTGAGATGGCCCAATATCCAAATCTGTTGATAATATGATAGGCTACTAGTGTGCCAAATTTGGTGCTTTCCTCACAAAATGCACAATTGTTATGCTAAGTTGCCCCACTAAAAGTACACATGCATTGGAGAATGCAGTAAATTTAGTAGAAATCTACCAAATCTGTTCAAAATATTTGATGTTTGAGATTGTGTTGACTTTTGGACAATTTATTTTTGTCACCTGTCCAAAGCTCCACAGAATCCGAGTCAAGCTCCTCAAACGATACAGATTCTGAATCGTCAGCTTCATCCCTGTCTCCAGAAGAACTTCAACGCCTCGAGGAAAAGTTGGAAGAAACAAAAAAGCTCATTTCTTCCATGCGTAACAAGCCTTGGTCGATGGCAAGGCGGATAAAAGTGCTCAGGTATTGCAACCAACTGCACTCTTTTGTCTGTTATTCTCATTATCAGTATACTTTGCTAAAGTATTTTGTTTTGTTGTAAAATTTTATAATCAAGTCGGTGCAAAAACTTGTCGTAAAGACTGAGATATGATGAAATTTGCTTTCATTTTCCACTATTGGCTCATTTAAAATCCAACAGGAGGCTTTTTAGGCAGACTAAGTCCCCATCGCAGTAGATAAAAACTCCTTCAATTCAATTATTTTCATCTCTGTATTAATATGAGGATGTGGAATGAGTTGGTTTGAGGCTTGGGCATATACGAGGTCCGTCTAAAAAGTAACGGGACTGAGCCTGCTGTGTGCTCCACTTACACAACTTGAATGAACGGGTTGCGTCACAGTCTTTCGCAACATTCCGGCAATATATATGATTGGTGATGGTTGACTGCGCTCATTGTGTGATTTTTTACGTCGTGCTTTACACGTTGTCCAGTCTGAGTCGTCGCGCTATGAGTTGTAAGCAGAGAGCCAATCTGAAGTTTCTTGCCAAGCTTGGCAAAACACCTTCCGAATCCTTCGCAATGCTGCAGCAAGTCTACGGGGAAGAAATGATGTCACGTACACGTGCATTTGAATGGCACAAGAGGTTCAAAGAGGGACGGGAGGAGGTTGAAGATGATCCACGGTGAGGAAGACCTTCGACGAGCAGAACGACGGACAAGGTCGAGCGTGTGAAGCAGATGGTGCACGCAGATCGTCCACTCGTGGTGCGGATGATTGTTGAGGAACTTTCCATCAACAAGGACACTGTCTGGAGCATCATCACTGAAAATCCCGAAATGCGTAAGGTGAGCACAAACATGGTTCCCAAGCTGTTGTCCGAGGACCAGAAACAGCAAAGAGTCACTGTCTGTCAAGACATTCTCGAGGCCGTGATGCCGTGACGTGACGACAGAGTCTCTGGGCTGTGAGGGCCGTGACGACGGAGTTCCAGAGGATTCCAGAAGAAGCCTCCCGGGGGTGCATCGAAGCGTGAAAGAAGAGGATGGACAAGTGTGTGAGACTGGAGGGAAACTATTTTGAAGGGGACAAGCTGTGATTTCAATATATTTTTTTGAGTAAAATTTCTGTGGTCAGTCCCGCTACTTTTTAGACGTATACATGTGATTAGACATTACGTGATTACGTTACATATATATATATATATATATATATATATATATATGTATATATATGACCTTACAGTAAGGGTTCCTGTAGTTTAGTGGTGCTGCAGCAATTGTAGTAGCTCGCTGGTGGTTGAACAGGTTTCCTGGGCTCATTTATTACCTCTGCCACTGAAGGTGGAAGGAAGTTATGTTTTAACCACTCTCTGTCTGTTTATGTGACTGTTTGTGTACAGGATATCTCAAAAAGTTGTGGACGGATCCGGATGAAATTTTGTGGGTCAGGTTCGGTGTGTGACAAGGACGAACTGATTAGATTATGGTGAAGATCCGGATCCGGATTTGGATACGAGAATTATTTGTTTTTAAAATTGATTCTTCACCATTGAGAGATTGGGCCACAAACGATATATAGCATGATATTTCAAAAATGTATTGGGCCAGATATGTTGTTGTAGATCAAGCATGACGTGGTGGAGGTGTGCGCTCTTTTGAGTGCCCTTCCAGTTTAGTTAGTACTTGATGGCCACTTGGGTACAGCCAAGAGATTCTCTGAAAAGAAAATGTTACTATGTGTGTTTTAATGTTGTAGAGAATGCCAGCAGTTTGTGGAGAAGTACGAAGGTGCACTCGGAAAAGGGAAAGGGCGTAAGTTATACGCTTACAAAGTTCTCATGAAGAAGGTGAGTGAACTCGGAAAAATGTTGGTTGTTTTGTAAAAATTTAGAGCAAATTATTTTGCTGTTTTTAAAGACTTTAAAAAGGAAATCCCAAACATTTCATCACGCCACGTATGCACATTGCACAAGCATGTTTAAAGAAAACATTTGAAAATGCAACATATGACAAATATAACATCAGAAGCTATCTCAGCTTCCCAATTCTGTAGTTTTCTCTGATATTGCTTGTTTCACTTGTCAATGAAGAAATATATGAAGTTCCAACGTGATTTTGAAAACTTCAAAACGGCATGTATTCCGTGGGAAATGAAGATCAAAGAGATTGAAAGTAAGTTGCATTTTTTTTTTCCATTTTGCAGAAATATTGAATGTATTATTATGATTTAATGTGAATATAATAAATTATGGCATGATGTGGAATTAATTTTATCCTTCCTATGCTACACATGGCTGCTCGGATAGCTTAGAGGTTTGCGCTTTCTCCTCTGATCTGTCAAGCCTGGGTTTAAATCTCGACTCGGTTATCAACTCTCATCCTGGTGTTGCGCGTGCATGGCGAGACATCCTTACTGTACTTCACGGACCGGTGTTTGTGTGTTTGTTAAATGTTTGTCGCGCTACTCCTACAGTTCTGGGCTGATTACATCCAGGCTTGCTAGATCGGATCAGCATCGTCCCAAGTAATGTGTAGTGGTGTTTTACCTTTACCAGTGGTCTTGGGAGGAGGTGGAATGCAAATTTTCTATGTAAATGTGTATCGTGTAGCGCCGCCTCCAGGTGGGGGAGGATATTACAAGTCCCCACCATTTACAGTGCAGTGCGCATCTTTTTCTCAGTGGTTGTCCGCTCGCCAGTGTGTGCATGAGCTATCACTTGAGGGGATTTCGAGTATATTTGTCAAAAAAACGACCAGTTTCAGAAAATCATCAGTAACTGTGACGTATGTTCACTCAGACTATCAGGTTACGCATCATTTTGTAGCTACGAGGCATGGCTAAAATGTGTGAAAAGTTCACATCGTACTTATGTATCTTATGGACGCAACACAAGAAAACGTTCTGAAAATCTGAAGTTTTTTTTCCTGCATTTTTGCGTTTTCAAATTTTGGTAAATTTATTGCAGTATTTTATCTAAATAACCAAACTACCTGATCGGGATCTCCGGTTTTGCGCCAATCATTGTGCTTCATTTCAAAGTTGAAACAATTGGAATATCAGGTCACTTAACCGAGCAACGGCTGAAAATAACACCGGACCCCCCCCCCCAATTTTCAGAAAATTTACTCAATTTGCGATTTTTGTGAAAGATGTGGAATGGAGTAAAATATTTTCCATAAATGTGATGGATTGTGAGTGCACATCACTCGAACGTATTGTTACGGCTGTGGAAATTCGCAAACCACCATCCAGGGCCCGTAGGTGAGCTATCTCTAAGTACATGTGTAGTTAGCCCAAACCCGTTGTATAGAGGGAATTTATGTGATTCATTCGGGCTGCGATCCTTTGAGTTAGGCGTTTTTCTGTTCTATCTTTATTTTGAACCAACCACGTCTCAACCGCCATCACACAACAACCACCTTAACCACCACGCCAGCCATCGTCACCAACTACAACCACGCTCCAACCCTCAGACAACAACAACAACAACAACGCCAACAGCCACGGCCTTTATCTTCACAACTCAATCCCGCAAACATCGCATCACTGCCATTCCCAACGGCACCATAACCATCAACCACCACCGAAAACCCTCCACCACCTTCACCTCTCTCCTTCTACGGCCATTCCCGCACCACCTGTGAACACTGAACGTCGGGCTGTCTTGGGCCCGTTCGGCGATTGGTGCCGAGCGCACCGAGCCGCGGGCGCAAATAGCGGCCTTTCCGAGGGAAAATTCGGATCAAGAACGCTACACGCCCACTTCTCCGTCCAATTAGCAAGTGCGGGGCGGCTTGGCCCCGCCTCCAGGCGCATCTGTGTGAAATCGATATATGCAAATTCTACGATCAGGGGAGGTTCACGCCCCCCGTTTCCTCCGACCAATGGGCGAGCGTGGCTCCGCCCCCGAGCTCATCCTGATCCGAATATTTGCATATTAGCTGCTCCTGCCAGCCTATAAAACGGCGAGCGCAAGGCGAATCATGGCAGAGTGAGTCAGTTTTTGGTTGGAGAGTGGAAGAGAGCCAGGGGAAGAGAGTGTCATCGAGAGAGTTGGGTTCTGGAGTCGGCTGAGAAGAGTTTCGGGAAGAGGCAAAGGAGCTCGGGTCCGAGGCGAGAAGGACGGCGGTCGGCGACGAGGTCGCAGTGTGGGATCGCCGCTCATCACGGGACCAAAGCCAGCCAGCCATCTCCCTCCCCCAGGGCATCAACAATTCCCCTTTCCCCCACGCTGAGATAGTGCAAAAAGGGGGCCCCGTTCCCACCCCACTCCAAACGTCGTGCCAACGAAACCCGCCAAGGAGCACGGAGTCGGGGCACAGCCACGTGGCCACATCTGCGGCTCGCCCGCCAACGCATCACGAGGACGCGGGTAGGACCCCCCCCCCCGGTCTCGCGGACCCGGCCGCTCCTCCAGGTCATGCGCACATATTGGCCTACATGCCTGTCTGCCCCTTGTCTATGAGGGTGGCTTCTCTCCTTTGCTTTTGTGTAAATGTGTTGGCGTCGTCTGTAAAGTAGAACTGTATCATAAGTGTCCACACCCACCATCCTCACCATTAAGCCAACACCAGACATACCAATAATGTTCTGATACAAATAATGAAAAGTGCATTTTTTGCAGGGTTTTCAACATGTTATTGGCGCATACTCGAACAGACTTCACGGAAATTGTGCCATTCTGCATTGGGGTGTTACCGATAATAAGTAGGCATACTTTGATGCATGGGTTTGTGAATTTTCAGGAACAATTAAATATACTTTAAAAAATATTTTCTGAAATTTTGCATTTTCGGCTGGTGTTTGTACATTTGTTGTCACAGTTGTCCTTGACAAATTAAAACAGGTTGTAGATATTGAGGGAGAAAGGTTCACGGGAACGTCATTTCTCCACTCCGGCCACCAGACTACAAGTGCCGTCCATCGGATGGACATCAAGCTGGAGGACCCGTCTGTCGGCGCTGGAGATATTGGTGGAAGTCAAAGATCATGCAAAGGTGTCTTTCACGAAGAGGAGGCGAGTTATCGCAGACACCTTCGCAAAATTATAAATTCCCACCACTGTCATATCTGAGACTTGGGCCAAACTTAACCTTCGGATGGCCCCACCCAAATTGTGGGATTAATTGGAACCATTCAAGGTGTTATCGTAGTCGTAGTCGTGGATCATGCAAATCAGCACACCACCTTCACTGTGTCATTCCCCAATGGTAAAATGGCATTCCTGAGCTGCTTCCACCAATGAGCGGCCCTCCGTCATGATAAAGATAGGATCCCTAAAACCTAACGTCAATAGAAAGAAAATTGGTTTAAAAATTATTAATGAAAATATTGATAATTTGTATTCACATAATACATTTGTGTAAAATGTACATAACACTTACTCAATCTGATTAACAGGTCATTTTGGATCTTCAGTTGCCTCGTATTTTATTTTCCTGCGCTGGATGTATGGAATGAATTTGGTGTTGTTCGGCCTCACGTTTGGTCTGATCATGGTTCCGGAGGTAGGTCATCAGGAACGAAGGGTCAATGTTTCTGCTTTAACGCAGAATATCACATGATTCTGTCTTTGTTTGGCCATTGAGTTAATTCGGGGATTTTGGAACGTGCGTCTCGTTTATCCACACCAGGTGTTTTGTCAATTCCAAAAAAGATGATTTGATCTAGATCATTTAGGGCCAACGATTTTGAGCCTCATTAGTGTTTAACACAATATATTGATGATGTATACAGCATATCTGTGGTTGAGTGGAATGGATGTCTTGTCTGTCCAGTTGTTGATGGGCAAACCGTATGGAAGCATCCCTCGCAAGACGGTTCCACGGAACTCCACAGACACGGCCATGGACTTTGCTACTTTGTGGAACTTCCGGGTACAGTCATAAGCAATCAAAATCCCTCTCTCTTTTTTCCCTCCCATATGTCTGTTGCATCTATATCCGGTTCGCCACAGCTTAGCCACAGCTTATCCACAATAAGTTGTGAAAATGCTGCTTTTATTCGTCAAAGTTGTGGGTTGCCTGGTGTTACCCGGTCAATTTTTTTGTGGGGGGCTAAAACGCTTCTCTCGCTACCTATTAATAGTGGGGCAACTTAGCTAAATATAGCGTAGCAATTGTGCATTTTGTGAGGAAAGCACCAAATTTGGCACACTAGTAGCCCAACATATTGTTGTGGTTACCAAATTCGCAAACCACCATTCAGGTCCCTTAGGTGAGGTATCTCGGTAAGTGCATGTGTAGTTAGGCCCAAACCCGTTGTCTAGTGGGAATACATGTCATTTATGTGAGCTGCGACTCTTCAGGATAGCCGTTTTTCTTTTACTATCTTTATTTTGGACCAACCGCCATGATTACCACCACAACCACAACATCAACCACCAACCACAACGCCGCTTCACCACAACCGCCACGACCTTCCCGTCACACCTCGCAACCGTAGCATCGCCACCGTTCTTGCCCCGCTGTGGGTACCGGTGTTGGACTCGTGCAGGGCGCACGTCGAACAGCGTGAACAAAATCACGGATTTTGTGCTTCAAAAACGGATCAAAAACGACACACGCCCACTTTTTGCCGTCCAATCGGTGAGCGAGGGGCGAATTTGGCCCCGCCTCCAGGACGATCGATATATGCAAATTTGTGGATCAAAAAGCCTTCACGCCCACTTTTTCTCGGGCCAATGGGGAGCGAGGTGAAAGGTCAAAGGGAGGGGGTCAAAGGCGAAGCTACGGGGGGGATAAAAGGACCGTGTTCGTCAGTCAGAGCAGTGTGGAAGTCTGGAGCCCGAAGCCTGCAGTAGCTGGAGAGTCCAAAGAAGAGTCCAACGGGAGAGTCCAGAGGAGGAGAGTCCAAAGAAGAGTCCAACGGGAGAGTCCAAAGAAGAGTCCAGAGTCGGAGAGTCCAGAGGCGGAGAGGCGGCAGCGGCGAAGGCAGACGAGGGGGTGCTTGCGTCGGTGCCGGGAGCTGCACGCCCGAGGGAGGCCGGCAGTGCGACCTGTCCGAGGTGGAGACGCACACCAGGGATAATAAAGATCCTCTATACCCCAAGCATCAGCAACCCCCTCCTGTTTCCCCCCGCGCTGAGATAGTGCGACCAAGGGGGCCCCGTTCCCACCCCCTACCAGACACCGTCCACGAGGCCCGCGGGGTTGGGGCGCCATCGCCGCTCCGCGTCTCATCACCAGACGGGTAGGCGCGACCCGGTCTCGGCCTCAGGCCCGCCTCATTCTTGGGGGTATTCTTTTCCTTGGTTTTGGGTATGTGTTGTCGGCGCCGTCTGTGAAGTAGAATTGTATAAGTGTTGCCGTGTGCTCGGTAGTCGGTATTAGCTCTGCATTGTGTTTCTCTTTTGCTTTTTGTGTAAATGGAATTGTGTTTTCTTTTTTCTGTGTGCTTTTGGTGGAATTGAATGTGTGTGCTTCCCGTGTGCCGCGAATAAATGTGCTTTATTATTGAACTGTTCTCCCGCTTCGCTTCGTCTTTTTCTCCCATTGAATCCTCATCTTGCTCCACGTAAAGGGTTGGTAGTGGGCTGAATACGCCCGATAATTAATCGAACCGTCGAGGTCGACGATAACACCGCTCGGTTATTCTGATAGTACGGAACGGGTCGCTTAAGTGGCCCGTGTCCGAAGTCGACCTGCGGCGAGGTGCGATCGCCCGGTCTACCCTCCGCGTGGGTACTTAGGTAGGTCGAATTTGGCGAGCAACCCTATCCCACGCGGGGGCTGATTGGCTCGATCGCGGTGAGACCGAAAGGTCCACCCGTGACTGGTTCCCGGCGTTAGTCCGAGAGGGTCACGACTGGATTGTCCGTCCGGTGGGCGACGTGCCGCGATTCGAGTTACGTGGCCATCAGCACGCCGGCGGGCGCGAATACCGCAACACTGGTGTCAGGTCGTGCGATACAAATTCATCGCCCTCCTCGCGGCACTGGTATCGGAGAACAGGAAAACGGGCTCTCCTGTCTTCGGCTAAATTCACGGGAATCGGTCCAGGGGTGAGAGAAGCGACCCCCGATTCCCTCCAAATTACGAGCGAGTTAAATTAACCCTTCACGAGAAGCAAGATGGCGTCTCAAGGCGAGCGGGAGCCGGGGGTATTAGAAATGTATATGTGTAGTAATGTAGAATCCATGGTCCAGGATGGAATCCCCGAGCAGGAAATGTTGATTGTGCAGGAACACGGACTCGCCCAACTGAACCCAGGGCCCGAGGTGGGTGCGGCAGCGGCCGCGGTGTATGACACCTCCCCCCCCTCTCCACCAAAACCCTTCCCCAACCCTTGCCGAAACGGCTCAGCTGAGTGCATCCAACATGGCCCAGCTATGCGCCATGCTGGCGGCAATGAACAAACAAATGATCGAAAAAATGGATGCGAATATGAAAAACGAAATGAAAGGCATGAACGAAAAGATGGATGCGAATACACAAAAAATGGATGAAAAGATGGATACAAATACAAATGAAGTGAAAACGACGATGGATGCGAATACACAGCACATGAAGGAAGAAATGAAAAAGTTCCGGGGTGAGACGCAGAACATGGGCCGATGCCTGCAGGCGGGCATGAAGGCCGTGACAAAGGAAATAATAGTGGAGACAAGGGAGGTAAAGGGTGAAGAGTTGGCAGAGACACGGGAGATAGAAAAAATAGAGGAAAGACTACACGAGGAAGACGGGGTAAGTGACGCACACACACACACAGAGGTAGTGGAGGACAATGGGGGTGAGCTGGCGGACTGGGTAGAGACCCAGTGCGAGCACCTGGATGGCCTCCTCCAGGAACAAGGGGAGGGAGTATGCCCCCTTGAGGCGAGTCACGACCAGGTGAGTTCGGTCGTGCTTTGTGAGGTTGAGGGGACGGGTGCTGTGGACGGGTGCACGGAGAGCTTGGGGGGTATAGAGGCCCCGGAGACCCTTGTGGGGACACGAATCCCCAGAGTGGTTGTCCCTGTGTGTGTGGTGCAAGGCGTGAGTGCGTCCCCGTGTGTGGAAGCGACCCCGTGTGTGGAAGCGACCCCGTGTGTGAGTGGTGTGGTGGCGATGGTGCCGGAGTGCGTGCTTCCCAGCACGCCGTGTGTGGATGAGGCACCGCGGGTTAGTGCCCCCGCGTGTGTGGATGAAACGGCCAGTGTGAGTGAGGCACCGCGGCTTAGTGCCCCCGCGTGTGTGGGTGAGGCACCGTGTGTGGAAGAGACCGCGTGTGTGAGTGTCGCCGTGTGTATGAGTGAGGTACCGCGGGTGAGTGCCCCCGCGTGTGTGAGTGAACGGCCGTGTGCAAGGTCGTTGTGTGCAAGGGAGACCGTGTGTGTGAGAGAGCGGTATGTGAGGGAGATGTCGGTTGGCATGCGGGAGCACGCAGCCGCGTCTCCCGGTGTGAATGTGATGGAGTGGACTGTGTGCGTCGTAACACGCAGGTATGCGTGTGTGGAATGGAGGCGACGACGGCGACATGGGAGAAACGAAAGCCGGGTAGCGGCTGTAGCTGTTTCGAGGACCGTGCCGGGTTCACCCAGCAGTGAGCACGAGGTTCGTGCTGTGCAACGCACGAGACCGCCACGTGCTCGCTTGCGAGAGTGAAGTCCCGGTCCGGAAACGCACGCGGTGGATTTGCCGATCCCGCGGACGGACAAAGTTTAGGCAGGTAAATGGATTTGGACCGGACGGGTTCTCCACGCGATCGTGTGTGTTAAGCTCCAACGGGCAAAGCACATGTGTTCGCGTGGGGAACCCCTCGAGACGTGGGGCTTGTGTTTTTTTTTTATGCCCACGGTGACGCCATGGCTGCACGTGGGGTTGGAATCCGGCAGGAGGGGTATCTCTGCCGGATGGTACCGTCCAAGGAGGGACGAGGAACACGTGCAGCTGCATGACGTCACGGGCAGGTGCAAAGTGCGCGAGTTGCCGCGCTGGCGCTGCGCATGTAAAGAAAAAAAAAAAAAAGAACAAGCCTCACTTTCGGGTACACAGGATTCCTGGGCAAGGGGTGAAAGACCCCCTTAGCCTGGGCACAGGATGGAAACTAGTTAGGGGGAAGGGTTAGCTTAGTTAGACCGACTTCATGGGGCAGGGGTAAGTCCTCATGGAGTCCGTGGAATGGATTAGTTAGAGGGATTGTAGCCAGATTTAGGTTGGGAAATAAAATGATTGATTTAGAGACCGTGACAGACTTGTGAGTGTGTAGAGGGGACGTAGTTTAGCTACGTAGTGTTAAAAGGAACGTGCTATAGTTTAAGGGACGACGTGGGAGCACGAGTTAGTTAGGGGTGCAGATAGAAGGATGGCAGACTTCAGCGGTGAGTGAGTTGCAGAGTTGTTGGTGAGTTGTGAGGTGAGTACTTGGTGAGTGAGTGAGGCCAGCGGGTCTGTGTGTATGGAGCGAATGGGGAATGCATGGTGCGATGAGTGATTGGGGGGAGGAGTGACTCCCGCCCAAGGGACCCCGGGGTCAGTGTAGAGTGAGTTAGCTGGGTTAGTCAAATTGAAAAATGGAGGTCGTTTTGTTGTTGGTGGGTGTGTAGGCTCGAAACCCGTTTGGAGGGGTGCAGGAGCCCTGTTGACGGGCTTGGGAGCGTGGCTGCGAAAGGTGAGTATCGCTGAGTGGGTACCCCGGGCACCAGGCTAGTCGGCCGCGGTAGGCCATGGGTCCATGGGGGGCCGGGATAGAGTAGTGGGCACGGGTGCGCCTGCTTGGTGCGGGGGCCCGGGGCGCCATTAGCCGCGTGGGCAGTGTTGTGGGCACGGGTGACCCTCGGAAAGGGGCCCGGGAGGCCGGCCTGCCACGTGTGCGTTTCAGGGGAGGTGCCATGGGGGGCACTCCCCGGTGTTAGGGAGCTGGTAGGCTCGGAGGCAGTGTAGTGCCCGGGGGTGCCATAGCGGGAGATTCGGCAGAGAGTCGTGCCTGCCAAAGGGAGCCACGTGTCCTAGCCAGGAGACCGTGTGAGGGCACGGAGAGAAAATTGGGGGGCGAGGCCCGAAATTGTGAGGACACCAACACAGGCGACGGGAATCTGGGTTGTTAGAACCAATAGTTTAAGCGAGAGGCGCTTGTTGAAAGCCCCGGGGTAGTTTAACAGTTAAATGGATAGGGTAGATTAGGAAGTGTACCCCTCCGCACCATCCATCCCCTCGCTGTCGTTGTGGGCCGCTGGACCCACTTTGGTTATAGATCGCCGAACTCTGGGGGAGGCCATTCTGAGGCTTCGGTGGGCCTCGACACAGGACGTTAGCTCTCCCTTGTTCCCCTCCGGGAAGGGAACGTAGGGGTTGGGAGTAGGCTAGGTGACAGTATAGGTTAGCCGAACAAGGACGATAAAGGGGGTTAGGGGACGATTTATAGTGGGGAAGTAAAAGAAAAAAAAATAATAAAAAAAATTAAGGGGGCTAAATTGGGGTTTGACAAATTAAGGGAGTGGGTATGTACAGTGACAGGCAAAGGCGATAGGTGGGAGGGAGACTGGGAGGTAGGTCCGAGCCCGCCTTCCAAGTGGCCAGCACCACCGCACTCCCTCCACCAACCTCCACTGAACGGCAAAGGCTGGCCAACTTCATCGGCTGGCCGTGTTTTGCTTCAAGGCGGAGGCCGGCCAACTTCATCGGCAGCTGTGTGCTGCAAGGCCTGTGCCGGCCAGTTCATCTGCAGCTGTGGTACTTCAAGGCCTGTGCCGGCCAGTTCATCTGCCGGCTGTGTTTGCCTGCAGCGGCCTTCTTCTGCGGGCTGTGTTTGCCTGCTGCCTTTGCCATGCCATGCCCACTGCCCACGTTCACCAGCCCCGTTCAATTTTTGCTTTGCCCCCCCTGTTCATTTCCATGTGCGCCAGGATCAAGGCAACAGTTTGCAAGCTGCGAGAACTGCCCTGTTGGCAGCTACAACACGGGCCTGCAGTGGCGGCCCGTGCACCGTGTTTGTGTCCATGCATCCATTCGTTGTGCTCATTGCGTGTGCCACTTGAGCTGGCACGGAGACTGCGTTTGTGCAGCCCATGCACCGTTGTGGTTCACTGCATTCAGTTCAAACCGTTCATGCATCCATTCGTTGTGCTCATTGCGTGTGCCACTTGAGCTGGCACGGAGACTGCGTTTGTGCAGCCCAAGCACCGTTGTGGTTCACTGAGTTCAGTTCAAAAGGGAAGGCCTTGGACTGCGTGTGAGCAGCCAGCCACGTTCCCTGTCACCTGCATTGTTTGAGCCAGAGACTGCATGTGGGCAGCCTGGCTCCCTGCTAACTGCTTTTCTTTTGCAGAGTTCAGTGATCCTGGGCCATGGTTTAGTGTAAAATTTGTAAGTTAAGGTAAGATGTACTGTAAATATGAGTGCGCCCCCGGCATGTATGTCTTAGCGCCGGCAATTTTATTTAAGTCGTCCGTGTGAGTGAGTTTGTTTAGATAGTTACGCAGCCCTCAGGTTATTTATTTTGGGGACACGAATACCATGAATGTCGCACTCAGGGATCCGTAGGTAAAATGTACTAGGGGAAAACTACACATGATGGCACACGAAAATTTGACGACTCGGGACGAGTCTGTAAAAAGGGGAGGGGGTAGTGTTGTGGTTACCAAATTCGCAAACCACCATTCAGGTCCCTTAGGTGAGGTATCTCGGTAAGTGCATGTGTAGTTAGGCCCAAACCCGTTGTCTAGTGGGAATACATGTCATTTATGCGAGCTGCGACTCTTCAGGATAGCCGTTTTTCTTTTACTATCTTTATTTTGGACCAACCGCCATGATTACCACCACAACCACAACATCAACCACCAACCACAACGCCGCTTCACCACAACCGCCACGACCTTCCCGTCACACCTCGCAACCGTAGCATCGCCACCGTTCTTGCCCCGCTGTGGGTTCCGGTGTTGGACTCGTGCAGGGCGCACGTCGAACAGCGTGTACAAAATCACGGATTTTGTGCTTCAAAAACGGATCAAAAACGACACACGCCCACTTTTTGCCGTCCAATCGGTGAGCGAGGGGCGAATTTGGCCCCGCCTCCAGGACGATCGATATATGCAAATTTGTGGATCAAAAAGCCTTCACGCCCACTTTTTCTCGGGCCAATGGGGAGCGAGGTGAAAGGTCAAAGGGAGGGGGTCAAAGGCAAAGCTACGGGGGGATAAAAGGACCGTGTTCGTCAGTCAGAGCAGTGTGGAAGTCTGGAGCCCGAAGCCTGCAGTAGCTGGAGAGTCCAAAGAAGAGTCCAACGGGAGAGTCCAGAGGAGGAGAGTCCAAAGAAGAGTCCAACGGGAGAGTCCAAAGAAGAGTCCAGAGTCGGAGAGTCCAGAGGCGGAGAGGCGGCAGCGGCGAAGGCAGACGAGGGGGTGCTCGCGTCGGTGCCGGGAGCTGCACGCCCGAGGGAGGCCGGCAGCGCGACCTGGCCGAGGTGGAGACGCACACCAGGGATAATAAAGATCCTCTATACCCCGAGCATCAGCAACCCCCTTCTGTTTCCCCCCGCGCTGAGATAGTGCGACCAAGGGGGCCCCGTTCCCACCCCCTACCAGACACCGTCCACGAGGCCCGCGGGTTGGGGCGCCATCGCCGCTCCGCGTCTCATCACCAGACGGGTAGGCGCGACCCGGTCTCGGCCTCAGGCCCGCCTCATTCTTGGGGGTATTCTTTTCCTTGGTTTTGGGTATGTGTTGTCGGCGCCGTCTGTGAAGTAGAATTGTATAAGTGTTGCCGTGTGCTCGGTAGTCGGTATTAGCTCTGCATTGTGTTTCTCTTTTGCTTTTTGTGTAAATGGAATTGTGTTTTCTTTTTTCTGTGTGCTTTTGGTGGAATTGAATGTGTGTGCTTCCCGTGTGCCGCGAATAAATGTGCTTTATTATTGAACTGTTCTCCCGCTTCGCTTCGTCTTTTTCTCCCATTGAATCCTCATCTTGCTTCACGTAAAGGGTTGGTAGTGGGCTGAATACGCCCGATAATTAATCGAACCGTCGAGGTCGACGATAACACCGCTCGGTTATTCTGATAGTACGGAACGGGTCGCTTAAGTGGCCCGTGTCCGAAGTCGACCTGCGGCGAGGTGCGATCGCCCGGTCTACCCTCCGCGTGGGTACTTAGGTAGGTCGAATTTGGCGAGCAACCCTATCCCACACGGGGGCTGATTGGCTCGATCGCGGTGAGACCGAAAGGTCCACCCGTGACTGGTTCCCGGCGTTAGTCCGAGAGGGTCACGACTGGATTGTCCGTCCGGTGGGCGACGTGCCGCGATTCGAGTTACGTGGCCGTCAGCACGCCGGCGGGCGCGAATACCGCAACAATATTATGAACAGATTTGGATATTGGGCCATCTCAAAGTTTTTGATGGCAGTGGAAAATGGCTGCCACAGCCATCAGCGGCTGAATTTGAGATGGCCCAATATCCAAATCTGTTCATAATATGTTGGGCTACTCGTGTGCCAAATTTGGTGCTTTCCTCACAAAATGCACAATTGGTATGCTAAGTTGTCCCACTATAAGGAATGAGGTCGGGGATCATTTTAAATTACCTTCACGTAGCTAGAAAGGCTTAGGCACTATCAAGAGATTTACAAATGGCCCGTCACGTCACCCGTCCAATTCACAATCCCATGAGATCCTACAATCTCAATTCACAATCTCACATCCACAAAGCTGCCTCCTTCCCCTGCCCTCTCTCTCTTCAATCTCATCCCTCCACTTCCTTGAATCTTCAACTGCCCTCTGCCCCCACTCTTATTAATCCCCACTGTAACTCATCCCATCACCACCGAGCCTTTCCTCCTCCTCATCCAGCCCTTTCCCCTAGGTCTTCTGTAATCCCCCACACTCTTTCAACAATTCTACCTACTTCCTCTCTCCTCCCTCATCCTATCCTCCCCCTCCCCTCCCCTTGCCCTCCCCTGCACGCAAAGCCTCCTCCTCTCCCTCTTCCTTAACAATGTGGACCTCAAACATCCGGGGCCTTCACTCAAGCTTGACAGATCTTTCCTTACAGGTTGCCACTGACAAACCAGACATAATCTGCTTTACAGAAACTTTTCTTCTTCAAGACGCCTCTGACTCCTTCGTGTCTCTCCCTGGTGACTCCCTCCTCCGATATGACAGACCTGAGCCTCGTCCTGGTGGCGGAGTTGCTTTCTTCATCAAAGATGAACCCTCACTCTCCATGTACTGCCCTTACTACCACACACCCCCAGCAATAGCTCTGGCTACGGCTTCTCGTCCACTCCCACCCCATGTTTATGTGTGTGTTGTACCGTCCACCAAACAGTGATGACTCCATTTACGACTCGCTCGCCAAAAACATGGACCAACTTCTATCCTCTCATCCCAACTCTCTCTTACTCAAATGTGGTGACTTCAGTTGTCATCATGACAGTTTTCCTGGGTGTGGGTACCTCCCTCACCTGACATGGCTCTTCAGCAAAAGAATTATGTGACTCCTTAGGACTGACACAATCTGTTAACTTCCTGAGCCGGATCTCAACCAACGGTACTCCATCTCTTCTGAATCAGATTTTGACCAATTTCCATGAAAAACGTCAACTGTTCTTCCTCTGCTCCAATCGGTTCATCTGACCATGTCCTTGTCAATATAAACATCTTTCTGGCTATTATTAGAGAACCACCTCAGCGCCGTCGAGTCTGGCATCTCACTCAGGCTGACTGGCAGGCACTTCAAACAGCCATCAAACTTTTAAAACAGCCATCTCACATCTCTACTTTCTTGGACAGCAACTCATCCTGGGAATTCTTTCAATGAAACCTGCTCTCCCTCATGCACAGACATGGTTTAAATTTCAACTTGATCAGACACATGGTCTGGCAGCCAGAATTATTTAATTTTTCGACCTGGGTTCTTTTTGATTTTTTTCTTTTTTGAAAAAGGCTTACTTGACTGTACCTGGATCGGTTTGAAGGTTGAGGAGTAGCAGCTGAAATGCAAACCCACACAGGTTCCTCAAGATGACTTCATCTTTGCTTTTTACCCTCACTGAAGGAGAGGGTATTGCGTTTGTTTGTTGGTTGGTTGGTTTGTCTGTTTGTTTGTGTTGGGTCGCCTAAATAGGTGACCCTTATTGTCAGTAATTCTGTCTGTTTGTTCGTTTGTCATTAGCATAATTGGTAGTAAACGTGGGTGGATTTTGACCAAATGACCAAACTCGGGTGGTAGGTACATCTTATGACCTCGTGCTTTGGAAATTGTGATGGTTGCTAGGGACGCTTTGGTTCCCTAGCAACAACCGAAAAAACCTTCAGAATCGGTACCGTTCACGCGAAATCAATTCCGAAAGCCATTATCCCACGTAGGGTTATGAAATTTGGCACGAATGATCTACAGGTGATGCTCTGTCAAATATATTCCTGTTTTTGTGATATATGGAATACATTACCCACAGCGCCCCCTACAATTAGGGTATGCGCGAAAATTGGCAAAAATTGAAGGCCCCCTAGCGACCAGGTAAGTGCATCGAGACGAATGAAACTTTGCAGGTTCATGGGACTCAATGAGTAGTACAACTTTGCCTCAGGACATATTGACCGATTTCGCTTAGGTCAGGGGTCAAAGGTCAATTAGTGCAAAAATCGATAATATGCGAGAGCTGGAGGTGCCTTCGCGCCAAACGCTACTCCTCCAAGGGTTATGGTCGGATGGTCATGAAAATTCACACTAATCGTCTGGAATACATTGTGCACAAACAACCGAGCCGGATTTTCGATTTCGATCTTTGTTCACCCACAGCACCCCCTCGAACTTTGGGGATTTCAGATTTCAAACCACATTTTCGGTACTTTTCATTCAAATGGATACCGAGTAGTTATCAGTAGATGGAACTGGATGAAATTTGATATGCATAATCTTAAGGTGATTCCCTATCCGCTATATGACATCCATTTTGCTCTATATATTATAGTTTCCATGCTCGGCGACCCATCGCCGCCTACTGGCTTGTTTTTCTGTTTGTTTGTTTATCCGCACAGAACTTTCATGTTTTTCTCTGCAATGGCTTGTCAGATTGAGACGAAATTTTCACTATTGGTGCGACCACTCATGTAGAATGTTTTAATGATAAGTATGACCTCATAGGTCATGTGATTCGGCAGCCATACTGATTTTTTTTTTAAAGAACCTTCAAAAACCTTCTTGTCTGAAATGGCTGAACCAGTCATCACTGCCAGAATTTACATCGTGGCAGTTCTAATTTTATCTGTTATTAATAATTACGTAACACAAAACAACACAAACACCACACAAAATAAGTCTGGGGAGGGACTGCAATCTCTGATTGCACTTTTTCTTGCTCTGAATTTTGATGGGGTGGTAGTTTTTCTCGTCACACACTCACTGATGAACCTCTGAAAGTTTGATGAAAATCCATTCAGCCATCTTTGAGAAAAATGGCAACACAGAGACCAGCAGACACACAGACAAACTGCGCTCTTATAGTACAGACAACTCAATATATTGGGATATGAATGATTGTTTTATTCTTGTTATTAAGAATCAAATGATGATACTGCATAATTTTTAATGTGTTATTGCAGTAAATTGTGTGTGTTTGTTTCATCACTTTCAGGGCAGTGTGCAGTACTCCATCATGTTTTATGGCTATTACAATAACCAGAGGCAAGTGGGCTGGTTACGTTACCGCTTGCCGTTGGCTTACTTCCTTGTCGGCCTGGGGTGTTTTGCCTACAGCTTTATGGTACTCATTCGCGGGTGAGTAAAATGGCAAATGTAAAGAAACAGTTATGCAGAATGTATTTTGTAGAGAGTGGCTAATGCTATATGCAGGGACGTTGGAGCGGTGGAAGGGCAAAGGGGGCAACATTTATTGGTGGGATATATATATATATATATATATATATATATATATATATATATATATATATATATATATATATATATATATATATATATATATATATATATATATATATATATATCTACAGCGTGTCCCAAAAGTCAGCTCGGGATTTAGAAATTAAATAACATTTCCGTTTTTTAATAATTTGTTTTTCTTTTCTTTTCAGAATTTAGATTAACATTTGGAAACTACCCATGGAAAAATTCACAACTAAACAAATAACCAAAATCATGGAATTTTATTTTAAATTTCATCGATCAATTATTCTCACCCAAAGAGCATGGACGCCAAATAATTTCGCAAAATTCAGAAATTTCTTGGCCATCACGTTCTCCTGATTTGATGCCTCCTGATTATTTTCTTTGGGGTTACCTAAAGGAGCGTGTATACATCAATAAGCCCCCATACAATTCAGCAGCTCAAGGACAACATCTGTGCAGAAATTCGACAGCTGCAGCCAGAGTTATTGTCCGCTGTTAAGGAAAATGCTGTCGAAAGAGCCCGTCCCTGCGAAGCCGAAGATGGAGGACATCTAAGCTGCATCATTTTTCATAAATAAAGCAAATGTATCTCCATATTGTAAATTTTCTTTTGGTATAAAAATAATCATAAATTATTTAAAAAACAGAAATGTTATTTAATTTTTAAATCCCTCGGTGACTTTTGGGATGTATATATTATATATATATATGCATGTGTATATTATGCATGTGTACAGTATATAAATAAATAAACATATCTTCCCTTTATTGATTTTGGGTGGAAGATAAATATCTGGAGATAAACAGCAAGTTGCAAGTTGAAGAAGAAATCGAGGCCACAAATTTAACTAAAATGCGCCATTCTAAGTAAACATAGATCATGACACTCGCGATCAAGACGGAAGTGCTCGAGTCACTGTCGCACATCAGAAGGTCCCAAAAAGTGATCACACCCACATCCGGTAAGATTGTTTTAATTCGCGATTCTGAGAATTATATATCAATCATATCAATTAGTGGTGGTCATGGTCGAGGCACGTCACCGCAGTGATTGTGAATCTCCCTTTAGCATCAGCCCGACCCTTTTTCCGTAGAATCGGCTTCTTGTTCTTCCTCCTAAAGTAAAATCTAAGAGGTTACACCACATCGAGTTTTTGTGTCCTGAGAAGCTAGGCGCACTGCTGGAAAGAGCTTTGAGCCAGACCGTTGGTTATCGTCGATCCCAGTCCCGTGTGCAACATGATTATTTTCACAACCTTTACAAACCACGGATCGACCGGAAGTTGCAAATTCATGCGTCGGCCGCTAGGTATGCTGGGAAAAAAATGGCGTAACCGCCGGGCCCCAGAATCTGAATATCATGTAAACATCGACGCTTCGGCATAGCTCACCGTGCCTCATCCCGACGTCGGATACCTCAATCCTCAGTCCTTCCACGGCAGCTCTAGAACCTGTCGAAGGCACCTGGTTCGAATCTCGCGTTTTAAAAATCACATTTTAAACTCACAGTGCTCTGTGTGGTTATACGGTGCTCGGCACGGTTTATATGTAGCGCTGTTCAGATGAAACCATCACAGCGGCTCCAGATCCTGACAAAGAAGGCACCTGATTCGAATCTCACACATTCAAGTTTGCATTTCACACTCGTGGCGCTCGGTGCTGTTTGCAACTGAGTGGCGCTGCTCACACGGAACAATCAACATGGCTGTGTGGATGAGGTCACGTGGACCGATGTATCTATGACGTCATTTGTGGCTATCCCAGATTCTCCATGGGTCGCTCATGTAGGTTTCGGGATCGTACACGTCACTCGTCCTGCACGCCACCAAAGCCTTCAAGAGGGTGATAGAGGCTGCTACAGCATGTCTCGGCATCATATTTTGCACTCGTGAATTACAGAGTGAGGCTGAGGGTGTACAAGCACTCCTCGTCTCCCACGCTATATCCCGGTGTGTGCCCTGGTTAGAATAGGTACACCGTATCCCTGCGTGTCGGAAGAGGCGACTAAAAGGGTTGGCATCAGGAAGGGCATCTGGCCATAAAAACATTGCCTCAAAAGGAAACCATGATAAGTACAACTTATGGGCAGGGTACAGCCCAAAGTACCCCGTGGTCGTCCTCACCCCCGATCGTTAAAACTCAAGGTGGGGAACCCGATCGAAGCAAGGGAGGAAATTTTTCCATTTATGATGACCAATCGTCTGATGCCCCACGTGGAGATCGGTTTCTGAGGTTTGGTACATGGAATGTAGGGACAATGACAGGGAGATCTGGAGAAGTAGTTGAAACATTGGTCAGAAGAAGAATGGACATATGTTGTGTGCAGGAGACATGGTGGAAGGGAAGTGGTGCGAGAATGGTGAAGGGAAGGCAGGGGCAGAAGTATAAGTTTATGTGGCAAGGGTACCCAGAAGGTGTGCATTGTGTTGGTGTAATGTTTTCTGAGGAGTTTGTAGACAGTGGTAGTGATTGTGACAAGAGTGAGTGAAAGGTTGATAATGGTGAGATTCGTGATCGGAAATCTCTTGGTGAACGTCATCTCGGGATATGCCCCGCAGGTTGGTCGAAGCGATGAAGAGAAGAACATGTTCTGGTGTGCGATGGAGAAGTTGATGGAAAATGTGAAAGATGAGGAAGTTGTTGTGGTTGGAGGAGACTTGAATGGACATGTGGGAAGGAGTACAGATGGTTTTGAGGGAGTCCATGGGGGTTAAGGACATGATGTGAGGAATGGAGAAGGTGAAAGGATCTTGGAGTTTGCTGTTGGAGTTGATTTGCTGATTTGCAATTATATTGTTGTAGTTTCTCACCACTCCGGCGTGCGAGCGACCGCTTTTAACTAATGTGGAAAACCTAGTCGCAGATTTCGGATCAACGCCGAAATCCAGCTACCAGTGTGTTTTTAATCACACCGTAAATCAGCCAACTATTCTGTCCACGCACGACAGGGTCCGATCGCCGAATTGTCGATTTACCTAAGTATGCGCGCAGACAGAAATGCTGGGGATTTACACCTCAACGGGACCTGCTTGGAAACGAGCCGCTTAAGCAGATCGCTCCGTTTGCGATTTGCCGAGCGGTGTATATCGCCAAGCCCCGCCGGATCCGATTACTTTATCAGCTATTTAAAAGCCAGCTAATATCCCGAACGCAATGACGGCAGCTCAATTGAGGGAAAGGACGCAACGAACAGGTAAACATTCACACAAGGACATTTATTTGTAACACGTATGCATGCAAACACGTATGCAATCATGCAGTCAATAAAGCAATGCAGGTAAGGGACAAAACATGAGCAAAAAGACCCTACAGCCGTTGTCTATTTATTATTGCACATTCATTTAACAGTTCTACTTATGGACAAGGTGCCACAGCTTTCATGCAAAGAAACCTCAGGAAAGGGAGGGGCAGAACTGGACCCGTAGGCCTTTAATATCCACAGAGCTGTGGAGACCGCAAGAGCTCCAAGAGGCCGGGCTGGTTACCTGTCACCCTCGTGGTGACTCGCTGAGCGACCCTTGACGTTTTGTCGGAAACACGGCAGCTCGATTGGTCCAGGCCCCGCTATGCGGCCTGGTGGATCGGTCTAGCCGTCGACGCCTCAGAGGAACGAACGGGCCTTTGCTCTTTCGAGAGTTGATGCTCTTTTAAGAGCCCGCCCGTTCCTCAGCGTTGGTTCGGACCGTTCTGTCGCTGGCTGGCGACCTCTCTCCGGCTTTCTCCACCTTCCCGCAGTTCTGCGCGGCACGGCAGGCTTGGCTGCGCTCCGACGACCCCGACTGCCCTCCACTGGACTTGAACCTTGGCAGGCTGCTGGCTTCCTCTGATTCGGTGCCAGCTCGACTCCAGACTTGCACTGCACGACTGGCATTCCGGCACGCCTTTTTATCGTGTCAGGGGTGCGTTTGATCTCTCACCTCTCACCTCTTACCCCCCCCCCCTCCGCTGGCTCCACCCTTTTTGTGATTCTGATCCGATCTCTTCGCGAAGCTCGGACATGCGCGGACATGGGTGAAATCATCAACCAGTACACGCGGACGTTGCAGGAATCATTGGCTCCCGCTCTAACAGGGAACCCTCGCGTCTGTCGGCGGCGATGTTGCTCGTTTGTGGGATTCACCGTGGCTGGCGAAAAGATGGCGGCACAATGGAGATGAAGGTGAGGCAATGTTGTGCGTTTGTGGAGATGTTGTTGAGGAGATGGTGAGGACATGTAGTGGTTGGCGCTGTGGTGGGGATGGCGTGGTTGTTGAGAGGCGGTTGTGGTTGGCACTGTGGTGGGGATGGCGTGGTTGTTGAGAGGCAGTTGTGGTTGTTCAGATGTGGTTGTTCAAAATTAAAGATAGCAAAAGAATAATGGCTGACTCAAAGATAACAGCCCGGTTACACGAATAAATCCCTTTAGACATCGGTGGGGAAATCTAATCGGAACACACACTTATCGACATAACTGATCTCTGGGAAGCCTGAATGGTGTTCTGTGAATTTCCACAACCGTAACAATATACACGTCAGGTGGGTTGACGACAACCATTGACTACCTGATGGTGCGTCGGCGAGATAGGGGAAACCTCCGGGACACAAAGGTGATCCAGTGGAGGAGACTGTTTCACAGCACCACCTGGTTGTCAGCGATATAAAGGTGAAAGGTGCGAGGAGAATTCAGCGGGTGAAGTACCAACCGAGGATGAAGGTGTGGAGGTTGAAAGAGGCGACAGTGAAGGAAGCATTAAGAGAGAGGCTGAGTATGGTAAAGGATGATCTAATTGAGCTTGAAAGTGGTTGGATGTCAATGAAAGATAGTCTATTGGGAGCCGTTGGTGAGGTATGTGGATGGACAAAAGGACCACCGAGGCACTCGGAAACATGGTGGTGGGGTGATGAAGTTGGAAAGAGTATTGAAGAGAAGAGGAAGAAGTTCAAGGAATGGCAAAAGGCGAAGGGTACGGTGGAAGAAGAGGTGGCGTATGGAAGTTATAAGGAAGCCAAGAAGGCTGCAAAGAAAGAGGTTGCAAAGGCGCAGGAGGCCCATAGGAAAATGTTTGGAGAAGCTTGGATTCGGAGGAGGGTAAGAGAGCGGTATTCAGGATTGCAAAGCAGATAGCGAGAGAGAGGTTTGATGTGACGGGGGTGAGTTGCTTGAAGGATGAAGTGGGACAAATCGTTGTGGATTCAGATGGAATTAAAGGAAGATGGAAGAGATATATGGAAAGGCTGTTGAATGTAGAAAGTGAATGGGATAGAAACATCGAGAGTAACCCGGTTTTAGGACCAGCAGAGAAGATAACTGAGAAGGAAGTTGAGGAAGCTATAAGAGCAATGAAGAGGAGAAAAGCAGGAGGGCTGACGGGAGTTGTGGGAGATATGTTGAAGGCAGCGGGAAGTTGGGGTGTGAAGAGAATGACAGAGATCTGTAATCTGGTGGTGAAAGAAGGCCGCATTCCAGTGGATTGGGAACCGAGTACCCTCGTCCCTCTGTACAAGGGGAAAGGTGACCCTCTGGACTGTGGCTCCTATGGAGCAATAAAGTTATTGGAGCATGGAATGAAGGTATTGGAAAGGTGTTGGAGAAGAGGATAAGGAAGAAGGTAAAGATTGACGAAATGCAGTTTGGATTTATGCCAGGAAGAGGAACGACAGATGCAATTTTTATTGTAAGGCAGTTGCAGGAGAAGTACATGGAGAAGAGGAAGAAGTTGTTTTTTTGGTTTGTTGATCTGGAGAAAGCATTTGATGGGGTTCCACGTGAAGTTATGACATGGGCATTGAGGAAGTTATGAGTGGAGGAATGGTTGATCAGAGTAGTGATGGCCATGTACGAGAGAGCACGCACAGCCGTAAGGATGAAGGATGGGAACAGTGGTGAGTTTGAGGTGAGGGTAGGAGTGCACCAGGGGTCGGTACTAAGTCCACTTCTATTTGTAGTTGTGATGGAGGTGCTGGCTCGGAGGGTAAAGGAGGGTTTACCGAGGGAGCTGCTGTATGCAGATGATCTGGTGTTGATTGCAGAGAGTATGGATGGACTGAAGGAGAAGATGAACAAGTGGAAGGAATGTATGGAGGCAAAAGGTTTGAAGGTGAATATCGGAAAGACGAAGGTGATGGCAAGTGGTAAAGCATGTGGTGAGGTGGAAAGGACTGGGAAATGGCCGTGTGCTGTGTGCAGGAAGGGTGTCGGAGTGAACTCCATTCAGTGTACAATGTGTGCTGAATGGGTTCATCGAAAATGTAGTGGGGTGAGAGGGTCATTAACCAGTGTGGCAGCTACATTCAAGTGTAAGGTGTGCATCGAGGGAGCAGCAGATGAAGGAATTGTTGAGTTGGATCTTGGAGATGGTGTGAAGCTGGAAGGGGTGAAAACATTTTGCTATCTCGGAGACATGCTGAATGGAGAAGGTGGATCAGACTCTTCGACGGTTGCGTGAGTGAGATGTGCATGGAAGAAGTTTCGGGAACTGAGTGGCGTGCTGACAAAGAGGGGAGTGTCGTTGAAGCTGAAGGGAAAGGTGTATGCTACATGTGTGAGGAGTACGATGATTTATGGGAGTGAGACATGGGTACTGAACATGGAGCAGCAACAAAGGCTGGAAAGGGTGGAAATGCGAATGGTTCGGTGGATGTGTGGAGTATCGTTGAGAGAGAGGAAGACAAATGATGACTTGCGGAAGATGATGGGAATAGAGTCTGTGATGGAGGTTGTGAAGAGAAACAGGTTGAGATGGTTGGGTCATGTGTTGAGGAAGGATGAAAGTGACTGGGTGAGAGGAGTGTTGGAAATGAGTGTAGTCGGAAGTAGAGGACAGGGAAGACCGAGAAAAACTTGGCTAAAAGGTGGTGGAAGAGGAAATGTGGGCAAGGGGATTAAGAAGGGGAGATGCAGAAAACAGGGTAAAGTGGAGAAGATTGTCATGGGGTCCACAAGGCTAACCCCCGCTCCAGTGGGGAAAATGGCCTTTAAATGCTTGTTGTTGTTGTTGCCACACTATGACCAATGTTCACGACTTTGCCGCACATGAGGCAACAACCTCGATCACAGTCAAGTCTCGTGGAACGGAGCACCCTCCCATCTTCGCAGCACATTTCACAACTCTTATAGTGCCGGTTCACCGGGGGAGACAAAGACCAGTTGGAAACGTGGCATCGTCACACAAGTCACAGGCGTGAGTGCATCGTGTGACGATTTCTCGAGCACACAAAGTACACAAACCTCATGACACACGTGCGAACACATCCTTGCAACCACACCCCTTTCCCAGATCCACACCCATGCTTCCATCCATCACTGATCCCTATTAAATCATACTCTCACCGTAACACTCACATCGGTGACTAATCCCCGCACGCTCTCCATGCATTCGTGCACACGTACATTATTCTCGCATTGCAGTTTCGAAGTGTAGAGAGGACAGCTGGCTTTTTGTGTGGACACCCAAAGGACGACGTGCTTTGAGACGCTCCGATTCATGCTGGTGGAGCATCATAACAGGCGTTTTCGTTTCCAGGTTCATCCACGGGGAATTAAAGCCACGACCAAACATTTACAAGGTGACCGTGTCACCGACTGAGCCATCCTGCCCAAAAAACAAAAAAAAAAAAAAAAACTTTTATATCGAAGGTTTCTTTGTCTTTTTGAAACTTTTGAAATTTGTGTTGATCATGACAAGTTGTATTTCTATGCCCCCAATATCGATACCGATATTTTCATTGTGTTTTTGAAACGTTCAAAGTTTTTATTGATCATGACAAGTTGTATTTCTATGCCCCCGATATCAATACCGATATTTTCATTGTGTTTTTGAAACGTTCAAAGTTTTTATTGATCATGACAAGTTGTATTTCTATGCCCCCGATATCAATACCGATATTTTCATTGTGTTTTTGAAACGGTCGAAATTTTTATTGATCATGACAAGTTGTATTTCTATGCCCCCGATATCAATACCAATATTTTCATTGTGTTTTTGAAACTTTTGAAATTTGTATTGATCATGACAAGTTGTATTTCTATGCCCCGATATCGATACGGATATTTTCTTTGTCTTTTTGAAACTTTTGAAATTTGTGTTGATCATGACAAGTTGTATTTCTATGCCTCCGATATCGATACCGATATTTTCATTGTGTTTTTGAAACGTTCGAAATTTGTATTGATCATGACAAGTTGTATTTCTATGCCCCGATATTGATACGGATATTTTCTTTGTCTTTTTGAAACTTTTGAAATTTGTGTTGATCATGACAAGTTGTATTTCTATGCCTCCGATATCGATACCGATATTTTCATTGTGTTTTTGAAATGTTCGAAATTTGTATTGATAATGACAAGTTGTATTTCTATGCCCCGATATCGATACCGATATTTTCATTGTGTTTTTGAAACTTTTGAAATGTGTATTGATCATGACAAGTTGTATTTCTATGCGCCTGATATCGATATTTTCATTGTGTTTTTGAAACTTTTGAAATTTGTATTGATCATGACAAGTTGTATTTCTATGCCCCTGATATCGATACTGATATTTTCATTGTGTTTTTGAAACTTTTGAAATGTGTATTGATCATGACAAGTTGTATTTCTATGCGCCTGATATCGATACCGATATTTTCTTTGTCTTTTTGAAACTTTTGAAATTTGTATTGATCATGAGAAGTTGTATTTCTATGCACCCGATATCGATACCGATATTTTCATTGTGTTTTTGAAACGTTCGAAATTTTTATTGATCATGATAAGTTGTATTTCTATGCCCCCGATATCAATACCGATATTTTCATTGTGTTTTTGAAACTTTCGAAATTTTTGAAACATGACAAGTTGTATTTCTATGCCCCGATATCGATACGGATATTTTCTTTGTCTTTTTGAAACTTTTGAAATTTGTATTGATCATGACAAGTTGTATTTCTATGCCCCCAATATCGATACCGATATTTTCATTGTGTTTTTGAAACGTTCGAAATTTGTATTGATCATGACAAGTTGTATTTCTATGCCCCCGATATGGATACCGATATTTTCATTGTGTTTTTGAAACTTTCGGTATTTGTATTGATCATGACAAGTTGTATTTCTATGCCCCGATATCGATACCAATATTTTCATTATGTTTTTGAAACTTTTGAAATGTGTATTGATCATGACAAGTTGTATTTCTATGCGCCTGATATCGATACCGATATTTTCATTGTGTTTTTGAAACTTTTGAAATTTGTATTGATCATGACAAGTTGTATTTCTATGCCCCTGATATCGATACTAATATTTTCATTGTGTTTTTGAAACTTTTGAAATGTGTATTGATCATGACAAGTTGTATTTCTATGCACCTGATATCAATACTGATATTTTCATTGTTTTTGAAAATTTTGAAATTTGTATTGATCATGACAAGTTGTATTTCTATGCACCCGATATCGATACCGATATTTTTATTGTATCTTTGAAACTTTTGAAATTTGTATTGATCATGACAAGTTGTATTTCTATGCGCCTGATATCGATACCGATATTTTCGTTCTGTTTTTGAAACTTTTGAAATGTGTATTGATCATGACAAGTTGTATTTCTATGCCCCCGATATCGATACCGATATTTTCTGCTGCCTTAGAATGTAATTTGACATTTTCTGGTTCCCATCGCACAGGATGGCGCGGAATGTAAACGATTCGACCGGAGGAGATTCTGATGAGAATTTCACATTCAGCTGGAAACTCTTCACCAGCTGGGACTATCTCATCGGAAACCCTGAAACGGCGGACAGCAAAATAGCTTCGACAACCACAAGCTTTCGTGTACGCTCGAACGGTTTCTGCGCAGTTTCTGACTTTGACTGATCCAAGCAATCCAAGTGTGAAAATATTCTCTCAATTTTATTCTATAATTCCGAACTAATACTCATCTCGTTGCATAGCAAATGTGACATGGGTAAGAAAATATGAGGTTTGTGTAAAGACAAGTCTAACTTGACAGCATATCCATTGGAGACACGTTGCTTAAATCAAGGTCGGACGTCTAATAGAGATGTAAATCCTTCCTTTTCTGATTTGGCTTGGGAAAATTTCAACATATGAAAGTTGTTTCCACAATTCACATATACTGTATGGGAAAAGTATACTGATATAAAACGTACCATCAGTGTTTTCTTCAACTTCATTCATATGCAGCACATGGCCGTGAGGAGAGAGTCGTTGGCTGAGGATATGGCTGTGCAGCGCCCCTCTGTAGGTTAGGGCAGGAATTTGTAATTTTTCAGGATGCCGGTAATAACTTGCTGAATCTTCACGAAAGACACCGTGGGATCTTTAACGTCCACCCACAAATGCTGGCAGACAGGACATCCAGTTTAACGTCCCTCCGCGGGGTGGCACACACATTGATGCCTCGCCATGCCTGCGAGACACCACGACGACAGTTTGTAGTTGGGCAGAGATTCTAACCCAGGCCAGATGACTCAGAAGCGAGTGTGCAAACCCCTCGGCTACCCTGCCAGCACTGAATCAGTATCTTTAAAAAATAAAATAAAATCTTGCATTCCTGGAATTGTCATACAAACTCCAGGTCTAATATCGATATTAGGCGAACAACTTCGTTTGCTGTTGTTTTAGCAGCTCATTGTTTGTTGAACTCTATCTTCAGGAGTCCATCTTGGAGGAGCAGGAGAGCATGAAGGACGAGAACATCCATCTCAGACGTTTCCTTCGCGTGCTCGCCAACGTGCTCATCCTGGCCGTGCTCGCTGGAAGTGGATACCTCATTTATTACGTTGTTAAACGCTCACAGAAGTTTTCACAGCAAGGCTGGGATAACTTTGGGATGTGGGAACGCAATGAGGTTCGTTTTTAACTGCTATAAATAGCTATATATATATATATATATATATATATATATATATATATATATATATATATATATATATATATCGTTACAACATTAAGGCCCTCTGTCAACCACCTACAATTCTTACATCCTCATTCCCCTTCTTCCAAATCCCTTTCCTCCCTTATTTCATAACAATTGTGCATTATGTAAAAAAAAAAAAAACACCACCAAACTTTGCACAGACATATACGAATACCAAATGATCATTTCCAGGTTTTTAAGCACTTGAAATTATACTTCTGTGTGCATGTTCAGTGATGTTTGATCGGGCACTTCTACTTTGGTATAAAAATCGATGTTGGGGACAAATTACTGCCACCTCCTTCATCTTAACACTTCTTCTTACACTCCCATACCCTACCTTATTTACCATATCCTCCTTTCTATTCCCTTCCTCAATTTCATTTTTCACTTTTTATCCCTCACCATCCTATAAGTGGATCCACAATCATACAGCGGTCCCCAAGCAGTTATTTAATTCATATTCGTTCTCGTTCGCCATTCCCTCATGTATCGCAGGTACATGGGACAAGGTGCGTTGCAAGGGTTTTTAGGTAGGCCTTTAATTCCATTCACTATCACTTTATCTATTTTATTTCCTTTACTTCACACACACACACCACCTCTCCTTCACACAAGCACGCGCACATGTTTGCAGACAGCCTCACTAGCATTTGCCACCAAAACCCCGTTCAAACCGCACGCCGTTCCCCAATGTACAATTCCTTTCAACCTTCTCCGTACTCGAACCAAAATGCTACAACCTTCACACGGCCACCACAACGCCTTCCTAAGAATCCCCACAATAACCTATGCTCACCCACCTCACCACAAACGCTTCAACCACCTCACCACAACCGCCACAATGCTTACATCACCTCACCACAACCGCTACGAATTCCGCAACCGCAGTCAGCATGCTTACCACTGTCCTTTGAGGATATCAGGGAATTGTGGGTGCAACCTACCATGGTGGAAGCTTGTGTTCGGAACATTTTGGCATGTAGCTCGAAGCGCAAGAAAGCGCTAGACTCCGTTTAACGTCTAAATAGTCTAAATAGCCTAAATAGTCTAAATAGCCTAAATAGCCTTCTTCTTCTTTCGGCTGCTACCATTAGGGGTCGCCACAGCGGATCATCTGTTATGATCCGCATAGTTATTTGGCACAGGTTTTATGCCGGATGGCCTTCCTGACGCAACCCTGGTCGCCTCTTACGACACACAGGGATATGGTACACCTATTCTAACCGGGGCATACACCGGGCCCAGTACACTGGTACTCACTTCGCTGACCTCGGAAGGATGACAGGCTGAGTCAACCTCCTGGTGTGTATTAATTCAAGCGGCTAACGGGGCTTGAACTCAGGACCTTTTGGATCCCAAGCCACTACCCTAACCACTACCCCAACACCAGGCTTAAAATAGCCTAAATAGTCTAAATAGCCTAAATAGCCTTCTTCTTTCGGCTGCTCCCGTTAGGGGTCGCCACAGCGGATCATCTGTTATGATCCGCATAGTGATTTGGCACAGGTTTTATGCCGGATGGCCTTCCTGATGCAACCCTGGTCGCCTCTTACGACACACAGGGATATGGTACACCTATTCTAACCGGGGCATACACCGGGCCCAGTACACTGGTACTCACTTCGTTGACCTCGGAATGATGACAGGCTGAGTCAACCTCCTGGTGTGTATTAATTCAAGCGGCTAACGGGGCTTGAACTCAGGACCTTTTGGATCCCAAGCCACTACCCTAACCACTACCCCAACACCAGGCTTAAAATAGCCTAACTAGTCTAAAAAGCCTAAATAGTCTAAATAGCCTAAATAGCCTAAATATGCTAAATAGTCTAAATAGCCAAATCGCTAAATCATGACCCCCATTTGGTACCCAGCGCACATTCATGGCTGGAAAGCGCTTCCAGAAACATGCACTCCATGTTCATCTCAGAGCTCCGTCGCATTGCCGAGTTCAGGGGTGAATGAAGCCATCCTCGGCATCGGAGTCTCGCAGGGGCGGGGCTACTTTTTGGGAAGGCGTCCGTGCACCAATGGGAGCGCTGGGAAAATGCCTACTGATCGTCCTGATCCGACTTTGGGCTCCTCCCTCGCCAGACGTCTATAAAACACCCTACAAAGTAGAAGTGAGAAGTGGTTGAGTCACGAGAGGTTGGTTGAGAGTCAGAGGTAGTTTCTGAGGTCTGGGTTCTGGTTCTGGGTGAAGAGGGGAGAGTTCTGGCTTGATCAGCGGTGCAAGGAGGAAGAATGAACGGAGTAAGCGGAGTCCCCATCCCCTCAATACCCCTCAACATGCAATCTGTGAGGGATTATATCCAAGTATCTCAATAAGAGCTAGCAACTGGTATTTTGACTGTAAAGTCATGGACCACACCAGCGCCTGCTGAAATGGTCCTGACCAACATGTGGTACCTGCTTGCAATACAAAGAACATTTACAAGTTAAACTCCAACTTCCTGTTTAGTTGCAGCCTGTGAAAGAAACAGAAACAAATTCCTTGCAGGTTAATCGATCTATCTCTCTCAAACAACCAAAAAAAATTGTCTTATCCTAAGGATTGCCTTTCTTAGAAATGCTATGCATTTGAATAGTGAGCTAAGTAATACCATAAGTAACTTGTCATGGGGAAAAAAGTTAAATTTTGTCTCATTGTTTGTAAGCATGACCCCATTCTCCACCAGTTCCTATGATTTTTTTTTTGTCTCCCCACTGCTCATCAACTGTGCAGGTGAACATCGTAATGTCCCTGTTGGGCATGTTCTGCCCCCCACTTTTTGAGACCATCTCTGCACTCGAGGATTATCATCCCCGGATAGCACTACGCTGGCAACTTGGGCGCGTCTTTGCACTGTTCATGGGAAACTTGTACACGTTCATCATCGCCCTCATGGATGAGATCAACAACAAGGCATTCGCCGCCACACAGAGCAGTTGAAGCACGATAGCATTCACTATCAATTGTGTGATTTTATCCATATTAATACAAATGTTGTACACTACCACCGTATTTAAATAACATTGCTGATCTTCCATCTCCTGACATGCTTACATCTTTCTTTGTTGTAGCTTGTTGAAGAGACGGCGCTCAGGAACTCCACCAATTTCATGGCATTGATTCATCCACCAATCCCATCTCTCCTGACAAACGGCTCATCGACTGTCGCACCTCCTGCGTCCATCAACCCAGCCGATGTTCCACGAGGTCCATGTTGGGAAACTATGGTTGGACAGGTTTGCTATTACACAGCAATTATAATTAGTTCAGTTGTCCTCGTAAATTGGTTGTCAGAGTAATTTCTTTAACCAAGATAAACGGTTTCATTTTCAGGATTTTTAGCTGGTCAAAAAGATTATGATCAAAGGGATCACCCAGTTTACTGATCTGTGATTGGTTAAATTACCAGGCATTGATGTGCCATCTCACATGGTATAAAACATGGTGTAAATTCAGACTTGTGATTTACTAATGAAGTTCCAAAATACAAGTTTATCACCATCGGTCATATCACAAAATGGACCTCAAAGCACTTTTACATACTACCCACCTGTTTAAACAATCTACGAGCTGATCTTTGCACCTCTTGTTTCATCCAAGATTTTAAAGTGGAAACGCTGACAATGATCAGTCCTCGTAATTCTTAGCTTTTGAAACCATGATGATAGATTTTCATCGATATCAATTCCAACTTGGAAGCTTCCACACTTCCCAGTGATCTACTCAAAGGCTAAACCGTTCAACATTACCCATAAGTGGTATCTCGTCTTCACGGTGTATATCGTAACTATTTATCAGACTTATGACGCAAATTGTTTTGGTAGGTGAATGTTTTTCAGCCCCACGTGCGAAGCGAAACGCGGGATTAAGCAATTGGTTCACTTTGTCAATCTGTCGACAGATGTCAGTCTCTCATCGACGAATGACAAAAGTTCAATTTAATTTTACATTTTGAACGCTGTAGAACACGAATCAGAACATGAATCAGGACACAAACTAGCAGTTTAGCAGGACTTTCGCTGTGAATTTGGCAAAATTGTAGGGATTCTTGTCCCCATCGCCTGTGCGCAGAGAGGAGTGATATAATTATTTCACTCCGTCTACCTGCAGGCAGTCAAAACAAAATTGAAAATCATTCCAAACAGGAAACTTTGTGTTTTTAAGGACGTTATAAAGGACACAAACAACAGGCATGAAGAACTAACGTAACGTGTTAAGTATGGTGGAGTAAAAGATGGTGCATCAACGGTGGTAAACTTCCAAAACATTTTGTTTCTAAAGCCTTTTAAACCTCTATTTTATTTCAATTGAATTATATACTTGAACAGTGGAGAAAAATCGCCTTCATGCAACTTTTAAAAACCTTCCGTTTAGTAGTATGTGGACAAAATATTACGCCATTTTATGCCATCTCCACCAATCAAACGTGCCGCTCGCGTTCTCATCGTTTGGGAATATTGAGAGTCAGACAAAATGGCAGCTCGTAGGAAATATAGATCGTGCTTGGAAATGCAGAGCAAGAGTTTAAAAGACCCTTCCCGTGTCCTTTTTCTCAAGACTGCGTGAGGTCTCAGGTGTTCAATGAACTCTCTGGTCTCAGGTTGATCAGTTTGAAAGTTTATGAACAAATGTGTATTAAAACTAGACTTGCAAGTTTCATCATTTCTGCTGTTTTGACACTTGCTTAATGCTTTTTTTGTTTTTCCCCTCTGCTCTGCAGGAATTTGTCCGTCTTACAATATCGGACATTCTTACCACATATGTCACCATCATGCTTGGAGACTTTGTGAGAGCACTCTTTGTCAGGGTTTTCAACTATTGCTGGTGTTGGGACCTGGAGTATGGGTTTGTAAGTGTTTTATATTTATTAACCTTCACCATCGAAGATGAATGGAGGTTACTGTTTTCACCCCTGTTTGTTTGTTTGTGAACAGTATTACGGAAAAACTCCCGGACGGATTTCGACGAAACTTGGTGGGGGGATTAGGTATGGTCAAAGGATCATGCCATAAGATTTTGGACTTGGTCCAAAAAAAAAAAAACAGAAAATTTTGCAACTTATTTTCAAAAAAATTTCGATTTTATCTGAAAAATATTATAATTTTTTTTTTGCATTTCTACATGTTTTAAGTCATTTCCAACCCAAAACAAAAAAAAAATTGTTAGAGAAAAAAAAAACCAAATTTTGCAACTTTAAAAAAAAAAAAATTTCGATTTTTTTTTTTGGGGCATTTCTACATGCGCGTCAATCTAGTTTAGTTTATTCAATCGTAGTTCAGTAGAGTCCGATCCGTTTTGACCTACAATGAATTGGATATTAGGTTCACTTAAGTGACCCAGCAGTATTGGTGGCGGAGGTTTTGCACTCTACCGAGTGCTTCCCCTCTAGTTTATTTATGTATTTTTTATCCAGGTTTAAGGCTCATGGAAAAGCAAGGTAATGGAAGGGAAAGAAGCAATGACCGAACAGTGAGGCAGTGGTGTCACAATTGGACACAACGAACAAGAAAATGAATGAACAAAAGAGAAAGAGAGAGGATGGGAGGAAACATTGCCCCATGCAAGTGAAAGTTGTGTTCTGGTAGGGTTTCTGGGGGAGGATAAAATCATGTGTGGGGGTGGGGGATGACATGAGATGGTGGTTCACCACTTGAAGCGCTGGAGGGAAGAGTGCAATCAAATAGTCTCTGTTTGGCAGAGTCAAAAACTGGAGATGAGGAACAAAAGAGAAGAGGTGTGCATAAAAGTCTGGATTTGGGGAGTTTATTTAGGAGTGGTAACTGTTATGGTGTAAATACCGACTCCATCAACTTCAGTTAAGTGAGTTCAAGAGGACGGTTATCCTGTTGCTTGCACATGCTTATCCAACAAGGCGTCTCACTTCCTGCCGTCAAGCCCCCAGGCTCACGCATTTACGGCAACACAAACTATCCACACTAACACTTTATCAATTCAAATAAAAGCACATAACAACCAAACATAACATTTCCACCTCTTCCCCCGCACAGAGTTTAGATGTGGAAGGAGGTTACAAACTCCTGCAGGAAGCGTGGATGCTGTCGAACTGATGTGGGCTGTGCTGCAGGTGCAACAGGTTCAGGGCCTCCCCAATCAGTCAAAGCATCTGAACTGGAGGGCCAGAATGCAGTTCCATGTGGGTGGTGAGCTTTTCCATTGTCAGAAATGGATATTTATCTGGGATGATGGCTATGCTCACGGTGCACAGATCCACACAAATGTGGAGTCCCCCTGACTTTTTAATTGCTATTACCAGATTGAAGATCCAGTGGGAGGCATTGATGGGCTCAATGGTCCTGGAATCCAGCAGGGCTTTCAGCTCAGCCATAACTTGATTCCATCAGGCAAAGGGAATGCAGTGCAGTGGCTGGATCACTGGGGTCACCGCTGGGTGGAATTTGGGTGAGGGAATGAAGGTGGAGAGACAGCCCAGGCCATCAAACAGCGCCGGCCATTGTCACTGCTGGAAGGAAGTAACCTACAGGATCTCCGTGCCCCAGTTGTCTATCAAGGAGAAGCCGGGCCCCTTGAAGAGGTCGAGACCCAGGTGGTTGGCCCCCTTGCGTGTGAAGTGCAACAGGAAGGCTGGCAGAGATCTAGTACCGTAGTGCACCCGATGCTACAGGGAACCCAAGACTTTGATTCTGGCCTGTCTGTAACTGCTCAGAGTGGTGGAAGGGTGCTGTCATGGTGGGTGTGAAAAGAATCACTTGTAGGTGTTAAGATTGAGCAGAGACATGGCAATGCCAATTCCTGAAATGCAGTTGTAAGCTGTAAAATTTATTCACCCAGCCACTGGCTCTACTGTCAGAATGTGAACCACTGGAGAAGAATGCTCTGGGCCAAGGCAAAATGTGCCTTGAGAACACTGACAGCCTCAGCATATGTCAGCTGGTCTCAATATGGAGATGTGCTGTCCCTCAATCCCCAGACAGTGCAGCAACAGAGAGCGTTTGCGGGCATCACTCACATCCTCCAAGCCAAGTGCGAGCAGGTATGTCTGGAAGGATATGATCCAGCGGTTCCACGGAACAGGCAGCTTGCCAGGCAATGCCAGAAAGGTAGGCAGGGGTGAAAGCGAAACTTCAGCCATCCTCGTCGCCAATGTTATGGTGCGAATACTGACTCCAACAACGTCAGTTAAGTGAGGCTCAAGAGGACGTTTATTCCATTGCTTGCACATGCTTATCCAGCATGGAGTCTCACTTCCTGCCGTCAAGCCCCCCATGCCCCCTCACTTCTGGCAATGCAAACTATCCACACTAACACGTCATCAATTCAAATAAAAGCACTTAACAACCAAACATCAGTTACTGGTAGAATGCATGTGTCCTCAGGATGCTTTGGAGGGTCAGATAATGGGGAGACCAGAGCAAGTTAGACCAGAGCAGATGTGGTTAAAAAAAAAACCAGAGCGGACACTGACCTGTCTGCGATGTGACTGTAACAGGCCTTGTGCTTCGGCCTCATCATAGGAGATGCCAATAATGTTGAGAGGTTTCAATTCCACAGAATGCAGGTGAGAGTATTAGCTTTACACATCACCTATGTTTGACCATAATCACATGGCATGCCAAACTCTCCCTTACATCGGTAATGAAGTATTAGATGAGTGCTTGGTCCATGTTATTGAGCCAAACTGGATGCTGCATCAACACGCAGTGGCAAAGTAGTACAATCAAAGTAGTATGCACTCGGCCGACTTTACCTGAAAATAATGCACAATGAATCCATGAATGTCCAGTAGCTTCACAAAGATGAGAAACCCACAGAGAGATAGTATAATTGAAATAGATCTTCTTAAAATGTCGATCCAAAACAGCTTTTGAAATTTCTGATCGGCTTCATATGTCTTTCCAGCCTTCTTACTCCGAATTTGACATCAGTGGGAATGTACTCGGCTTGATTTTCAACCAAGGCATGATTTGGTAAGTCGTCTTTCTCTTTTTGTCTCAAATTCACCAGCGACGTTGCTCACTCCATGTTTGTGTCCATTTATTTTGGTCCGAACCTTGTGTTAACATTGATGCATTTGCAGGATGGGGTCATTCTACGCACCAGGCTTGGTAGCGGTCAATGTACTCCGCCTGCTCTCATCGATGTACCTGCAATGTTGGGCAGTGGTTACTTCCAATGTACCACATGAACGGGTCTTCAAAGCATCTCGATCCAATAACTTTTACATGGCCATCCTTCTCTTCATCCTCTTTCTCAGCCTTCTGCCCACAGCATACACGATCGTCTCTTTACCCCCCTCATTTGACTGTGGTCCCTTCAGGTATTTCGAAAGCTTACATAAGTCACAGTTTGCTTTCCACCTGAAGAAAGTGTCTGAGTGTCCTGATCCTAAATGAATGTGTCTATGCAGTGGTAAGACGCGTATGTACGACGTGATCGCAGAAACCATTGAAGCCGATTTCCCTGCATGGTTCAGCACCGTTTTCGGCTACGTTGCTAACCCTGGGCTGGTCCTACCGGCCATTTTGTTGCTTGTGTAAGTTTGTGAAAGTTTTTCATTTCCATGAACATGACACAATACAAAAGAGAAAATAGATGTTACATACAAATCAAGTGGAATATGAAATACCACCAAGTACAGTAGAGCAAGGAATTAACTATTGATTTGTGAAAGTTGCTTGAGAATAGCTTATACCTTTACTGAGCTGATCAAAATAGACTGTGCTTTCTCAGGATGTTATTGACGTGAAAGGAAGTCCTGTAAGTACGATGTATGCCGCAGCAATTTTCCTTGACATGTGCTAATCAATATTCAATTACGAAGTCTTCAAAAAGTTTTGGAATTTGCAAAAAAACAAACAAACAAAAAAGAAACATTGTTATGTGACGGGTTTGTTGTGCTTGTGGATTTTCAGGCTAGCTTTGTATTACCTTCAAGCAGTGTCAAAATCTTACAAGGAAGCCAATCTTGAGCTGAAGAAGAAACTACAAATGGTAGGTTGTCATTTGGCGCTGTTGCTCCCAAACGACATATTGGGGCATTGGGGCACCCACGATTGCATTGTGAATGTTTCCATTGTTGAAAATTTATCTCTAAACTGGTCGCCACTCCCTGCGGCGGAGTGCTGCAGAAGCAGCCATGAATAAGACCAATAACTTGGAATTTGGTCAGAATATCAACACAAAATGGCTGATTCTTGTCAAAAGCTCTTTTTCTTTAACTTCCACAAACAAATCTAACAGATGGGACAACTGGCATAGCATCGCCTGCTGCAGGTGTACTCATCAATGTAAAGCAATGCTTGCGGAGGTATCGGGATGGCGGTTTATTGGTGGGCTGAGAGCCCAACCCAGATTAGATACGTCATTGGCGATGTCACTCCTGAGCTCTCTTATCAGCCACAGTCATATCTTCAGAACCATGGCCATGATAGTTTCCCCATCATGCGAGCTGTTTCACGGAACAACCATGGCTTTCTTGTAGCTATTACAGTAGCAATGATCGATCTGTCACAGTGGCACGTAGTTGGTTAACAACACGTCGTCGTTTCATTTTCAGCAACGTGATGATGAAAAAAGCAAACGAAATAAGGTGAACACCACCGTGGGTGACTCCATGAAAAATGAAGAGGGAAGAAATGTTGCAGCATCAAAGAAAGGAGAGCACAACGATGCCACTGCTGACTCAACAAAAGCAAAAGCATCACAGCAAAGCTGTAGAAATTCCACAAAGAACAAGATCCAGAGAGGAAAAGCTGTTGCTGAAGGTATGTAGACATATAATACATATATATATATATTGAAAAACGCTTTCAGAAAGTATTCACACCCCTCGACTTTTGTCACCTTTTGTTGTGTTACAGCCAGAATTTAAAATGGATTAAATTTTAAATATTTTGTCACCGATCTACACAAAATACCCCATGATGACAAAGTGAAAACATGTTTATAGTCCACCTCTTTTTTTGAAGCGCCTTGTACAAGGGCTGTTCAACATGTTCTACGAATCCAAATCCATTAGGACCATACTCTGAAAAAAGCATTGATGCTGCCCAAGCAGTTTCCTGGGCTATTGGCAAATCCTGGATGGGTCACCACTCCAACCCAGGCTTCTCAAATGGCTCAATTATCCCAGCAAGCTGGTACTCATTTTGCCAATCTCAGTAAGATAACAGGCTGAGGAAACCCCACCTGGTATTAATTCAACAACCAAGCAGGATTTCAATTCAGGCTACTCAGATTCCAAGCCCACCATCCCAACCATTTGGCCAATACCAGGTCGGGGTTCCCTTTGTTAGTGGTAAATAAATAAAGAAACACAGAAGTGATTAAAATAAAAACATGTAAATTTTTATTAATTATTGGTTTCCATATTCTCATAATAAAGATGTTTGTTGAAAATCTGTAGACAAAAGCTGAAATGGTGAAAGGTTACGGACCCAAAAGACTGAAGCTCAAAATAAATAAAGAAACATGGAAGCGATTTAAAAAAAAAAACAAACCGGCTGTCTCGTGCTGCGCAGCTGCGGATATCCCAGTATGACCTATTCCTACTCACTTTGACTTTGCCCTGTGACATTTTTACCCAATCATTAATTAGTCTTCTGCATATTCTCATCTTTAGGGTTTGCTAAAAATTTTACGACAAAAGGGCAAAATGATAAAAAAACAAAACAAGTTATGACTTGGACAGACAGACAGACGGACATAGAAGCGATTGCAATACCCTGACTTCTGCTAACAAGGAGTAAACCAATATATAAATATATATATATATATATATATATATATATATATATATATCTAAAAATACATTTACATATTTTATTACTAATTATAACTACTTATCTGTTGAACAAATGTTGTCATCATTTTCTTTCTCATGTATGGTGCCATGGAATGGTGGAACAGCTACGGAGGATGAAGACGCAAGTAATAACAGATCCTTCAACCACGCAACTGAGGACAGGGCCCGACGGGCCCATGGTCGTGGTCGTGGCCGTGGCCGGCATCCTGGCGTGCCTCACTTTCCAGTACCTCCATGGATGATGATGGGATATTATCCTGGATACTTACCTGGACATCCTCATTCACCACACCTGTACCCTCCCTACCGAAGACATCCGCCACGTGAAAGAGGGTATCCACAGTACTGATTGAAATATAAACAAAGAATTAAAGGATACTGTGGAGGATATATCAGTTGTAAGAGTGATCTGAAGCATAAAAAGTATTTACAAGGAAATTCATAATAGGGAAAAAGGCCATTTGGTCCGTCAGACTTGTATCACATTTTGAATATTCTGCCCTTTAAGAACCTTCTTCACCACCATATGTATTTAATTATCATCTTTAAAAAGCCGGTTGAATTCAATTTATCACAACCACTCATTGGACCTATCTCTTATTAGTGACATCATGATGTGTTTATCACAAGAAGTTCTGGGGGGGGGGGGGGGGAAATCTTGGGCTCATCCGCCATGTTGGTTCATGCAGATGTTGTTTGCAATACCAGCTGACCAGGTGGCGCTGACCTTTGCTCTTTGTAAACATATCCAAGCAAACTCCTCCAGAACACCAAGATAACTCGCTCATTCCCTTTTGTCTGTTACCAGTCAATCATTAAGAAGCCGAGGTTATGGGTAAGTTTAACTTCAAAGACTCAATACCGGAACCACCTGTTCAGGCAGTGATGTCAGCATCTCGAAACAAAAATGGCGGATTGAACCCAAGGCGTTTCTTCCCCTAGAATATATCGTGCTCAGCGTGCCGTCACGTCAACAGTTCTGCGGTCCATTCTTTATGATTCTCGACAATATGTTGACAAACCAATGTTTGTTAGCCTCGCCAATGTGTGTCCATCTTCAGATCAAATTTTTGAAGATCATTCGTTCTCAGATGCTCTGTAATCTATATATCCTAGAGAGGCTGTTCTACATCGTTAACCCCTCTATCTTGTTTGCTTTTGCTTTGGAAAGAGTTTGTGATCTCTCTGTAATAACTTAATTTCTGTTGTGTATCTGATGTTTCGTATTACACGGATTCACAGCACACGTGCTTCAATCCCAATGTATTTATGAAAAAGAAAAGATATATGATCATGCCTTGTGGTTTGGATACTTCGTTTACATCACCAGCCACGACATGTTTGAATGAGTGGTATTGGCTACTACTTGTGCAGTCATAGACAACAAAATGGCGACACATGTCTTTTGATTTGATAGTGACAATCGGGGCTTGTGATTCGAATCGGGACGTGGTGAATCCTGTCTGGGAAATTATTTAAATTAAATTTTGTAAAATTATCAGGATTGTATATACCAAGTGGTGCTGACCACACCTGCGCTGACACCACCTGCCACATAAAAAAGGGAAAGCTCTTTAGTCTGCCTTTAGCAGTCTCAAACTGCATAATTCACCGCAGATGTGAGAAAGTTCCTTTGAAATGATTTATGTACAAGGTACATCAGCATTATACCTTGTAGGGAAGGCTCCAGGATAGCCTCGACCGAGAGGTATCTGCACTCGTGTTGGAGCTATCCATTCGGGGTTAGAATCTCGGCCTAGTTATTAACTGTAATCTTGGTGCTCCACGAGGTATTAATGTGTGCCGTCCTTCGAATGTGTAACGTTAACCAAAGGACCAATCTGCCAGTACTCGTTGGACGTTAATGACCCCATGTTTTCCTTTATGAAACATAGGCTTCCTGCCCCAGTGGAAAGTCAGGCCGATACAACTTAGGCCATGAAAGATTAAAGACTTAGGCCAAATGCATTCTCTGGCTAGCCACACAAAAAGGTGGGAATAATTAATGACAGGTTCATTGAAAACACACAATGGCAAACTAGGATTCATGAAGACGAGAGGTTGTCTATGTCGGTGGAAAAATAGGGACAACAAAATATTGAGAGGGGTGTGCTGTGCTACTCTCCACGAGACCGAAGTTGAAGCGGCGTTTCGAGGATCAGTCTTTTTTCAAAGCAAGAGAGAAAGAGAGAGAACTGGGGATTGTGAGATGGTATAATCGTTAACAACAAACAAGACTGAAAACATGAACTGATCAAAAGTATGGTGGGAAAAAAGAAGCACATCAAGGCAAAGTGAGCATGGAGTACGAGTTGTTACAAAGAATCCACAAAATGGAAAACCAATCTACCATCCCAAAGATGGGCTTAGTTTAAACAAGGGTTATTCATCCAATAGCAAATGGTGCAAGCCACCAACAATCCAAACTGAACAGGAGAGAGTCATAGTCCATGAGGCCGACCACTTTGTCGGTACCAAATTAGTGCCCGGTTGTGTTTGGTATCACTGGAAAGCTTATGACCTCTATGTTGTGGAAATGCATGATAGCAAGCAAAACAGAGTAGCTGAAGCGTTTAATTAGCCAAATTCAAAATGACCGACGCTGAATTCCTGTTGTTTTTCAATATTTGAGAAATTTTAATCCACATGGCAGAATATGCATATGTAGCTACATATTTCATTACTATGATGTTATATACACTACTTGAAATAGATAAAGTAAATTGAAACTCTTTCAAAATGTAAAATCCAACATTCCGCAAATACAAAAAGTGTCATAACTTTGGAAATAGTCCACATAAAGGAGTGATTTTGTTATATATATATATATATATATATATATATATATATATATATACATATATACATATATATACATATATACATATATACATATATACATATATATATATATATATATATATATATACATATATATATATATATATATATATATATACATATATATATATACATATACATATATATACATATATATATATACATATATATATATATACACATATATATATATATATATACATATATATATATACATATATATATATATATATATATACACATATATATATATATATATACATATATATATATATATATATATATATATATATATATATATATATATATATATATATATATATATATATATATATATATATGAGGATTCCATTAAAACCATACTTGATGTAATCAAACCCTTCCTTGTCATGCAGCAAAACAAGTGGAATACATCAAAATGAAAAAGCGATATGAGTGTCTTGTGTTATGTTTAAGAATAATTAGTATAGGTGTTAGTATTCAGTGACTGATCCATCCATTGATGAAATTTGATACTCAATAGGCCTACCAGGACTCGGCCATCACTTGTCTGGTAATCTATACAGGGAATTCCTTACAGTTTGGAGTATACGTGATGATTCACTCCATCGTTTTGAGTTGTGGCCTTATCTCTGAACATTTTAAAAATATTGTACTGGTGGTAGATAGAAATAGATTATGTGTTTTTCTAACATATCTAATCATATTATAGCATATATTCAGAATCGTTCATTCCTTAGTCTGTCTGTCGGCTTGAAATGCAAAAATCTGTACTGTTGCAAAGCACTTTTTTGCTTCATGTAGTAATTTGAGACTGCACTCATGCAATAAGTTGCGTTTGTTTTCATTATAACAAATGATTGTTGTTGCTTTATTTCAGGTATCCCAATCAAGCATAAAGAATAATAGCCATGGAATCCTCTAACAGTGGTGAAGGGCCCTCACCTCACCATGCCCTATTGCTGGAGAAAGCTCAAAATCTATCAGAAGGACAGGTGCCTGACATAGTTTACCATAGACAGTGTCGGTCACGCTTTACAATGAAACGCGACCTTCAGCTCTTAGAAAAACATCGAGAAAGGTGTGATGATGGTGAAACCACAATATTTGGTGGCAGTAAACATCTTCCCAGGTCAAAGCCTTCAACAGCAAGGGTTTACGAAACAAAATGCATATTCTGTGAAAGAGAAAAGTATAAAAAAACATCAAGAACAATACAATCAATTGTACAGTGCACAGAGCTGCGATGCGATAAGAGAATACGGGAGTGCGCAATGCAAAAGAGTGACCCGAAGATCTTAGCAGTTGCGTCAAGAGACTTAGTTGCCGCTGAGGCACATTACCACCACTCAAGTTACCGCATGTACACTAATAAAGGCGGTGAAACTGCAACAACTGATGTGTCTCCAGATACCGAAGAAGACTGCCTGTACAACGAGGCTGAAAGACATGCGAACGAATCGCTCTACACATTTATCCGTGATGATTTATTCACGAATCCTCGTGTATTAAAGATGATTGATCTCACAGCAATCGTCGTTGAGGTGATGTCAAACACAGGGATCACCATGACCAAAGAATCCACCAAGAAGCATATTCGACGAAATATTGAAAAGGAATTTGCAGATACTTTACATTTCTGTAAAGATGATAAAGGGAAAACACTCGTATTCCCTCACACTCTCACAATCTACGAACTTGTGAAAGAGAACCAGAAGCTCAAGGACAAGTTAGAAACCCCCTAGAGCAGTAACATCTGGTGATTCTTCTGTCGTTATCAAAGCTGGCCAAATAATTTGATCTTCCATAAAAGAGATCCGCCAGGATCAAGTGTGGCCTTTCACGCCCGCTTTGGTGAACTGGAGTGGCTTCTGATTACCAGAACTTCTGCAAATCTTCATAACATGTGCCCTTTCAGGTGAACCAAGCTATCACAGTGCCTCGCAGAAAATTCAACTGTTAGTGGATTCATATGGCCAAGATCTGGTCTACAGTGTCACCTGTGGTCGTGTGAAACCACCGAAGCACATCTTGCTATCAAATACAGTGAAAACACCGACAGGAAACTCGAAATCATCCAGATAATGAACAAACTAGGGCATGGAGTTTCATATACTGTTCTCGAGGAAAATGACACTGCCTTGAGCTTTCAGAAAATAGCCTCATCCTCAGATGATTCTGTCCCACTTCCTGGTTGTGTTAACCCCTACATATATTCCGCTCTCGTTTGGGACAATATAGATTTCCTCGAGGAAACTGCAACAGGAGCAGGAACAAGCCACAGGGTCAATGGCATGATTGTCCAACAAAAGGTGAATGGTCCTAAGCTGGAATCGGCACGACCTGTAATAGAAAAGAAAAAGCAACGTTCCATCAAATATGAAGAACAACAGCTTCCAATTTACAACACTGGGAAAAGAGAAGGACCTGGAAGCAAAACAGTTGCTGAAGAATACCACGCTCTTCCTCAAAAATCCATCCACAGAAAGGACTTGATCTGGATTCTTCTACGGCAAATGCACCCGGAAAACCAAATTATTCCAGGATGGACAGGAATCAACATCATTATGAGACAGGACCAGACAGTTCATCAGCACAACATAGGCTATCTTAACCCAATCAATTTCCAACAACCAGCATGGTGACAGCAGCTGAGATTTTGAACAGGTCAATGAAGGTAAAAGAAAGCCTACATCTTCAAGAGGTTGTACTGGTATTCGACCAGGCCCTTTATTCCAAAGTGGCAGAAGTTCTGTGGAAACACAGATGTCAATATCCCGGAGTAATTCTTCGCCTCGGCTCTTTTCATATGGTCTGCAACTTTCTGGGAATACTTGGAAAACGTTTTGAGGATGCAGGCCTGCGTGACCTTTGCATTGAGGCAGGAATAGTGGCAGAGGGGTCTGTAACGAGTGTCATGGCAGACAGACAGTACAACAGGTCTCTCCGAACGCACAAATACATATACGAGGCCCTTTTCAGATTGCTATGGGCAGGATTTCTGCTATGGCTGAAGGAACAACAACCTACACAGATGAACCAGATCGATCAGTTATTGGAATTACTGAGTGATCTTCTGGACACTTCTCGTCAAAGTTCCAAATATGAAGAGACGCTGAACCATGAATTGTTCTTGCAGATGCTGGAACACTTTGAGAAATATTGTGAACATCTTCGGCACACCAATGGACCTCTTTCAGCGTTATGGGTGTCATACTTTGACATGGTTGGGGGAGTATTGCTGGCTCTAATTCGCTCTTCCAGAGAAGGTGATTGGAATTTGCACATGGCTGCAGTTCGTGGCATGATTGTCTGGTGCTTCGCCTATGACCGACAGAATTATGCCCGGTACCTTCCAGTATACTACGCTGAAATGTCCCAGCTCAGAAATGACCATCCAGAAGTGCTTCAACACTTCCTTGAAGGAGAGTTTTCTGTCCAACTAGGAGAAAAGAACCCCTTTGCTAAGATACCCTTGGACCAGACAATTGAAGAGACAGCCAATCGGACACAAAAGTTGCGGGAGGAGTGCACAAGTATAGTCTCAAATCTGGTGCAGTGAGTCGGTTCTTCCTGACAGCAGAATACCGGTCATCCCTCTTGCGTCATCTCCGAGATTGTGTTAGTCACAGGCAAATCTGATCATGGACATGTAGAGTTACAGAACAGCAGAATTAAAAAGGATGAACTGGCTGTCAATGCTGTTGTAGAAACCCTGCAAAACTGGGTTAATCCCTTTGAAGAAAATCAATAAGAACTAGTCAGTCTGTCTACAGCTGCTGCTGCAACAAGGCAGATTGCCACACAGTTGCTAGAAGCAGAAAAGCGTGGTGAGGCAGCTTATCAGAGTTTTAAGTCTGAAAGACTCGAATCAAGTCCACCAGTCGTGAAATTTCATGATCCATTGCCTAAGCTGAGGCTCAAGACCTTTTCAGATATGACCAAGAAGCAAAAGAAAGTTTCTTCAAATGGAAAAGAAATGATTCTGAAAGCAGACCGAAAGTTGTTTGGGCAAAAGGTACTCATTGCACAAACAAGAAAGAACCTGGATATGAAAGATGTCCTGGCACATCTCCTAGGTCTGCTGCCATGGTCTCTAGCCTGTGAAGATGGGAGTATCAGGAAGACAAACAAAGCTGTGTTGGCCAGAGCATTACAAAAAGATGCACAAGCAGAGAACATTCCCACACCATCAGCCACGATTATTGATGGCATGGCTTTGGTTCAAAAGATGAAGGGGGACCAGAAAACATTTGGAGACATTGCAAACACCTTGCTTCTTTCTGCAATTAGAGAAGGTGCACACAGTACTAGGATTGACATCGTGTTTGATGTGTATCAACCACACAGCATAAAACACCACGAAAGAGCGAGACGAAGCAAGAATCCAGGCATACAGTTCAAGCATACAACTTCCCAACAAATTGTCCGTCAGTGGAGAAGTTACCTGCAGAGTAGTGACAACAAGACGGAACTCATTGAATTTCTGTTTCAGGAATGGCAACAACCACATTCAAGGTCATTATTGCAGTCAAAGCATATGTTTGTAACCTCATAGGAGAAGTGCATCAAAATTACTGACTCAGCAGTTGAAGATGTACCGGAGCTTTGCTGCCAGCAAGAAGAAGCAGACACGAGGGTACTGCTTCATGGAAAACACGCAAGTGACACCGGAAGTGCAGCTTGAATCTTTGTGGCAGCCGACACAGATGTCTTCCTTTTGAGCATGGCGTTCTGTACACAAATTACTGCTCCTCTTTATCAGAAATGTGGGACTAAAACTCGCACACATTACATAGACATCACAGCTGTTGTCAACATGAATGGATCTGATGTATCAGAGGCAGTTATTGGATTGCACGCTTTCACTGGTTGTGACTCCGTCAGTGCCTTCGCAGGTTGTGGGAAAATGAAAGCATTCAAACTGGTCAAAGCAAATCAGAATTTCCAGAGTCTCTTTAAGGAGCTTGGCCAACAGTGGAGTCTTTCGTCTTCTCTTCAAGCTCAATTGGAACGTTTTGTTTGTGCTATGTATGAGGCTACATCTGGAGATGCTTCAGTCAACGAGTTTCGGTACAAACTATTTTGTGCAAACAAAGGTGAGAAAGAGTCCTACCAGTTACCGCCATGTGCAGATTGTCTTGGAAAACATGCACGGCGAGAAAATTATCAAACCGCAATTTGGAGACAGAGTTTGATGAACGATCCCAAGACGCCCAATCCTGCAGGCTATGGCTGGAAATTCGTTGGCGATGGTGATGATAGACACTTAGCCGTAGACCGGATGGATGGTGCACCGGCCCCCGACGCTGTTCTTGAGATGCTGTCCTGCAAATGTCGGAAGTCCTGTCGAGTTCCTCAATGTCCCTGTGCTGCAAATGGATTGAAGCGTTCTGACATTTGTAGTTTGAGCAAATGTGAAAACCAACCAATGAACGACGGTACAGACAGCGAAATGGAGTTGAGCAGCGAAGACGATAATGAAACTGAAGACTATTAGTTCAAATATTCCAAGATTGTGTACTTTCATTATTTGTTTGAATAACAATAATAATGTGTTTGTCTTATAACATGCCTTATATTTTATTTCTGTGTTACTGTTACAGCTGTGACATTTGAAATCTGGACCAAATTATCAAGTTGATGTCGAAAGCACATAATTACATATTTTCTATGATATAATTTGTTTCCTATATATGTAAGGTGTCATTTATTGACAAGGTTCAAATTATATTAAGATGTATTCAAGGTACTGTTATTATAGTGCCTGAGTTGAAGTTTCTAATGTCGTTCTACATGTTGGAAGACACATTTTTCTCTAAGTGAAGAAAAACATTTGTTTCACATCAAGGGGTCCGCAGTATTTCATGTCGGGTGTCTGTGAGTGTTTTTATTTTCTTCTTATGTTTATACGACTATAAACTGTACTCCATGAGCTTTCTTTTGAAATATAGATTATACACATTAAAGTATATTAACAGTATAAAACGCTCCCAACTCAAATCCATGGTGTATAAAAATTATCGAAAATCTTCGATTTTGTGCAAGAGGGGGTCGTGTATAAACAGTGCCATTACACGATATAAGCTACTGATATTTCCTTGCTATCAAGTGATTTTGATACCCCAGGGGACCCATCTTTACAAAAAAAAAAAAACTTGACTAGAACAGGGCACTTTGTTTGGTACCAATGACCAAAATTTTGGGCTCGGCCTCATGGACTATCAGTGGCTGGTAAAACATACAAGGATGTCACTGCAAAAAAGCAGATTGTTTTATTATGAACCATATTTTATACAGAACATTGGTTCTGCCGAAGCAGTTTCTTAGCTTGGGTTACAATCCCAGACCGCCACAGGACACTCGACTGAGGGTGCAGTTATTGGTAATTTGTCCAGGGTGCTGGCGATAGTCCACATACTCTTCGTGCACCGTTGGATATTATCAATGCCCCCCAGCTAATTTTATAATACAGGACACCCAGTTTAACGTCCATCTGACCGATGGCGCACAAATTGATGCCCGATTACACTGCATCGCCAAGGAAAGACGAGGCACGACAGAGGATGCCCGGTCAGGAGCTGAATTTGGAAGCCAACTCCGATGTGTGGTTCGCCGAAGAGAGATTCTGGCTGATGGTGAGGCCAAAAGTGATCAAAATGAAACCATTCAAGAGATTTGTCAATGAAGTGTATGGGAGGGCTCACCCAATTGTCCTTTCAGAAAAACAAAGCGAGAGTGAGAGATTTGTCAGGGTTGAAACACGTAGTCTATGGGTGAGACCAGTTCCTGATTCTATCATGGTCTGGAGAGACGAAAGAGGTTTCTGTCTGCCTATAAGGCAGAGGATGAAATGGTCAGTGAAAATGTAAGGAATGTTTTCCAGGGAATCAGAAAGAACATTGATGAAGGTGAGGAGCAGGACTTGACCCAAAGCACTGCCTTGAGGCACTCCAGCCTGGACTTGGAGAGATGAATGGATCCCAATGAGAGCCATGCACTAACTGCAAGAGTGGAGGAAGTTGCTGGAAACTTTCCCCCCTTTTCAGGTGCAAAAGGCACAGTGTTGCTCAGTGGTTGGGTACGAGTGGACAGGGTAAGTAAAGGTAACAAGAGGTTGTGTAGCAAGATTTGGAAATAAATACAGAATTGAGATTCAGGTTTCTCACAAGGAGAATCAGCTGTTGTGCCATTTGAAGTGAGGGAAGGGTTGGCAGAGACGGACATGGCAAGGAACCACCAGGACATTGAGAAAGGAGACAGGTTTGAGAGTTTAGCCCTGAGATTAGCCAGATGTTGTTTTCTGGATCTCCTCAGAGTTGATAACCTTTGGTTGGATTGACCTTCCATGAAGAGAAGGCAAGTTCTTTGAAGGCAACTTCATGCCTATTGCAAGAATCAGAGTGCCAGAGGGAAAAAGAAAGACAGGTATGACAGCAGCATATTAAAATGGCTAAATCTGTGCATGGGAAAGAGCAGGCTTTTGTGGAAAAATTCCCAGGTGGCATCCACATCAGGAGTAGTAAAGATAGAAGACCAATCCAGACGTGAGAGAGCAACCTGCAATCCCTACCAGTGGGTCTCTGTGAACCGCCAGGCTCCATCACGCCATCACATCTCTCTAACCTATTTCTATCATCTCATTTATCTTGTTATTTTATATACATAAATATAGGCTCATGGAGGAGCTAAATGACAGAGAGTCATAGTTTAACAGACTGAAAAAGTATCAACGAGGAAACAGGGAGGCAAACAAATAGCAAATGAGTGGCAGAGACCCCACCATCGGACATGAATGTGCATGTACTTGAACTTGCTGCTCTACAAAACCTATTTCCTTACTGAAGGGCTCGGATACTTGCTGGAATACATGCTAAGGGGTTTGTTTGTTGGAAGCACAAGATCTGATTTGCACTTCCAATTAACCCCCAAAAAGGTGATGAAACCATATTCGGAGAAAAAAAAAAGAACTACATTAGCCAATAATGCACAAAATCATATCAACTCCCCCAAAAACATTTATTCTTCCCAAAGTTAAAGTACAAAGTACTTTTCAAGAGCAACATATCATTCTTATCTACTGATGGAACCACCAACTGTGGGATAAAATGAGCACTCATGGCCATTGGTGATTACACCCTCCCATCCCCACACCTCCCTCCAAGTATTTTAAAATATCTATTTGGGCCACCCAGAAGCTAAGCATGCAGATTAGTCACCACAATATTGCAATATCAAGTCAAATGCTATTATAAGTGGAGAAAGAGCTCAAGAAAAAAATGGCAGCATGATTCCTTGAAAAAGACATTTCATTAACTAAAGCACAATAAATTTATCAAACACATTGCATCAAAAATGGCCTAAGGGAAGAGATAATTTAAATAGATCAGTTAGCTATTTCGTAGTGTATACGTGTTTAGTTAGATTAGCTGCACCATCAATTATTCCAGTTGGTATCGTCTGAGATTGAGTGTGTCGATAACATCCTCCAATCCCTGTGTTGTTGCACTATTAAATGTGCCATATTTTCCTCTAATTACCCCCTTTGAAGTGTCATTTTGGTGTGAAGTGTCATTTTGGTGTGACGTGTGCATTGGGCGGATTCATTGGGCCTGGCAAGATGTGCGGGATGTCACTTGTCGCATTTTGGCCAATTGGGTTAAAACTTCGAGGTTTGATTGGAAATCAGCACTCATGGATATTTGGTGATCAGAAATCATGAAATGGTTATCAGAGAGAAAACAATTATAACCAGGCACAACAAATCCTGCCCATTTAAGGCATAAAGTTATTTTGTGGATCAAATTTAAATTTGATACATCCTTAACCTGAATGTTGATTATAAGGAATATTTTAGTCTTAGTTTGAAGTCAATTAAACCATTTTTGACGAAGTTATGAGCGAAAAACGATTTTCACCTTTTCGTGACCTGACCTTGACCTTTGACCGAATTGGACCCAAAAGTTAATGGAGTCGTCCGAGGTTCATTACCCACCTGTGGATACAATTTGACAGTGTTTGAGCCAGCCGTTTTCCCGTAAAGTTGTATTTTCGTAACAA